>NC_092055.1:119521691-119896691 GCF_003086295.3 Arachis hypogaea | reverse complement strand
GAAGCTAAAGAGTTAGAGCTTATGCACCTGAAGCAAGGATCATTGTCTGTGGCCGAGTACACTAGTAGATTTGAGAAACTCTGTAGGTTCTCTAAGATGTGTCAAGGTGCCCTGAAGTCCTAAGAGAGCTGAAAGTGTATAAAGTATCAAGGTGGTTTGAGGGATAATATCATGACTGCTGTAGCTCCTTTGGAGTTTCGGGTGTTCTCTGAGTTAGTAGTTGAAGAGTGTGCGAAGAAGGTGGCATTAGCAAGGGATACTCGTGGAGGAAACAACAACAGAGGCCGATGCAAGTACTTTTAGCCTAGAGGTCCAAACTTTAAGAGGGGTGGACATGCACTCAATACCCTCAAGGTCAAGACAACGTTAGAAGACCCACTTATGATCAGTACCACCCGGTGAGAGGAAGAGGTAATCAGAATAAGACATCTCCAGATTTAAATTGTGATCATTGTGGACGTTTTCATCCATATGTCTCGTGCAAGCTGAGTATAGGTAGTTGCTTCAATTATGGATTACCGGGTCACATGACGAGGGATTGCACTTATGGGAGGAATCCAAATGCAGGTTAGAATTAACACCAAGGGCGAGTGTTTGCCGTGAACGCCAGTGATGCTGCTAAGGCAGATCCTTTGATGAGAGGTATATGTTTAATTGGTGACAAAATATTGGTTGTATTGTATGATACTGGAGCTTCGCATTCGTTTATTGCATTTGATAAAGTTGAGGAACTAGGATTGAAAATATCAGAATTAGCTTTTGATTTGCATGTGCATATCTCGTATCAGACGGTTGTGACTAGATCAGGATGTAGGAAAATATCTTTCAAGATTGAGGATAAAACCTTTGTTCATGATTTGATTTGTTTGCCAATGGATGAGTTGGAGATGATTTTGGGGTTTGATTGGTAGTCAAAGAATCGGGTAATGTTGGATTGATTTGAACGATCAATTCGGTTTATACCGGAAGGAGAAAGAGGAGAAGTGATAGCTGATAAACCCCAATTTTGTGGTTTATCTTGTGCTTATTTTAGGGAATTTTATCATCTTTTCTCACATTTATTCAATGAATTAGCATGGTTTTGAAATTTTCCCTTAATTTGTGCTTAAATGTAAAAATATGCTTTTTAGGCCTTTAATTTGTTATTTTTAATTTACCTTTGATTCCACTAGATGCCTTGATGTGTTTGTTAGTAAATTCAGGTTGAAAAGGGATAGGAATGGATCAAAGGAGTGAAGAGAAAAGCATGCAAAGTGGAGAATTCACGGAAATCAAGGATTTGGAGTGCATTCATCGACGCGCACGCGTGGCATACGCGCACGCGTGGATATGAAGTTGCATGGCAACGTGTACGCGTGGCATGACGCGTACGTGTGGAAACTAAAATTCCCAGCGACGCGTATGCGTGACCCATGCGTACGCGTCGTAGCTCGCACGTGACCTCATTAAAGTGAAAACGCTGGGGGCGATTTCTGAGCTTTCCAGGCGCAAATCCAACTGATTCCAAGGACTATTTCTTGCAGAATTGAAGATTGGACAGGGGGGAGCACTTAGATTAGTTATGATGGGCCTTTAGTTAGTTTTCTAGAGAGAGAAGCTCCCTCTTCTCTCTAGAATTAGGTTAGGTTTATGTTAAATTCTCTTAGATCTAGTTTTAATTTTTGCCTTCATCTTATTTTCTTTACAATTCCTTTTTGTAGTGTCTTGATTTCTCTATGTCTTCTTGTTAATTTCTCATTTTGGTTACTTTTTATGTTGTTAGACTCTTATCAATTTAAATTTCCTTTAATGCAATTTGAGGTATTTCATGTTAATTTTGCTTCCTTTAGTTGTTGTTGTTGATTTCTTGTATTGGGTAGTAGTAGATTTAATTAATTCTTGCAATTTATAATGCTTTCCTTTTATGCCTTTCAAGTGTTTCAAAAAATACTTGGTTGGATGTTAGAGTAGCTTATTGAGCATTCTTGGCTTGGAAAGAGAAATTAGGCAATCTTGAGTCATTAATACCCAATTTGGATTGGTGATCTAGGGTTACTAGTTAATATTGTTTCCATTGACTCTAATCTCTTCCTTCTCTCTAGAATTTAGGATAGTTTAGGTCAAATTTCCTTAGATCCAAGTTTTAATTCTTGTTTTTAGTTCAACTCTCTTTATATTTTATTGTTCTATTGTCTTAATCCTCTTAGTTTTTCTTGTTAATTTCCTTATTTTGCCATTTTTACTTTCATGAACCCTTGTTGGATTTTTATTTTCTTTAATGTAATTTTATGTTTCCATGTCTTTTTATGTTTATCTTAGTTGCTATTGTTGATTTCTTGCTTATGTTAGTTATAGCTTTTATTAATTCTTGCATTTTGTGATGTTTACTTTTATTGCACTCTAGGTATTTGATAAAATATTTCCACTAGTATTAGAGTAGTTTTCTATACTCTTGGCCTAGGCTAAGGGAATTGGGTGACCTTGAGTCATTGGGTCTAATTGAATTGGTGATTTGAGAACCCTTAGTGGTCAATTTGATACCCATTAACACTAGCCTACTACTAAGTCAATTAGTAGCTAGGTTGGGACTTATGGGTTGATGTTATCAAGCCTATTTGACTTACTTCAAGCATAGAAGTAGACTTGATGGGTTGGTCCCTCATAATTGTCAATATATGGTTTGTAGACAAGGATGGTGATCTCAATTTCCATGCCTTAGCCAAGAGTTCTTTTCCTTTTCTTTATTAGTTAATTGTCATTTACTTTCTTGTTATTTACTTTTCTTGTCATTCACCAAATCAAACCCCCTTGTTTCTTCATAGCCAATAATTTAGCACTTCATTACAATTCCTTGAGATATGACCCAAGGTTTAAATACTCTCAGTTTTTATTGGGGTTTGTACTTGTGACAACCATTTTTAAACTTTGATTTGAGAGTTATTAGTTGGTTTGGAACTATGCTTACAACAAAATTCTATTTCTATTGAGAAATTCTAGACCAACGATAATTCTTACCATCAACAAGAATCAAGGAGCTTCTTGAAGCGCTCCCAATACTCATGGAGTGTCTCAACTTCACTTTGTACAATGCAAGAAATATCCTTCCTCAATCTATCGGTGACCTCCAGTGGATAAAATTTATCTAAGAACTCCCTCCGGAGCAAATCCCAATTAGTGACAACTTCATCCAGTTGAGTGTAGAACTACTCTTTTGCTCTTCCATCAAGTGAAAAAGGGAAAGCAAATAACCAAATAGCAACCTCATCCGAACTATATCTCCTAGTGGTTGAACACACCACTTGAAAATTCTTAAGATGCTTGATAGGATCTTGAGTAGGCAAGCCATGAAACTTAGGAAGCAAATTGATCAAATCGGTCTTCAATTTAGAGTTAGCATCCAAGTTGGGATAGCGGACTTGAATTGGTTGAAGAGTGAAATCCGGGGCCCCCGCCTCCTTAAAAGTAACTCTCCTTGGAGCGGCCAAGGTCTGGTACCTAATTCAGTGGAAGCAACGTCAATAGAGTCAACAGAAGAACAAACGGTTCCTCCATCAAATGACGCCTCGAATCCAACCTCGAAAACGTTGATCATTCGGTGGAAGTCGCTTCACTAACCCCAAAGGCCAACCGACGCCGAGCTTGCCTAATCTGTAATAAAGTTCTTTCAATTTTTGGATCAAATGGGGATAAGCTTTGATCCAGCAATGAACGCGTCATTAAATAGAAGAAACATAGAGCTCATGACAACAAAATATACTAACGTAAAGTAACTACCAATTACTACTAAATATAAATCCTAACTAAGAACTAGACCAACAAATAATCAAAAAAAGAACACTATTCACATATGAACATATTCACACCAACCAATAATATGGCACACATATGCAACTCCTCGGCAACTGCGACAAATACTTGACGTGGGATAAATGCCGGCTTAGAAATTACCAAAGAATTTTCAACTCAATGTCGCAAGTATAGCCTAAACTGACAAATGATCCCAAATCAAAGTTTAGAAGAATGTACAACTATCAAATCAAAGATCGGGAGTGAAATCCCGGGTCGTTTTCCCTAGGAATTGCAATGAGATGCACATCATTGGTTAGGAATTTTGGGGTTTTGAAGTTGAGTACGGAAAAAGTAAAATGACTAGCAATTAAAGGCAATGATGTAAGAAAAAATTAATTAACTAACAAGCATGCAATAAAAGACAGCAACAATAATGACATATAACTAAATGTAAGAAATCAAGCTAAGAAAACCAAGAGAGCAAAGTCAACAAGAGAAATGACAATCAATCAATATAAAAAACCTTGGCTAGGGGTGAGAATTAGAATTTCCATCCTCATTGCCTTCCTCAAGTGTGATGGTAAATGCCTATTGCTCTCACTTAGTTATCCTCTAACAATTCAAAGAAAGTCAAGTGAGTAAAATTAACTCTAGTCCACAAGTCCTAGTCAATTTCGAGTGAAAGACTATATTTAGTGGAGTTCAAGCTAACTAGCAACCTTCAATTATTAATGAACACTAAATTCTTACAATTCAAGAGTCTCTAATTACTTAACTCCCAAGGCCAAGAATAAGAATCTACTCCATAATTATAATTGACATTTTCTCAAACACTTAGTGATCAATGAATAAAGACATCATCAAATTGAGAAAGTAATCCAAATTAAAGCTACCCAATATCAATAATCAACAATAACTAATCAAATAACACAATTGAAACATGAAAAACCTCAATGCATTACTATAAATTAAATCCAACAAGATCCGAATTCATAACCCAAAATAACTAGAATTGCAAGGGTGCTAAGTAAAATTAGAGAAGAGAAACTATAATTAGAGTAATAAAAACTGAAATTAACAAAGGTTTAATCCATAGATTGAAGTGAAAATGAACAAAGAACACTAAAACTTAGAGAGAAGGAGGAGTTTTAATGGTAAGATTTATGGTCGGTCTAGAATTTTCATCAATAGAAAATCAAATTATTGTCATAGTATAGTCTTAGACCATCATATAATCCTATCGATCAAATTTTGATTTGGTTGTCACAAAGTCAACCCCAATAAAAAGTAACCGAGAGTATTGGTCTCGGGTCGTCCTCAAGAGAATGGGCAAACATGTGCATCAATATTGGTTAGAATTTCAAGGTTGGGAGTCATAAACAAGAATTTAAACTACTAAACTTAACATGCAAGAAATCTTAAAGGGCAAAGAACTAAATCAAGGCAATTAAAGTGAGATGTAAGTGAATGCAATCTAACAAGATAACATGTAAAGCTACTTCTATTCTAAGACTAAGTAAACAACTAAACTAACTATAAGAAGAATCAAGCAATTGGGATTTTTGGGTTTCAAATATGAATTATAAAAAGGAACTCTTGGCTAGGCATAGGAATTGGGGTCACCATCCTTGTCTAATAACCATATATTGACAATTATGAGGAACCAAACTCATTAAGTCTACTCTACAAGTGAATTATGTCAAATGGCTTAGTCAATTCCAACTCATAAATCCTAATCTATCTACTAATTGACTTAGTAGTAGATTAGCGTCAATGGGTATCAAAATGACCACTAGGGATTCTCAAATTACCAAATCAATTATACCCAATGACTCAAGGTCACCTAATTCCCTTAGCCTAGGCCAAGAGTATAGTAAACTACTCCATAAACAAAGGAAACATTTCATCAAACACATGATATGCACTAACTAAAGACATGTTTAAATTGCAAAATCAATTGGTAATCACAAGTACCCACTAACAATTATCAATAGAGAATAACTCAAATAACACTATCAATCATAGAAAACATCAATGCACTAATAGAAATTCAAAATCCACAAAGTTCATAAGATGAGAAGAAAAGGGAAAAAATGACAAGAAAACACAAATTCAACACAAGATCCAAACAAAATTACAACTAGAGAACTCAAATTAAGTAATTGAAACTAGTATTAATAAGACCCAATTCAGAAATTCAACAAAGAAAAATCAAAACAAACTAAATATGGAGAGAAGAGAGAGTTTCTCTCTCTAGAAAATAAGAACCTAAAACTAGCTAAAATTATGTGTATGGTGTCCAATGAGTGATCCCCCTCCCCCTTTCTCCCTTGGTTCCTTAGGTCTTTTCCATGCAGAATTGAGCTCAGATTGGGCCTGGAGCCTCTCAGAAATCGCCAGCCACGATTTCATTAACGAGATCACATGCTGGGCGTCACGCGTGCGCGTCATATGAACTCGGCCAAGCGTACGCATCGGTCATGCGTACGCGTCGGTGGGATTTCGCATCACCACGCGAATGTGCCAACTTTTGCACACCAGTCCTAGCTACATGCGGCCACGCGTGCACGTCGCCACCAATTCTCCAAAGCTCCATTCTTCATGTTCCTTCCACTTGTGCATGCTTCCTTTCCATTTTCTAGGCCATTCTTACCCTATAGATCCTGAATCCACTTAACAAACACATCACGGCATCGAATGGTAATAGAAGAGGACTAAAATTTAGCATTTTTAGGGTTAAAGAAGCATGTTTTAAACCTGAAGCAAAATTAGGAAGGAAACACAAAACCATACAATTTATATGAATAAGTGTGAAAAAATATTGATAAAATCCTCCAAATTCTATACAAGATAAACCACAAAATTGGGATTTATCAAGTTTCTCTCTCTAAAACTCGAAACTATGTAAAATCTAACTAATGGAGTGCTATCCCCAAGCTTCCTTCACTCTCCAGCCTCTAACCTTCGAATTGGGCTTGAAACTGGGCCAAAAGGAGCTCAAAAATTGCCCCCAGCGTGTTTCCACTAATGAAGCACGAGCCATCGCGGCAGTGTGGTTCGCAAACGCGGACGAGGAAAAAGTGGGAGATGCGTACGCGGCACCAAATATGCGTACGGATGGCTGCAGAAATCCCAAATCTTCATTTCTTCATGATTTCCTACTCTTGCTTGCTCCTTTTTCCACTCCTACCAATCTAACCTTGATTCCTAAGACCTGAAATCACTTAACAGACATAGCAAGGCATCAAATAGAATTTAAGGGAATTAAAATTAGCATTTTTAGAGTCTAAAAAGCATATTTTTATAATTAAATATAATTTGGAAGGAAATCACAAAGGTATGCTATTTAAGTGGATAAATGTGAGTTTAAGTAATGAAATCCATTCAATTCATGCCAAAATTTATCATCAAATATGGATTCATCATTTTTCTGTCTAACTACACTTCTATTTATGCTCTAAAGTAATCATTAACCTAGTCATCACCAATGATTATCATTTTTGAGTTAATCATTATCCCACCTTTCTAGCACTTACATTTTGCAATATTCTTTATTTATAATAGATTCATCTTATATATAATTGATAAGAGTTGGATTGATAAATTAATTACATCAAATGAGTACAAATGTGGGATTGCTGGTTTCTTGGATTTTGCTTTTGAAAAAGTTGCTATAAATGAAAAAATTATATGTCTATACATTAAATGTGGATTTAAGAATATGAGAACTAGAGTTGAAGTGTTAGCACATTTACTCCAAAAAGGATTTTCGAAAAAGTATACTTCTTGGTATATGTATGGAGAAAATCTAGTCTAACCTGAAGAATAACCATCAGGCTATGAATACGAAGAACCACAAGAAAAACCTCCGTTAAGAGAAATGCTGACTGATATTTTCAGTGTAGTTGATAATAATTATGAAGGTGATGGTGAGGAGCCCTTTGATGAGAGGAACGACTCCTTTCTAAGTCATCCAGGAGATAAATATAATCAGGATTCTGAACGATAAGAGAGTTGCTAAGGGATGGGAATCGCAAATTATACCCCGAGAGTGCGAATACAGCAAGTTGTCATTTATTATTGAGTTGTATCATATCAAAGTGCTATGTGGTTTAATAGACAAGATGTTCTCGATGATCATTGACCTTCTCAAGAGAGCTTTTCCTCATGCTAATCTATTGATTTTATTTTATGAAGCAAAAAAAGATGATTAAGTTATTAGGCTTGGGATATAAGAAAATTCATGCATGTTCAAAAAATTGTATGCTCTTTTTGTAAGGCCCACATCGGTTGGGGAGGGGAACGAAGCATGCCTTATAAGGGTGTGGATACCTCTCCCTAGCATGACGCGTTTTGACGAGTGAGTGTGGGGGCTTCGGCTATCATTCCTATCGTCAAAGGCAAAACCGTGAGGCCTTGTGTGCCAAAGCGGACAATATCGTGCTAGCGGATGGTCTGGGCTGTTACAGATGGTATCAGAGCCGGAACCCGGATCGATGTGCCAGCGAGGGCGCTGGGCTCCCTTAGGGGGGTGGATTGTAAGGCCCACATCGGTTGGGGAGAGGAACGAAGCATGCCTTATAAGGGTGTGGATAGCTCTCCCTAGCATGACGCATTTTGACGAGTGAGTGTGGGGTGCTTCGGCTATCATTCCTATCGTCAAAAGCAAAACCGTGAGGCCTTGTGTGCCAAAGCGGACAATATCGTGCTAGCGGGTGGTCTGGGCTGTTACACTTTTAGGGTTAAGATAATGAGGCAAAAAGTAACTGTATGATTTGCAATGCTTCTCGCTATAAAGTAGAGGATACCACCAGCAACAATTCAGGAGTTGTGGTCATAGGTGAAGATAAGAAGATGCTAATACCTATAAAGGTGTTGAGGTACTTTTCTTTTACTCCTAGGTTAAAAAGGTTATACATGTCCTCTAAAACAGTAAGACTAATGCGATGGCATTCAGAGTTTTCTAACTCAGATAAAAAGTTAAAACATCCAAGAGATAGCAAGGCATGGAGGGAGCTCGATTTATTACATCCAGAGTTTGCTAAAGATCCTTGTAACATAAGGCTTGCTTTAGCAACCAACAAATTCATTCTATTTGGGACTCTCAGTTTAAATATTAGCATATGGCCAGTGATGCTATACATATTCAACTATCCTTTATGGTCCTGTATGAAGCAAAATTTCACTTATAATATCTATGATAATTTTTGGTCCAATGATTCCTGAAAATAATATTGATATTTTTTTTGCAATCACTTATTGCTGAGTTGAAAGAATTATGGGGAAGTGTTGATATTTACAATTCTGTTGAAGGTAAAATGTTCTATATGCATGTTGCTTTGTTTGGGACTATAGTGATTTCCCAGGTCTTGACGATCTCTTTGGGTGGAATACACATACTAGCCTCGTTTGTCCATCTTGTAACTTTGATATAGTATCCAAAAGATTGAAGTTTGGCATGAAGTATTGTTTCATGAGATATCATTGGTAGTTACCCAGTAACCATGAGTATAGGCACAATAAACATTATTTTGATGGGTTTACAGAACTAAGAGGCCCTCCTCCAACATTATCAGGTAGAACAATTTTGTCCCAAATTGAGAGTAGTCGAAAAAGACCTCAGGATACACTCATTGATGGCAATAATCTACCACAATAGAAAGAAAGGTATTTTTGGGATTTACCATACTGGAAGGATAATCTTATTCGTCATTGTCTTGACATGATACACATAGAGAAAAATATTTGTGATAATATACTTTTTACTGCTTGATGACAAACAAAGGGCTAAAATAACTTGCAAGCTCGTAAGGACTTGTAGTTGATGGAAAACAAAGAACAACTCCATCCATATCCTAATTCCTCCAAGTATCATGCCTCGTGCTTCAGAATGACAAATGTTGACAAGGATATTTTTCTTGGTGTTTTGAAGAGTCTGTCTTTCCCAGATGGTTACTCTCAAATATTTCTTGATGTGTCGATATTAAAAAAGAGAGGTGTTTGGTCTAATGAGCTATGATTCACATATTCTTATGGAATACATTTTTCCGATCACTCTTAGAAGATCCCTGTTTAAGGAGGTTATATATGTGCTTATTGAGCTATGCAACTATTTCGGAGAAGTCTCAGGCAAATCCTTATCCCTTGAGAATTTAGATAGACTACAATAACGGATTGTTTTAACGCTCTGTCACATGAAAATGATATTCTTTCCATCATTTTTCACTATTATGGTTCACCTAGTTATTTATCTCGTAGAGGAAACAATGTTTGCTGGTCTAGCGCAGTACAGATGGATGTATCCTGTTGGAAGGTAAATCTTTGAAACTATTTACGTGATTTGTATTCTGTAGAAAACTTTAATTCAATCCATTTGTTATGTTTTTCTTTTTTTGTTAGCTCATGAATTTTTTGTTCTTATTATTAGGGCCCTAGGACATTTAAAATTTTATGTCCGTAATAAGGCTACACCCGAATGCTGTATAAATGAAGGCTGTATAGAAGAATGTCTAACTTTTTGCTCTAGATATTTAGAGAACGATGATATTGAGACAAGCTTCAACCGGCTAAGGCACAACGATGATAAAAAAAATCACAACACTCCTAGTAGTTGCTCTTCCATGTTAGTTAAATTTTTTCTAGCCTTGGGATCCTCTCGTGGAGTGCACAACAATTGTTTGTTAACCCTAAATGAGAAATTGCAAGCCCATCGTTATGTGTTGACAAATTGTTCATTAGTGGACAAGTTTTGCCAGTGAGTTGTAACTTAAACTTCAATTTCTTTATAAAAAATTGCATAACCATATTCTAATTTACTAGAAAGTGTAGATGTGAGATTGTCAGAACATACCATGGTAGAAAAAATGCAACAAAGCTCGTTGAAGACTACATCCATGAAAACTTCTATGAGTGGTTTGGGAATTATGTGAGTTATTTATAGTTAGTTAAACTTATTTGTTCCATTATCAAATTTGGGATCGCATTTCGGAATCTTAATATATTCAAAACATGTAGGTCGCACAAAATGATGATCTAGATATCACTCTTGAAATCAAGTCCCTTACAGAATGACCTAATGATGTTGTAAAGAGATTTGAGGAGTATAACGTTCATGGATTCAAATTTCACACAATGAAAAAAGATGAAGTACTTAAAACACAAAATAGTGGTGTGTTTATGTTTGCTATTACTAATTAATAGTGTTTTAAATGGCAGGAACCCTGTTATAGTGGTAAGTGACAACACATACCATGGTAAAGTGGTAGATATGATAGAGTTAGACCACTTTGGCAAGCTGAGGGTTGTGCTGTTCAAATGTATCTGGGTTGTGAGAGAGAGAGAGAGAGAGAGAGAGAGAGAGAGAGAGAGAGAGAGAGAGAGA
Organism: Arachis hypogaea; assembly: GCF_003086295.3. NCBI lineage: Eukaryota > Viridiplantae > Streptophyta > Magnoliopsida > Fabales > Fabaceae > Arachis > Arachis hypogaea. The sequence goes on along the minus strand of NC_092055.1, from coordinate 119,885,542 downwards.
GAGAGAGAGAGAGAGAGAGGCTCGTCACCGGAGCCACGACCATCGTCGTCGAAGGAGCTCATCGGTGAGCTGCACGCTACTGTTAGAGTAGCCGTCTCTGAGATATTGCACCATTGTAGGAGCTATCTGGAGTTGTCGTTCTGTTGCGTTCTTGCTCAACGTTCTTGGTTCACTGCTATTATGAATTTTTTAATTGTTCTTCATTTTAATTTGTTCTTGATTTTGATTTTAGAGTATTTGCATTCTGAAGTTTCGTTGTAGCAGCCATCACCGAGCAGCCTCTCCTCACCGAGCAATAGCATCCTGATCCCTCTTCTGCTACTGGTCCAATTTATTTCTGCTTGTTCAATTTATTTATGAGTTGCTGCCTTGCTGGGTTTCAGGATTTTGCTAATAGTTGAATTGAATGATTCTTTAAAGATAGAACAATTCTGCTTGTTCAATTTATTTTTGATTTACTATCTTGCTGGGTTTAGGAATTTTGTTAATACTACCTTATTCTGCCTTGCTGATTTTGTTAATATTTGAATTGAATGATTTTGTTGAAGAATGTTTAAAAAAAATAAATAAAGAAACTGTTTTTCAAACTATTTTTTAAGTTGTAATCTTGTGTTCTCTTTCCTGTTATTAGTTGCAACTGCTTAATTATGAAATTTAGAATCTAATAAATATGCAATAGCTTTAATTTGTTCTCACTTTTTGGTAGAAATTGAAAAAAAATACGTTCTTATTTAGAATCAAACTTGCCTAATTATGGAACTCATCGTTCACAATTTTATTTGATGCATATATAAGATCAAGTAGAAAGGAAAGGGATGAGAGAACCTACCCAAGCAAAGTAGAAACAAGATAAATGCAATGTGTGTAGAGAAATAGTAATAGGAAAATAATAACGAACCCATTTGAAGGAAATATAATGTTGATGACAATATATATCATGGTAAGAAAAGAATGGAGGTTGTGACTTGTGACAATATTTTTGAGTTTTTGTTATTTGAACTTGTGACAATTTTTTTTTTGTGTTTCAACGGATGGATTTAGAGCCTTAATTTCTCTTTAGTTAGGCAATCTAAATGATCAGTTATATGTTTCTTGTTGTATACAACAACATTATATGTTATTATATTATGACAGTGGAAGAAACTAACCCACCAAATGCATGAAAACCAAGCAGTTATATGAAATTAGCTACTATATTTTACTAGTTTCAATTAGAAGGTTTTATTGGCTTCATATTTTTCTACCAACATATATATATAATTAGATGAGAAGGAATTTGGTGAATTACATGAGAAGCAGTAGTATTCATTGAATAAGCTATCTGGATTTTCTTATGCAGAAAAATGCTGTATCTACTTCACATTGCTTACAGCCCAACAACATTGAATATGATATGGCTATGGAATGGTGCTTACTCCAAGAAAGAGCAGACAAAGCATGGTCAATATTATATCAGGTATTACATTTAGGTTAATGCGTCTGAATACATTTTCAAATATGCCTTTTATATTGTATATTGATCATTTATTGTCATGTTTTTATTCCTTAAGCGTCAAGGGGAGGAATTGAAGAAGCTAAAAACTAAAATCTAAATGTCCTGGAATATCTTGTTTTGTATTTGCTAATTGTTACTATTTCTATTTCTTTAATTCTAGGTTTTGGTTTTCTTCCTTGTTAGAAGAAATTGGGGTAAGGTCTTCATGGTTTTTTCTGTCTATGCATTTATTCAATCATTACTCAAAATTTCTGAAATGGCTACTAGATAATCATTATCCAAGTTACCTTTGTGATTACTTTATGATTTGAATATATTAGTTAAATATATATAGTAGCAGAGGAAAATAAATCTGCAATATGTCGAAGTTGAAGCTGATTGGTTTCTTATAACATTTGTTCAAAGCCAACCATCTTTGAACCCTGTAATTATCATCTGTATTCTCTGAGTATCCTTTTAATGATTTTCCTTGTGTTAATTTCATGAAGATCAGGAACTCTTTACTTCTACATTTAGTGACAGTCATTTTTTTATTTGATTATTTAGTGGTTATTTACTTGTGACTTGCTCAACTTCATTTCTGTCATGTGCAGCACATCTGTTTTTATTGAATTATTATTTTGAAAAAATTTGTCTTCCTTGTTTCTTTAGTTGTCTTCTTTCAGAATTTCAGTTTTTATGATTTGCATATTTGGTTGAGATTGCTAAGTTTTTAGGTATTATGACTACTGTAGATACAGAAGCTAGCCATTCAGGTTAGTTATTTTGATGTTCTGTATTTATATATGTAGCCATTCAAAGATTTTCAATATACTTACTGTAGGAGAGATCAAAACATGGGTTCTTTCCACACCAGTTCATTTCATTAGAGGCGCGTTTTACAGAGAAAGAGTGATACTGTTATTGGAGGGATCGTGAATGAGAATGGGGTGCTGCATATTGAGGCCACCAGGGTTGGCTCAGAGAGTGCTCTTTCTCATATTAGAATACAGTTATTGGTGCATCTAAATGTAATATTTTGATGTCTTCTATATTTTTTAAGAGACTTTACTCGGCCAGTATTACATGTAATGGATATAATATAATATATTTTGATTTGTGTTGTTTGGACAAAAAACATATCTAGCTTATAATGTAAATTTTATGATTTATATTTTTTGAATGTCTTTTTTAGACTTATTTTGTGATTATCATAATTTTGGAATATGATTATGCTTTTAAAAAAATAAATCTCATAAAACAAAGTAAGCTATGGTCATAGTTTTAAAATAGGGTGACCATAGATAAGCTATAGTCACAATTTTATAAAAGGGTGACCATGGAGTAAGCTATGGTCACGGTTTTAAAGTGGGGTGACTATAGATAAGTTATGATTTTACAAAAGGGTGACCATAAAGTAAGCTATGGTCACGGTTTTAAAGTGGGGTGACTATAGACAAGCTATAGTCACGGTAAAACCGTGACCATAGACACCTATGGTCACGTTTTTATAAAAGGTTGACCATAGAGCAACCTATGGTCACGGTTTTTACGCGTGACCATAGAGTAACCTATGGGCATGGTAAAAAAATGTGGCCTAAAGCGTAAGAATTAAAACACTATAACCGTGACCATAGAAATCGTGATCATAGATAAAAAACCGTGACCATAGACTTATGGTCACCTTTTTCATTAGCTATGGTCACAGTTTTTTACTGTGACTATAGACCTTTTTTTCTTTTTGTAGTGAATTCTAGATGCAAATCCGTCAGACATACCTCCTGTTGAATGGACAACTATTATGAATCACTATATGGATCCTAAAACAAAGGTAATTGCTTATTTTATGCTTATGTATTTTCCTACTGAATACTAACTTTTCTTATCTGGTAACATTTTGTTTCCTGATAAAAACTTAAAAAATCATAGAAATAATGTTTTCAAAATGCCAAAAATCGTGAAAAGCTTATAGTTTTACATACCAGTAGAAGTAAAAACAATGCTAGGAAAGCAAATCAGATGCTAACATACTTTTTTCTATTTATATTATGTTACGTACTCTTTTATTATTATCATAAAACAAGAATGTACGTATTTGTGATTACCTTTTGACTTTTATTTATTGTATTAGGAGAAAAATTAGGGAGGCTTGTATATTGAAGTGAGGTTCTTTTATCAACTTTGCTAAAGAAGGATGAGAGTTATGTAAGTAGAAAAGGACAGATTAGCAATAAGTGTTTGAATTTTTTTTGTTAAGCTACTCAATTTTTTTTAATAAATTAATCATGTGTATACCCTAATCCAATGCAATACACATTTTACTACAAGAAAGTCATTAGATACTGTCAAATTTAGCGGCAGAATAAATTCGACGGTATAAACCTCGCCGATAATTGTTTATCGGTGGATTTTTTCGTCTGCCGCCAATTACTTGCGGATTTAGCAGCAGATATAAAATTTTAATTGCGAAATTATGGACTTGCTACCGTCAGATTTAACTGATGATAAACTTAAATTTTAATTTTTTTAAATTTGTTTGAAAATTTAATATATAATTTTAAATATTTAAATTTAATAATTTTCAAACTAACAAAATTTAAAATTTTATAATTTTTATAATAATTTGTCTATAACTTTTTGTTAAAATTTCACAAACAAGTTCAATTACAAAAATTGAACAAAATTAAATTATAAATCAAAAGAACAATTATTTACTTAACATTTACAATGAACCAAGAATAAATGATTTATTTCACATTTAAAAACATAGATTCAAACATCTAATCTAAGAACATGTCAAAATCAATTATACCATATGAACTACAAGTCTACAACAAAGGAAGTATAACTCGTATATACCAAATTATTATATTACATCAACTTCTCGGTCATGTTATCCTATTACTAAACATTCTATTAAAAAAATTATCATAACTAGCAATCCAAGATTATAAAAAAAAATTGAAATATTTCCAACAAGTTGTCAAAAACATCAACAAGACATTATATTATACAATCTAATGATACACAAGAATATGTTCAATGTTTATTGCACCAAACATTCAAAATCATTTCATACATGACTATTAACTCATGATAAAGTGTGCAAATTATTGCTAATTCATTTTCATTCTACCTTAGGAAAATCAAAATTGTAATTATGAGTGCATATGACTTAAATTAGTGATCTATATCAGAGATACCTTTACATTTCATAATAAGCAAGCATTACTCATTTGAACATTAAAACAACAATTACTTTAGCAAGATTTTGCATCAGACCTCATCAAACCTCATCAGACCTCATCAGCTCACCATCAGAAAATTCCAAGAAATGTCGTAGCGACATCTTATTACTTTAGCTGACACAATTTATTAGCGTCATATTATAAGAATGAATGATTATTCAACCTAGCTACTGATTCATTGGATCAAAGGTTCAACCGTAGTTCAATCGGAATAACTGAATTATAATAAAATAAAATATAAAATATAAATAAACACAGAAAACATAATTATATTCTAATATAAACCTTAAAATATCATCCATATTAAAAATTCTACATCAACCAAAGTGTTATATAATCTCATCCAAGTCCGCATAAGTCAAATAATAAAAGAAATATCCAAACAAGATTAATAAATAGGCAGCAATTAGTATGCAAATAAATAACAGCTAGAACAATAAGTAGGTAGCAAGAACAATAATAGATAGACAAATAAATTCAATAACTACATAGCAAAAAACTTAATAACACCTCACAAAAAATTAGCAAAAGATTTATTAGCAAGAATTAAACAATTATTAGCAAAAAATTTAACAAATAAACAAGAACAATGACAACAACAGCAACAATCACTAACAAATCAAAAAGAATCATAACAACAATAACTACAAGAACTGAATAATTATTAGCAAAAAAAATTAAAGTAACCATGAACAACAGCAAATAAATTTAATAAGTACAACAATTGAACATCTATGCAACAACAACATAAAAATTAACAAAAAAAATCAGCAACAAGAAGAACAACTAACAGAGGCTGATAGCGATGATAGACGAGAGGCAGAAGATGACGACAAGGAAACGATAGAGCTCGCAGAGTGGCATATAGAGGAACTCGAAGCTTCAAGCTCTAGGAGAGGAAGGGGATGCACCGTCAGAGAGGAAAAAAAGGGGTTAGGGTTTTTTATGAAAAGAAGATGGAATAGGGAGAGGGATGAGGGTAAGCTACCTAGACGACGGAGGAGAGACACAACTCTGGCGATAGAGGGAGCAGCAGCGACAACTCTTCCAACAGTAGCGGAGACAAAAGAAGCAACTCTGTTTAAGGACACGAAACACAATACAAGCGACTTGACGCAGACTTTGGAGGAGAATGGAGGTGGACAGCACTAGCAGAGGATGACTGGAGGGGTTGTCGGAGGTAGTTGCAGGGGGAGAGAAAAGAGAGGAGAATGGGGGAGAGAAAAGAGTGTTCTTGAAGGTGAGGGGAGAGGGCCGTGCATTTTGAATTTAGATCAGGTTTACCGTCGGATTTATCAGCGGATAAATCTGACGGTAATGCATTGCGTATGACCAAAATGCAGCATTCCATTAATTGACCTTTACTGGCGGATAAATCCGGCGGTAAATTCGACAGTAATCTCGGGGCCAATTTTTCTTATTTTCCCTCCAAATATTATTGGCAGATTTACTTTCCAAAAATCTAATCCAACGGTAACTTTTTTACTTGATGAATTTATTGGCAAATCCGTCGGTAAAGCCGCTGCTAACATCCTACGGTAAATTCGACGGTATTTAGCATTTTTCTTGTAGTAATTTTTTTGTAGAAACAAATATTAGAGCATTTGCCTCAAGATCAGGAGCGTGCTGCCATTGAAGGTGTTCCTTCAAAAGTATTGGCTCATCCAGTTGATGCAATCGAAAAAGTCTGTGGTCCTGAGAATGGTAAGTGAGTCTGTGGTTTTAGTAATGCTATATGTCCTAGTGGTTTTGGTAAGTCAAAATGTATCTTTGGAGTTGCAAATTGTGGAGGTTCTTGCAGTGTATCGCAACAGCATATCACGGATTTAGAGAGGCAAGTTCAACAAGCTAAGGATCAAGTGGCAACTCTCCACACATTTCTACTACAAAAATATGGTAAGGAAGTACCTATTTTCTCAGATGATGTGCCACACACTTAGTCGGTCTTAATGTACCTCATGGCTTGTTAATTTAATCTTTAGATATATCTAATTTAAACTATGTTATTAGAGATAATTTATTTTGTTATCATATAGAATTATCAAACTTGGTTGATTTAATTTTTTTTTCATATATTTATATGAACAATGCATATTCTGGACCATTGTTATTTAGTTTGTTATACATTGTGGTTTATTATTGATTATGATTGTTTATTTAATAGTATCTCTTAATGTTCAATATTTTGAAATAGTATATATATATATATATATATATATATATATATATGAATAGAAGAAAAACAATTTGAAAAAAAATTTCAATTAGCAATTAATACCTAATTTTTTTTAGAAAATAAAAAATGTCCAATTAGCCACAGAATGATGTGTTGTTAAATAATCTATCAATATTTTTTATGGATAAAATATGAAAAAAACACCCAACCTGCCTATGTTTGCCACAAATAAAGCGCGCGGCAAAAGCTGAACCTTATTTTTACATGTTTTTATTTTGCCATAGAAAAACTATTGTTAAATAACCCATCAACATTGGTCACGGAAAAAATTATGGCTAAAAAATTCAGCCAACTCCATTTTTGCCACGAGTAAAGTATGGCAAAAACAAAAAATTTATTGTGCATCGTTTCATTTTGCCGGAACAGAACATGCCAAAATGTGTAAAATTTTTGGTTAACAAAAAGTCACCCTCTTTAGCCGCAGATGCTCATGACAAAAGCATCATCACGAATTTAATTTGGAGTTTAGCTACGCTTTTTTCTATGGCTAAACCCTTATTTTTTGTAGTTATATATATTACAAGTGTAATTTTAATGCATTTTCTATAGAAACAATATGCAAGGATAATCAATGTGATAGTCAACAATTGAATTAATCGAAAAATTAACTCATTTATTAGCTTAAGTATGTAATAAGATTTAAATTTTGCTTGTTGCATGTAGTAATTTATTGACCAATAATAAACTTTTGAATAAAATTTATACCCGTTATAGATTAATTCTTAATCTATAAAATATATATGAGTAAAGTATCGTTTTTGTCCCTAATGTTTGGGGTAAGTTCCAAAGTTGTCCCTAACGTTTAAATTGTCCTATTTAAGTCCATAACGTTTAAAAGTCGTCTCAATATTGTCCTGTCGTTAGAAATCTGTTAACAAAATTGACAGTGGGATAAAATTGAAATGATTTTAAAACATTAATAACTTAAATAAGACAAAAATGTTGAATACAAAAATGATACATTACTCTTAGAAGAGTTACTAAATCAAGTAAAATGAAAGCAAATTTTAACTGAGTGAATTGTATTATGAATTCAAGATTAAATAACTTAATTAAATAAGAAGAATATATAACTACTCGCCAAAAACGAAGGTTAAAATAAGGTGAATGATGCTCTGATCTTAATGTGTACGGCAGTACCCATCATAAAAATTACACATATAATCTATCAAGTACAGCCCTTTAAGAAATTAAGGATAATGTTGTTGAATTCTGCTGCTTTTTCAATTTGAGGGACATGGGATGCGTCCTTGATAACCTCCAAACTTGCCTTCTTACCAATTACCCTGTAATAACAGTTAAATAAATTAGAAGGCGACAACTCATACAACAATAATAATGGCTTTACTTTATTAATATACAGCTAGTTCTTAGTTACTTCCCAGTTCCTAAGTACTAGACTTCATATAAAATATGAGTGATATATTGTATGAGAGCAGATTGAGTTGAATCCTTTTTAAAAATAATGTAATAAGAAGTAATTCAAGAATAATTTGTATTTATGTGATTATGATTTAATTTGAATAATAGGGAATAAATCATGGGGCCGGGAAAAAGATGGAATAAGTAAACAACTTAAATAATATAATATTAATTTGATGCATACTCTCTGAGTTCTCTGGCCATCTGCACGGGAAATATACGATCATGTTCCCCCCATACTATGAGAACCTCCTGAGTTTGATACGCCAATAAATATGACCAAGTTAGCCATGTTATTTAATAATACTTTCCTTATAGCCAGTAGGGTTATGCATACCTGTTGGAGAGGTGAAATGTTCAAGGCTTCTTCCCTTCCCAGAGATACTCCTTTTAGAAGCTCCATCTTCTCCTTTCTATTGTCTGAGTACAGTTTCTGATAAATTATTACATTAGTAAAGTTATTGAAGGAAGGAATATTTATACACTTTCAATTTTTTTTTTTTTTGTATAAAACATTATTTTATTTATTCATACATTAAATTTGCAATTACATTAATTCTTATTGCCAAAATTGCAGCATCAGGCCAAAAACAGTATGTGAAATGACTTCAAACATGGCGTGATTTTCACTATCTTATTACTTATTAGATTAGACATGTCTTCGACCAATTAATTTGGTTGTGTTTTCTTTTTCCTTTGTTATCTTGTTTTTTGTTTTTAGTCAAAAAAATATTATAAAGATTTTTTGCTATAACTAATTGTAATAAATACCATAACTCGGCAACAATTTATTTCCTTATGATCATTTATATTTTAGTTGACAATAATGATTTTAGATAAACGGTCAAATTGTCAGTTATAGAAAACATATGACAAACGAAAGAAAATAAGTATATTTAAAATTATTTTTCTAATCATTTGTCAAAAAATATTATACTAATTAATTGGAGTATTAAAGTATCTTTTATAGATATTCATTGTCTTTTTTAAGAAAAATTAAAATATATACCACATTTTTAAATAAGAAGAATGAAGTCCAATTCTTCAAAAGTCGAGATATTAGAGCAACTCCAATGGGCATAGTTTTGAGGCCCTGTTACTGACAAAAGCAAGTAGGAACCGTTGGAGGGGGAGAAGAACTGAGTTCCTTCACGGGATTCAATGTGAAGAGTCCCTCTGAACAGAGCCTCAACTAAACCAATAATAACTTGCCAAGTGGCAAGTTATTATAAAAATAAATAATTATATAAAATTTAAAATAATTAAATAATTATATTAAATAATTAAATAATAATTAAATTATTAATAATTATAATAAATAATTATATTAAATAATTAAATTATAATTAATTTATTAATAATTTTAATAATTAATTAGATTAAATAATTAAATTTTTATTTAATTAATAATTTATATTAATTATTTATATTATAATTAATATTAAATATTATTTATATTATTATATTAAATTATAATTAATTAACTTTACGTACATTAAAAAATAAATTTGATTTTTACACCTTACAAAATAATTTTTGGTTGAGTTGGTTATTTTTATTTTTAAAATTTAAAATGTTAACGACATTATTAAAATTAGTAGTTATAAAACTAGCCATTGCAAAATTAGTAGTTGGAAACTAATCATTATTATGTTACCGTTATTATTAATAAATTAATATTTTAATACTTTATATATATCACTTACATACACTTCTATTCTCACACTTTCTTCTACTCTTCTTCATCTTCTTCCAAGTTTACTTCTATCCCAAATTTTATGTTGTGTATTATTGTTATATATGAATTTATTTAATATTAATATCTTTTAATAGTGAATTATTTTTAAATTTATAAATTTAAATAATAATATTAAAAAAAATTAAATTACATTAATTTTAAGTATTTTAATTAATTAATTAAGTGGGACCACAACATGGACTAAAGTTAGTTCCTCCTAATGGAGAAGAGAAAGATGTTTTAAGTTCCTATTTACTGTTTATGACGTAAAAGTTGATGTGGAGTTACTTTTTATGACACGTGGGCCACAAATAGAAACTGGGATGAGTTCCTGCTGGAGATGGCCTTAGTGTAACAAAACCTTTTTTACAAGAAGTAGAAATGGCAATTCGAACGGACTTAAGTCGACCTATCTTGTCACATCCTGAACAAGCTAGTTTTTTATTTATTTTTTTTTCTTAGTAGTTTTTCCTTTTTTTTTTATTTGGGTATGAGGTGGGTATAGTTAATGGTCGCTCCGCTCTATTACCCGCCCTATATGTGTGTGTGCTGTTTGGGTATAAGAGAGGTAAGAGTAATTACCGTTTCGCCTCATTTTATATGTGTGTATCGCTTTTGTATGCGGTGGCTACTCTAACAAAGATTTTATTATTATTATTATATAAAGATATTTTATTTTAATTATTAAATAATAAATTATAAGATTTAATTTTTATTTGTTATAAAAGTGTTATTTTTATTTAAAGTATAACTAAACAAATAAGTTATATTTTTTAAACAAAAATTATCATAAAAAAATATTTTTAGCATTTTCATTCATTAAAGTAGTTGCTTTGTATTTTTATGTGTTATATATTGTTGTGAACCATTTAAAATTATCTTTGTATTTAATTATGCTATATGTGACTTATTTATTTAATTAATTTTATTGATTAGTTATGTTCAATTTGTTTATCTTCATATTATAAGCTTTAATTTTTTAAAGAAAAAACTTAGAAATCAATTAGATGAACCAGGTGAGATGGATATGGGACAGAGATATATATACCCTTAGATTTGAATATGAGATAAAAATTAGGATACTATAAATAATGTATAAATATTCAAAAGGAATACTTAAAGAGAAAGTTTAAACGTCAGCAACTTTTGTATTTTATGACTAATACTTAACCATCAAAAAAAAAAGTAAGTGATTTTTTACTATTAAATGTAATCTTATACTGTTAAAAATATTATTAATAATCAATTAATGGTTACAAAACACAAAAGTTACTCATCCTAACATTCCTCAATACTTAAATACTCATCTCGCCGGCTAACAAGAACATATCTTGTAAAATTTATTGTAAAAGTATTCTAATAATTTTCAATCATTATGTAACTATCAAAAGAGTTTGATGAATGGCTACTAATGTAAACGATCAATTCACAAATTCCTTAGCTTTAGGTGTAGCCGTGCAAATAAGCTTTGATGAAAAGAAAAAGGGTAAAGGGTGAACTTACATTGATGAAGTCAGCGAGGAAGAAATCAGGTAGATAATGGAGACGCCTAGAGAGAGACAAAGCCATCAATTTTCGGAAATGTTGAGGCTTAGCTGGCATCATGAGGTCCTCAATTCTCTCAAGTCCCGCCCTCTCCAAAAGCGCCAAGTTATCCCTCTTCCTCATATTCACTCCCGAGCTTGCAATTACCACTTTGCCCACTCTCTCCACCCCCATCATCCTTGCCACTTGGTACGCCACAAATCCCCCGTAGCTCGTGCCTATCACGTGCACCTTCTTCTTCTTACTCTCCTCATCCGCCACCACCACTTTCTCCACCAGCTTCACCACCGCCGCCGCCTGAAACTTCTCGCTCCTCTCACTGCTCCTCGTCGTGGACCCTCCGAAGAACACCAGGTCCGGCACGTACACGTTGAAGTGAGGCGCGAAGAACTGCACTTGTTTCCGCCATTGCCATATGGCCATGGGGCCGAACCCGTGTATGAGAACAAGGCATGCCTTGTTTGGGGATTTGGTAGTGGGGCCCCAGAAGTGGATCGTGGTTTCGTCGTCCACCGCGATTGACTGAGACAAGAGGCCTGCCGCCGTGAAGCAGCGGCGGAGGTAGATTTCGTACAGGGAGGCGATGCTCATGAATGATGGGATTGAGAGCATAGTATGTGTTTGTTGAAATGAACCAAAGAATTGTGCGGGGGTTAGGTTTAATTATTGGTTTGGAAGTTTGTTCTCTTGCGTTTCAGTTTTGACTTCCTTGACACAATCTTTTTTCTTCTTCGGTGAGGTGTGACTTATAATAATAAATGCTGTTAGGAGAAGTTCATAAAGGTTCTGTTTGGTTAAAAATTAAAATAAACTTTCCATTGCAAAGAGAATGAATAATCATGCTGCTTTAATTAATTTCCTGTGATTAGAAACAAATTTCTCTCTCTCAATATTCTATCTAAAATTCGAATTGAATTAGTGGTCTCTTAAACAGAATTACGCACACATACATACATGTGACAGTGTTGTAAACTTGTAATTAGAGAATGGAATCGAAAAGGCCAGGTATACACGCTATGTACGAATTTTCCTATGTCATTCTCTTTTTCTTCTTCACATGGAAAGTTTTTGTCAAATAAAAAGGTAGATGGATGATGTAACATTTATTGATTCCACGACGATGAATAAAATATGGAGTATTACTACTAGAAGCTAAGAAAATTTAATTGGGAGGGAGGTGTTAAGAGTTAAGACAAGGTGGTGGTGGTGGGTATGGGTTGGTATGACTGTATGAGTGGCTTCTTTATTAGGAGGTGAGGGTGACCCACTACGGGAAGTCCTTCATTTCACCAAACTCCTTAATTTGCTACCCACAGTGTTTATTTGTCGTTGTCCCTTAGACTTGTGAGATCCCATACGTACTATGTTGCATGGAGTATCTAGTATCTACTACAACAATCACGCACATAAAAATAATATTATTTTACAGAGATAATAGTTTAAATTTATTAAATATTTTTATTAATTACTTGACAGAACATATATATGATATATTAATATCTAATTTATCATATTTACATAAAAATATTTTTGTGTAAGTAGTCACTATCTAATACTATTTATCATCTCACACATAATGTGTCTTGCCACCACTAATCATGGTTATTATTGAATTTAAGAAATTATTTTATTTTTAAAATTATAAATTCAATATCAATAACTAAAAAATAAATGATGAAAAATTAAATATTTTAAGTTATTTAACACGTAAAATGTATAAAATAAATAAATTTAAATTTAAAAAAGTAAGATTAAAAAATAATTATATTGTTATCATGTGTAATAAAATTAAGATAAAAAACAACTAACATTATTTACAGATTAGTTATTTATAAATATTATTAAATTTTTTTAATTCTATTTAATTTGAAAAAATTTAAAAATTTATATTCAAAATACTTTTTATTTTTATGTATAATTTTAATAGATAAAAAAAATTATTTCTTCAATTTTATATTGAACATATTTAATTATCTTTAATCTTATTATTCTTTTAAATTATTAATTTTTATTTTGATCATATCATCTCATCATTTCATACTATTCTTTTCTCCTATCAATTTTATACATGTATAATTATTATTGTGTTACCATCACTATTATGTTGCCTTGTTTTATTTTTTTCTTTGTTTTCTTCTTCTATTCACTGCGACCGCAATTAATTACTACTATACCATTATCGCAACTCTTTTTTTCACCTTGATCCAAAATTATCCATTGTGTTAACTTTTGAATTGTTGAAGATTTGCTAAAAGAATTTTTTTTCTTGTTTGATTTAAATATTTAGATATATAACTATTATATAATTATTTATTTTTTATACTTGCTTGTTAAGTCATATTTTATCATTTGAAGAAGAAATTTAAGATATCAAATATTCAAAATTTTTGTTCAAATTGTCAAAATTTATCAATAATTATAAAAACAATTATCATTATTTGGGTTATAGAGGATAAGGATAAAATAGAAAAAAAATTAGATATTAAAGTTTCATATTCTCTTTATATATTGTTATAAATTATTATATAAAGAGAGGTCAGGTATTTTATTTTTGGGATGGAAAAAAAATCTAATTCAATTGCCTTTTTATTTTTCCCTAGCATAGATGATATTTAAAGCGTTACAATATAGTGGATAAATGTCTTTATATAAAATAATGTTTGAAATACAATAAAAAATTAGCCAAAATAATCAAAATTTATTTTATTTAATATTTATTAATTATCGTTATAAATTAATAAATATTAAATAAAATAAATTATTTTTTTTGTATATTTAATATTATCGAACTGTAAAGGTGTGTTTGTTTGAGGTGAAAATGGGAGAAAAGAAAATGGAGGAAAAGAAATAAGAAAAAAATAGTTATTTTCTCTTGATTGATTGAGGAGGAAAATGGGAGAGGAAGGAAAATAGATGCCACCAATATTTTTTTCCCTCCAATAATGGAAAGAAAATAGAGAGAAAACTAAATCTCTTTCTCTACTTCTAATATTATCCCTTTACTTTTTTCTATATAATTTATATATGAATAAAATTGTCTTTTTATAACATTTATTTCCTTCTTATTTTTCTTTCATCCAAACACATCTAAGAAAAATAAAAATCCACTCAATTTCTTTCTTTTTCTTTCTTTTCACTCAATTATGTTTGGTTGGAAGGAAAGAAATAGAAAGGAAAGAAAAAGAAATGAAAAAAAAAGAAAGAAATTGAGTGGATTTTTATTTTTCTTAAATGTTTTTGGATGAAATTAAAGAAAAATAAGAAAGAAAGAAATATTATAAAAAGACAATTTTATCTTTGTATTATAAAATATATTGAAAAAAGTGAAGGGGTAATATTAAAAATGGTGAGAGAAAGTAAGTTTTTCCTCCCTTTTCTTTCTAACATTGGAGAAAAAAAAAATTGGTGAGTCCCACTAGATTTTTTCCATTCTTTTTCTTTCTTCTCTAATCTTTCTTCACAACCAAACAATAAAAAATAATCATTTTTCTTTCTCTTTTCTTTCCTCCATTTTCTTTTCTTTCATTTTTTCTTCAAACAAATATATTAGAGATAAAAAAAATCTCGTCAAAATAAATATACGCAAGGGTTACCTATGATGACTGTTAAAGAAAGACCGTCGAATACTTACGAGGACGAGGACCTATTACCACAAATAAATTGGGACGAAAACAAAAGTATATCTATTACAAATAAATTGGGACGGAAACAAAAGTATAGGTACTCATTCCAAGAACTACCAAGTTTATGCGAATGCGAAATTAATAGTGTCTTCAAGAGTTATGTTATGTTATTTATTATATTGGAGAATATTTTTATATTAATTTCTTTTAAATTATTACTTATTATAATGAATATATTATAAATTTTTAGTGTATAGATTACATTATACTATTTAATATATTAAAATTAATTTTTTTTAATTAATAAAAATGAGATATCAAAAAAATAATTAATTTTTATTCGTATAATATATAAAATAATTACTATATTATTATTATATTATAGATTAAAATATACTAATTTAAATTTTGTTTTTATTTTTAATATAAGCATTAGAAATAAATAAATTTTTTATAACAAGATGTAATGTAACAAAATATATATAATATTAATTAGTTTTTAAAAAATTATGAAAAGATGATTTTTTCTAATAAAGTGTTATTAAAAAATTAACATTATAAAAACTAATTTCAACCAATATGATATAATAGGTTATTAAATATATTTAATACAAAACACATTGAATATAAATTTTTATTGAGTTTAAATTTTAAATAATTTTTAATTGAATTTCGAATATTTTTATTTTAAAGAGTTAGAATATTTTAACATCATTTTTTTCGTATCTTTTTAATTGAGTCTTTGATTTTTTAAATTATAAACCTTATTTATAATTAAGAGTAAGGTTTTAACACCACCAATTAGTCACACATATAAAAATATAAGAACAATTCTATTGTCATAATTATAATCTAACTTTATAAGCAATACAATACAATAAAACTATATATAAGTAATATAACTAAATTTTATCTACATCTATAGTCACATTTCATAAATAATATAATTAAATTATATTTATGTTTATAATTAAAATATGAATAAAAATACAAAAAATTATTAGGATAGTTAATTTTTTTCGTTCATAATTTTTTTTATTATTTTTGTTGTGAAAAGTTTAATTATTTTAATAATTAATTATTTTTAAAAAAGATAATTAAATAACACAAAAAAGTCTTATTAAGAGTAATTTATTTATATATGATTAAAGAATAATTGAATAATTATATACGGTAAAAAATTAATATTATTAAAAAATAAAATTAAAAATTATGTTTTTTTTCTTTTTTCCAAAATTTATCTACGAGTAATTCTATAAATATTTTATGATGAATAAAAATATTAAACTCGTACTAAAATTTATTTTAATAAAATTTATTTTTATTCTACTAAACGTTAAATAAACTATTGAAAATAATTTTGTTTCTTCCATTAGAGAAGAATGATAAACTTCCATACTTCTATTATTTATGGTAATAATTTGGCCTGTTATTTTTTAATGTACATAATAATAATAATAATAATAATAATAATAATAATAATAATAATAATAATAATAATAATAATAATAATAAACAAGTATATCACAGTAAAAAAAGAAGCACGTTACTAAATAATTTATCATCCGAATTATATATGAATCAAATTGATAATATGAGGGCTAACACTACAAAAATCGATAACAAATTCGATATTCGCACTTTTTATGTTTGGATCAGATATCAAATATATCCATAAATTAAAAAATATTAAAAAATTTTATTTTTATAAAAAAGTCAATAACTTTTTTTTGTTTACTTTTGTAAACATATTTACTTCTAATGATTAGAGTGTGGATCCAATTCGATCCAATTTGATCATCTTACAAATCAGATACTGGTTCATTATTGCAAAAGAATGCTTCTTTTATTATAAACCATTATTAGATCTTAATTACCATTAAAACAACTTAATTGTCAACAAAGAGATAATACTTATTGGTCTCTGAAATTATGTTCGTATTTGAATCCATAGTTGTAAAAACTGAATTGGATCGGCTGGTTCGACCAGAAAACTAGTGAACCGGACTAGAACCGAATTCTAGTTCGGTTCGTTTTACTCTTTGGACCGTTTAAGGAATAAAACCGGTGTGAACCGATAAGAACCAGTGCAAAGCAAAAGCAACCTCTACTTGCCACTTAGCCATTGCACTTCTAAGTATTATATTTGACAAATACTAATTATATAGTATACATAAATATCTAATTTAATTTAATTTTTGTTTTTTCTATTTTTAAAATTAATTATATTTTAATTATATACCGTTATTAATATAAATATAAATTTCACTAAAAATTTATTAATTTACTTGATCTATTTTATTGCTAGTATTGTGATTAAGGTTATTTGTTTTGATGTTAGTGTTAAAATTTACTGATATTATAGTTAGATGATAGGCTTTGTGAATTTATTATTTTTTTATTGTGTCAAAATAAGATACTATTATAGTATTAAAATTTTATGATTTTTTTATATTAGTTATTTTTAGAAGTTGAGACTTGATTCTTCATAAAATGTTAGTGAAGATATGTATTTTAAATTTTAATTTTAAGTTTTTAACTATTTTATATTTTATATTTACGTGAGACCGGTTTTATCGGTTTAACCAGTGATTTATCAGTTGAACCAATAAACCAGTGAACCAGTAGCTTGACCGGTTCGATCACTGGTTCGGTTCTAACAGCTATGTTTCAATCTAATTTCAAAAATTTCGATTTACTCAATTTAGTCTCCCAACTTAATAGTTATGACTCACATTGGTTCCTAATCTTATTTTTGTCACTGTCTCACAAAATCGTTAACGACATGCTGAGATGGACTAACGACTGTTACATTATACATTCTAGCGACTGTTTGATGTGGCAATTGAATTTTTTTTTACCTTATTTTTTTTTTCAACTAAACACTTAAAACCCTAATATGAGTCACGGATACCTAAGTTAAAAAATCAAACTAAGTAAATTAAAACTTTAAAAATCAGATTAAAACTCGAATATAACTTCAAAACAGAACTTTAACTTATGTAGTGATTAATTTAAATGAGAATCAAATAAATCAAAATTCAACATAATTTTTATCAATGTTTTCAAATTCATTCAAAATTTCTATACCAAAATTAACTAAGATTTTTCTTTAAATTAAAAATTTAATGAAATAGTGACTTTAATTATCTTAACCAATGTCCTAATTAATTACTTTTATGTCTTAAAAAAACTGTATATGAGAAGAAAATAATTAATTTGTCTACTTTAATAAATAGTTATTTTACTAAAATGAAAGAAACTATTTTTTTTTTGAATTTTTTAAGAACTAATTAATATTATATATATTTTGTTACACTACATTTAGTTATAAAAATTTTATTTATTTCTAATGCTTATATTAAAAATAAAAACAAAATTTAAATTAATAAATTTTAATCTATAATATAATAATAATATAGTAATTCTTTTATATATTATACGAATAAAAATTAATTATTTTTTTATTTATAAAAATTTTAAGAGCTTGTTATATATATATATATTGATGAATGTGATATATTTTTTTTGTAAATAATCTTTTAAAAAAAATCTAATAGTTAATCTATTACCTTTTTTGTTTTAGTCTAAATTAAATATTTTTTTATTATTTTTGGAAAGAAAATTTTTTGAAGAATTTAATAATATGTGATGAGAAACACCGAATAAATTATATAAAAACCAATTAAAATACAACATGAAAATATTTTTAAAAAAAAGATATTTTAGGCGTCTTTATCTGAGTGGCCTCCATATAATATTAAAGTGTGTATTAGTTTGGTGGCTAGGCATGCATTATGCAAGGAAGAGGTCACAAAATCCAGTTGTTGGAGCACAAAAGGCCCGCGGAGTGATAGAGCACAGTATGACCCGCTGGTTCTGGTGGTCCAATTGCATGTTCAGTCAGTGCTCTTATTCGAATCGGATAGACTATCGATTCATTAGATTTTCGGTCGAACCAGTCAATTTGGTCCGATTTTGATAATTATGGTAATAATTAAATTTATTAGTCATATTGTAATAATATTTGTATATTCTTCGTTTCTCCTTAATTCAATTATTGTTATTTATTTTATTTATTTAGAATAATAATTAAATTTATTATAATTATAGCAAGTTTTCACAATTATTTTTTAAGTATTAATATTATTGGTATATTGGTATATTTTTAGAAATATTGTCTATTATTAGTGTATATATATAATTAGCAATAATAATTTTGTTTTCATGTTTATCATTTAGAGAATTCATAATTCAGATATAGAATAAATTTTAATTAAATGCTAAAGTCATTATCTAAAATGGTTTAATTTCAATCATTTACTAATGTTTATTTAATTGATATATTTTATTTTTTACTTATATTTTTATTTATTAGTTATTGCACTCCTTATACTTACAATAAATATTAAATATGAAAAGAAAAATAATATCAATTTGATTTGATATATTAGTGTAATATATGAGTGACTACCTTATTTAAATTTATTAATCATGCATATTGTAATAATATTTTTGTATATCCATTGTTTTTTCTTAAGTCGATTATATATTCAATTATTGTTATTTATTTTATTTAATTAGAGTAATAATTAAATTTATTATAATTGTAACAAATCTCCACAATTATTTTTTAAGTATTACTATTATTGGTATATTAGTATATTTTTAAAAGTATTGGCATATTATTAGTATATATAATGAGCAATAATAAACTCGTTCTCATATTTATCATTTAGAGAATTCATAATTTAGACACCGTTTTTATTCTTTTTTTTTCTTCATACCTAATGGCTAATATCTACGATCCTATCAATAGTATCACTTATAGTATAGTAGATTATATGATAAGAAAGTATGAAAAACAAAAGCAAAATTATAAGGCTATGAAAAAAGTCTCATTCAAATTTAACAAGAGTAAGATGACTTACATAGAAATAGTTTTAATGGATGACAAAGTTAGTTGATTTTTTTCCTAAATTTTTTTAAGTGATGTTAAGTTCAATTTATAAATATTTATTTTGAGTTCGTATTTTAAGTTTATTTAATAAACACACCCTTCCACAAGTCAAAGACATTACGGTTTAATAGTTTTGTAGATGCTAATAGCTTTTATATTTAATTTATTTTGCAGTACGATAAAATTCATTGTTCAATCAAGAATTATTTAACCCAGATGTTTGAGAATGAATTGGTAGAAGGAAAGGTCAATGTCTTCTCAAATTTTGCGATTGAGGAATCAAGCTGAATATATCTTTCGACTGCACGCACGTGCGTAATATCTTTTAAGAAAGAGTCACGTGTAGTAAATACGGTTGATGATTGTAAAATTTCTGATAATCATTTTAATTTTCTTGCCCATGCTGA
This sequence comes from Arachis hypogaea, assembly GCF_003086295.3. Classification (NCBI taxonomy): domain Eukaryota; kingdom Viridiplantae; phylum Streptophyta; class Magnoliopsida; order Fabales; family Fabaceae; genus Arachis; species Arachis hypogaea. The sequence continues at coordinate 119,864,889 of NC_092055.1, read as the reverse complement.
TATATTTAAACAAACAAACAAACGATCTTACTTATTTGGTACGTAGTTAATTTATATTAACTCACACAAAACTGTTTTCTTTTTTATTTTAAGTTTTGCTAAACAATTGTATAATAATATTATTTTATTGATAACCAGTTTATTTATGAAAAATATTTAAAATTATATTATGATTTTTTTAAAGGTATATTTTTTATTAACATACTGTTAGTTTTATTGTTTAACATAAAATAAATTAATATTTTTTTATTTTATACATGTACAAAGTTGTATTTCTTATATTATTCACTCATTTATCTTTAATTTGGTACTTTTAATTTAATTTAGTATTTTTTTATTCAATTAGATGTTATATTTTTTACTGAAAAAGAAAACTTATATCTTAGTCAAAAATAGAAAAAATAGGCAGTACATTATGATTGATCTTCATAATTTATAATATATAAAATTTTAATATTTTAATATGAATAATTCTAATTTTTTAATATTTTAATAATTTGATACCTATATTAATCACAATACTAATTTTTAATGGACATGTTTATTAACAAAATGTTGTATAAGCCAAAAGTAGAAGGGGTTATTTATTATTCAACAATGTATTTCGTATTTCTTTGACCCGAAATTTATTTAATAAATTTTCAACTAATAATGTTATTTTCAATTGTAAAACTACAAATTGGATGATTCATAAGTCCAAATAAAAAAATTAAGAAATTGCTCCAATCAAATAGCAAGTCATTGAAAAAATACTGTGATAAGATGCCATGTCCTATAAAAAATTTAGTGTTTAACTTAAAAGATAGAAATATAATAAAAGAGTTGAACTTTAATGTTAATACTCTTGTGAATAAACAAAGTGAAAACCTGCAAAAATTAACTGATGAACAAAAATTTGTTTATGATTAAATAATGGGTGTTGTTAGCGATAATATGGGTAAACTTTTTTTCTTATACGTTCAAAATGGTTGTAAAAAAAATATTCTTATGATCAACTATAGTATGCTCAATTCAATCTAAAGGAGGTATAGTTTTAAATGTGGCTTCAAGTAGAATTGTTGCTTTTATGTTGCCTAATGAAAGAACTATACATTCAAGGTTTAAAATTTTTTTGAACATAAATAAAGATATTTTGTGCAACATTAACAAGGAACTCTTCTTATAAGGTTAATTAGGGGTGGCAGTGGAACGGGTAGGGACGGATTTTTGTCCTACCCGACCTCGTCCCACCGTCCTTTTACTCAGGTACTACCCGCCCAATCACTACCTGCGGGTATCCGCTCCACCCCTACCCGCCCCTATAAAAATCAAATATCATTTTAATTTTCACATATTCATATATAAATTAAGACAAAAACTTAAAATTCATAGATAAATTAAAATACAAACATAAAATTTATACAATGTCATTAGCTCAAATAACTTGAATTTAAAAAAAAGTTAGTGTTAGAACACTACAAATTTAACAACATAATAAAAAAAATTATAATATTAGATATAAAATAGCCTTCAATTCTTTTTTTTTTTTTTTATCATTTTCTACATCTTCATCATCATTAAAGTTTGCAAATTAAGATTTAAACCTAAAAATAAAAAGAGGTAACAATTAACAAATTAATTAGTACTATGTATGTAAAAATAAAAAATATTTATTAAAATTAAACAAAATAAATAAAAGTATAAATTATAACACACCACACCACTATATAGTACTATAAATTATAACACACCACACCATCATGAGTTGAAACAAATAATAACATAGCACATCACTATATAGTACTATAAATTATAAGCATTTGGTCATTCAAGCACATGAGGGGTAAATGTAAAGCAGAGGAAAAAAATAATTAGGTGCTATTATAGTATAAGACTTTAAATTACTAGAATGAATAATGGCCAAGACTCGGTTACCAATAATAATTCATAAGTATATGAATTATATAAACAGAACAATAATAATTCAACCAATAATAATTCATAAGTATATAAATTATATAAACAGAACAATAATAATTCATAAGCACATGATTTGTCAATAATAAGAATGACCTTTTCTTCCTGTGATGTATATCATTCTAGAATGAAAATATGATTGTTATTGTCATTTATATAAGACTAATGTTATCATTGAAGTAGGAGTGGTGATGACTTACATTATCTACCTCTTTCTCCTATCTAAAAGAACCATAAAAAGAGTGTAATCTCATTCAATTAATGCAATTTTATGAGTTAAATGATGAATATTATGGTACATTGATTTGAGATGAGTTTTGTTCGGATTCCAGGTGAAAAGAGCAACAAAAGACGAAAGAAACAAGAAAAGTGTGCTGGGCATGTGAACTGGGCATGCCACTTGGTACAAACGCCCACAAACTGTATGGGTGTGGAACGCTAGCTACAGGGCGTGGCACGCCAGTTGTCAATACCAGAGAAGGGACAATGAGTTTTACTATGGGCGTGGCACGCCAGGGCCAGGCGTGGCACACCAACTATATTTTCCAGAGAAGCATCATTGGAGTTTTACTATGGGCATGGCATGCCAAAGCCAGGTGTGGCACGCCAACTATATAATCTAGAGAACGTCTTTGAAGACACACAAGGGGGCGTGGCACGCCAGGCTGGGCGTGGCACGCTAATTCCATTATAAACACTGGGCGTGCCACTTGGGCTCGAAGGCGTGGCATGCCAATTCATTATTCCAGAGAAGAAAGTTGAAGGTTCAATACTGGGCGTGCCACTTGGGGTCGAAGACGTGGCACACCAACCTTATTTGTGTCTTGGGCGTGCCACTTGGGTTCTAGGCGTGGCGCGCTAAGCTCGGAGAAGCTCAATACCAAAATGGACGTGCCACTTGAGCTTGAAGGCGTGGCACACTAGTTCAATTAAGCAGAAAGGAATAGATGGCTAAGCATACTGGGCGTGCCACTTGGGGTCGAAGGCGTGGCACGCCAACATTGCTCGAATCTGGGGCGTGCCACTTGAGTTCCAGGCGTGGCACGCCAGGCATGAAGAATTCAAATATCAACACTAGGCGTGCCACTTGAGCTTGAAGGCGTGGCACGTCAGCACAAGCTCACAAGGAAGGAGAAGACCTGGGCATGCCACTTGGGACTTTAGGCGTGGCACGCCAAGGAAAAATAACCATGGGCGTGCCACTTGATGAACACCAGGCGCGGCACGCCAAAGGGACTTAGTCATGCTCCATCAAGGGCGTGGCACGCCAGCTACTGGGCATGGCACGCCAGTATTACTTTCCAAAGAAGAGGGATGAAGCGTTTGCCATAGGCATGGCATGCCAGACACGGACGCACCACGCCAGTTCAAGATTTCAGAGAAGCTGTACAAAGGAAAGACCCTTGGGCATGCCATTTGAGCTCAAAGGTGTGGCACGCTAGGCTAACTGAGCAAAGGAAAGGCCCTGGGCGTGCCACTTGGACTCGAAGGCATGGTACGCCAGGCGTGGCGCGCCAAGCCAAGCTAAGGAACTAGGCGTGGCACGCCACTCAAATGCCAATCAAACGCCAGGCACATGGTTCATTTCCATTAGTTTTTCCTTTTCTTTTCAGTTGTAATTTTCTTTTCTCTTTTGTACTTTTTAATTCTAGTAATAGGAGTAGTATAAATACTCCCTAGAAGTACTGAAAAGGGGGTTGGACAGATTGGCTAGTTAGTCTTGGAGTTGATAGTTTTACTTTTATACTTCACTTCATCTTCTGCATCTCTTATACTTTTCTCTAAGCTATGAGTAGCTAAACTCCCTCTCTTTGGGAGAGGGAGCTCTATTGTACTTGATGGATTACTGATAGTGAATTTCTTCTTCTCTTCATCTTCTCTTTGATTTGCTAGAAGGAATTTCGTTCTTCATGCTAGTGTTCTATCATCTTGGGAAAGAGGTTGAATGCAAAATGGGTTTCATGGGAACCTTGGAAAAGGAAACATAAAACCATGCTTGAAATCCCTTCTCACAATTGAGTAGATTTGAGTTTTGGGATTGGATATGGTGACATGAAATTCACCCACTATTTGGATCTATGAGGATGTGTGGTATAATCAGGGACCAAGCATATCTCTCTTTATGAGAAATTAGACCAAAGAATTGGCTGATTATCAAGTTTTGAGAGATTGAATCACCAAGGGATTGGGATTCAATCAATCATGATTGTCAAGAGGTCAATGAGTTGCATGATTGAAGAAGATATGATCTAGATCTAATCCAAAGAGAATAACATCTCCCAATTCCAATGAATTCCCCTATTCTTATCTTTCCTATTCTTTATAGCTTTTCTTTAATTTCTATCATTACCCATTCTCCATTTACCAATCAGTCATTTATGTTCCAGCACTTTACATTCTTGTCATTTACTTTTCTGCACTTTATTGCTTTCCTTTACTTTTAAGTCATTTACATTTCTGTTAATTTAGAATTCTGCAGTAAACAATCTCTATTGCTTAGCTTGACTAAGTCACCTATTAATTAAAGTTGCTAAATCTACCAATCTCTGTGGGATTCGACCCCACTCCTAGTGGGTTATTACTTGACGATATTTGGTGCGCTTGCCAAAGAACGAATTTATTATATAGTGAGTGAAATCCGGTCAAGTTTTATGGCGCCGTTGCCGGGGATTGGTTTGAATTTGACAATGACTAAATTGATGGGTAGTTAGATTAAGCACTTTTATTTACCTTGCTAATTCCTTTCATTTCAGTTCCTTATTTTCTTCTTTTCCTTTAGCATTTGATGTTTCCAGCTGATTCACTGTATATATTCCCATTTTTTTCATACTAATCCACTAATTGTTTGATCAATTGCACCAATCAATCTAACCATAAGTCTTAACAAAAGTGATTCCTTCACTTGTATTTTGCTTGTTTGTTACTGAATGTATAACAGGTAGAAGAGGAGAAACTTCATCTTCTTTTGATAGTGAACCTGAGAAGACCTTCCTTAAACAAAGGAGGGAAGCAAGAGGTAAAAGAATAGCTGGAGAGGAAGTAGTGGAGGAAGATCTAGACGTTACTATGGAGGAGGAAATACATAATCATGTTAGGGAAGGTGCTGGTAACCATGTTGGGCAGGAAAGAAGAGTTCTAGGCTCTTACATCAATCCAAACCCAGGAAATTGTGGAAGCAGCATCCTAAAATCAACCATTCATGCTAACAATTTCAAGCTAAAACCTCAACTCATCACCCTTGTTCAAGACAACTGTTCATTTAGAGGAAGTGCGCAGGAAGATTCCAACCAACATTTAACCACATTCTTGAGGATCTGTGATACAGTGAAGGCTAATGATGTCCACCCATATACTTATAAGCTGTTGTTGTTCCCTTTCTCTTTCAGGGATAAGGCATCAAAGTGGTTGGAATCATTTCCTAAGAAAAGTTTGACAACTTGGGAAGAGGTAGTGAACAAGTTCTTGGCAAAATTCTACCCTCCCCAAAGAGTTAATAGATTGAGAGCTGAGGTGCAAACCTTTAGACAACAAGATGGAGAAACTCTCTATGAGGTATGGGAGAGATATAAAGAGTTGACAAGAAAGTGTCCTCCGGACATGTTCAATGAATAGGTACAATTGCACATCTTCTATGAAGGGTTGTCACTAAAATCAAAGAAGGCTTTAGATCACTCTTCAGGAGGCTCTCTCAATAGGAAGAAAATAATTGAAGAGGCCATAGACATCATAGAAATTGTAGCCAATAATGAGTACTTCTATGCCTCCGATAGAAACCCAAAAGGGGGAGTAATGGAGCTCAACTCTATGGATGCTCTGCTGGCTCAAAACAAGGTGATCACAGCTCAACTAGCAGCCCTAACAAAGAAAATGGAGAAGAATCAAGTCTCATCTATTCATGCTCAAGCACCTATGCAAGAAGAAGAGAACCCAGAAGTTGAATGTGAATAGGAGCAAGCCAACTATGCGAACAATTCTTTCAGACCATCATATGACCCCAATGCCAAAACATACAACCCAGGTTGAAAGAACCACCCAAATTTTGAGTGGAGAAATCAACAAAGCCACAACTAAGATCACAAATCATACCACAACAACCAATACAATAACCCCAGCCATCAAACTAACAACCATAGATCCTACCATAACTCACAAAATGCACCCTACCACTCTACACAACAACCATACAACAACCATTCTCAAAATGTATCATCCTCAACCCCATAACCATGTGATAGTAGCAACAACTTTGCAAGATTGGAGGCTGCCATATCACAATTGGCAGAGAGTATTGCCACTGTTGTAGAGAGACAATTGCAAGCTGATAAAAAGATAGACTCAATCCAAGAGGAGGCCAGATCCAATATAAGGAATCAAGGGGGCAGCAATTTCAAAACTGGAAGCACAACTAGGGAGCTTGTCCAAACAGATACCAATGCCCACACATACATTTCTAAGTGATACCATGGCCAACCCAAAAGGAGAATGCAAGGCCATCACACTAAAAAGTGGGAAGGTAGTGGAGGAGGCTTCCTCAAACCACAACTTGCAAGAAAAAGAGGCTGCAAATGATTCAAAAACCAAGAAGGAAGAAGAGACACCTGATCCAGCTCCACCAAAGCAAGTCTTGAAGCCATATGTACCAAAAGCACCCTATCCACAGAGGCTGAGAAAAGATGGGAAGGACAGCCAGTTTTCTAGGTTCTTGGAGATCTTTAAGAAGCTTCAAATTAACATACCTTTTGCTGAGGCATTAGAGCAAATGCCACTCTATGCCAAATTTCTAAAGGAGCTCATGACAAAGAAAAGAAACTAGGGAGAAAAAGAAACTGTAGTGCTCACAGAGGAATGAAGTGCCATCATACAAAAGAAGCTTTTCCAAAAGATGAAAGATCCTAGGATCTTCCAAATCCCTTGCATCATAGGGGATATAAACATTGAGAAGGCATTGTGTGATCTGGGAGCTAGCATCAACCTTATGTCCTTGGCCATGATGAAAAGAATGAGAATTGAAGAGGCCAAACTAACATGAATGGATCTTCAATTAGCTGATAGAACATTCAAATTTCCTCATGGGGTGGTGGAAGACTTGGTAAAAGTGGGAGAATTTATATTCCCAGCAGACTTTGTTGTGCTTGATATGGAGGAAGAGTCCAATGCATTAATCATACTAGGAAGACCATTTCTAGCTACTGCTGGGGCCATAATTGATGTACAAAAGGGAGAGTTAGTCCTGAGATTGCATGAAGAGAAGATGGTATTCAATGTTTTCAAAGTAATGAGCTACCCAAAAGAGTCTATTGGTGAATGCATGATGGTGGACACAATGGAGAAGCTAGTTCAAGGAGTCCTAGAAGAGGAACAATGTGAAGAAGTAATGGAGCAAGATCAACAAGCACCAGGTGGTGAACTACCATAAGAAATCATAGAAGGCTCAATCATGCTAGACAAGACAAGCAAGAAGGAAATGGAAGCACCAAAGTTGGAGTTGAAGACCCTGCATCCAAGCTTGAAGTATGCCTACTTGGGTGACAACAACACATACCTAGTCATCATTAATTCAAGCTTGAGTGAGGAGCAAGAAGAAGAGCTCATCAATGTATTGAGACAATACAAGGATGCCATAGGATGGACACTTTAAGATTTAAAGGGGATTAGCTCTTCAATGTGCATGCATAAAATCCTTCTTGAGGAAGGTGCCAAGCCCTCAAGACAACCACAGAGAAGATTAAATCCAACAATGAATGAAATGGTTCAAAAAGAAGTGTTGAAGTTGTGGTAAGCATGGGTGATCTACCCAATCTCAGACAGCCCTTGGGTAAGCCCAGTGCAAGTAGTCCCCAAGAAGGGAGGAATCACTGTTGTGCTAAATGAAAGAAATGAATTGATACCAACAAGAAAAGTGACTGGATGGCGCATGTGCATAGATTATAGGAAGCTCAATGAAGCCACAAGGAAGGACCATTTTCCTCTGCTCGTCATGGATCTGGAGAGGCTAGCTGGACATGAATATTACTGTTTCTTGAATGGATACTCAGGCTACAATCAGATTGTAGTGGACCCTAAAGACCAAGAGAAGACTTCCTTTACTTGTCTTTATGGTGTTTTTGCATATAAGAGAATGTCCTTTGGACTGTGCAATACACCTGCCACATTCTAAAGGTGCATGCTATCTATATTCTCAGACATGATTGAAAGGTTTATTGAAGTGTTTATGGATGATTTTTCTGTGTATGGTGATTCATATTCTAAGTGCTTACACCATCTTGCCTTGGTGCTAAAGAGGTGCCAAGAGACCAACCTAGTTTTGAACTGGGAAAAGTGTCATTTTATGGTCACCGAAGGGGTGGTCCTTGGTCATAAAATCTCTAAAAAAGGTATAGAGGTGGACAAAGCCAAGGTGGAAGTGATTGAGAAATTACCCCCACCTTGCAATGTCAAAGCAATTAGAAGTTTCTTGGGGCATGCTGGGTTTTATAGAAGGTTCATTAAAGACTTTTCAAAGATTGCCAAACTTTTAAGTAACTTGCTTGTCTCTAATTCCTTTCATCTTTGATAGAGAATGCATGAAAGCCTTTGATGAGCTTAAAAGCAAACTTTCTTTTGCACCTATTATAGCACCACCTAGCTGGGATTTACCTTTTGAATTGATGTGTGATGCATCAGATTTTGCCATTGGTGCTATTTTAGGACAAAGGAAAGATAAGCTAGTGCATGTCATCTATTATGCTAGCAAGGTTCTTAATGAGACTCAAAGAAACTGCACCACCACAAAGAAAGAACTTCTTGCTATAGTTTTTGCATTTGATAAGTTTAGATCATATCTCATTGGTTCTACAGTCATTGTGTTTACTGACCATTGCCCTTAAGTACTTGTTAACCAAGCAGGAATCTAAGCCTAGACCGATAATATGGGTCTTGCTACTTCAAGAGTTTAATATTGAGATTAAGGATAGGAGTGGAGCAGAGAATAAAGTGGCTGACCACTTATCAAGGAGCCCAAATGAGGAAGATGAAGCACACAACCTTGCAGTAAATGAGAACTTTCTGAATGAGCAATTGATGATGATCCAAGAAGCCCCCTGGTTTGCGGATATAGCCAATTTCAAGGCTATTGGAGAGCTACCTTCCAACATCAACAAGCATATGAGAAGAAAGCTCATCAATGATGCCAAGCACTACATTTGGGATGAACCTTATCTCTTCAAGAGGTGTACTGATGGAATTCTAAGAAGATGCATTTCTCATGAGGAATGACAAGAGGTCCTTTGGCATTGCCATGGATCCACATATGGAGGACATTTTAGTGGAGAAAGGACTACAGCCAAGGTGTTGCAATGTGGATTCTTTTGGCCTACAATATTCAAAGATGCAAAAGAGTTTGTGACAAGATGCAATGAATGTCAAAGAGTTGACAACTTACCCAAGAAAAATGAAATGCCACAAAGATTTATCATGGAATTGGAGTTGTTTGATGTATGGGGTATTGATTTCATGGGACCATTTCCAACCTCATACTCAAACAACTACATATTGGTGGCCGTGGACTATGTATCCAAATGGGTAGAGGCTATAGCTACATCAACAAATAATAACAATGTGGTGATTAGTTTCTTGAGGAAGAATATATTCAACATGTTTGGGGTGCCAAGAGCTTTTATAAGTGATGGGGAAACTCATTTTTGAAATAAGCAACTTGAGACACTTCTCCTAAAATATGGTGTCAAGCACAAGATAGCAACCCCATACCACCCACAAACCAATGGTCAAGCTGAAATTTCAAATAGAGAGCTCAAGAGAATCCTTGAGAAGACTGTTGGAAACTCAAGAAAAGATTGATCCAAGAAGCTAGATGATGTACTATGGGCCTATAGAACAGCTTTTAAGATACCCATTGGTATGTCTTCATGCCAATTGGTGTTTGAAAAGGCTTGTCATCTACCAGTGGAACTTGAACATAGAGCATTTTGGGCTCTAAAGATGTTGAACTTTGATAATCAAGCTGCTGGGAAAAGAAGATTGCTACAACTCAATGAGTTAGAAGAATTCAGAACTCAAGCCTATGAAAATTCCAAGATTTACAAGGAGAACACAAAGAAATGGCATGATCAAAAGCTAGCAAGAAGAGAGTTTATAGAGGGTCAAAAAGTGCTGTTGTACAACTCAAGGCTCAAGTTTTTCCCAGAAAAGTTGAAGTCAAGATGGTCTTGTTCATTTACAGTCATCAAGGCTTTTCCTTATGGTCATGTGGAGCTTATGGAGGACAAAACACAGAGGACTTTCACTGTCAATGGCCACAGACTTAAGCATTATTTGGGGGACTCATTAGATGAGCAAAGAGTGAACTATACACTCAGCTGAAGAGGATGAATCGTCAAGCTAGTGACGTTAAAGAAGCGCTAGTTGGGAGGCACCCCAACACACATATCCTTTCAATTTCTTGCTTTCTAGAGTAGTTTATGTTTAGTTACTTAGATTGTTTAATTTTTAGTTTCATTTGCAATTGATTAGTGATAGTTCCCTTGCTTTGAATTTTAAAGGTTTTTCTAATTTACTGGATTTGTAAAGTTGCATGCTGCATTATTTGAGGTTGATTAATTGGGCTGAGAAACTAGCTAAAGAGCTAAGTTTGGTGTGGCCACTAACCCACTTAATTTGAGCTTACATCAAAACAATTGGATTAATCTTGGGAGTAAGCCCAAAATTAAGTTTGGTGTGGCCACCATCATAAGAGAGTCATACGTACAGCCCATTTGATTCATGTTTGGAAGCAATTAGTAAATTAGTGGGTATATAAATGACCACTTTATTGTGCACGTATGGATTGGAAGTGGAAAAGTGTGAAAGAATTAAATGTATTCCACTCATAATGTACACAATAAAATACAATCGTGAGACCAATTTACTATATGCAATGAATCCAAGTTTGGTGTCCAAAAGACACCCATTAAATGTCATGTAACTGGAAGAATATGAAGCATTTTTTTGTGATTACTGATGGGGTTTCGAACTGAATTTTTAGGAAAAAGGTGGGACCCACATAACATTAAAAGCTCATCAAGTCAAGCAATCAAAGTGTACTTACACTTTGGAACTCAAACACCTGAAGAAAGTTGAAGAGATAGGGGGTTGGCGCCTCTTTCCACGCTAGGCGCCACTCCCAAGTGGGAAAACATTCAATTTTTTATTCTAATTCCCACCTTCCGGACCTCTCTTCTCACCCCTATAAATTCCACTCACCTTTTCATCTTTTTTCACACTACAACCTTTACTTCTCACAACCGAAACCCCCCCTCTGCACTCCTTGCTTTCTTTCTTTCTTTCCTCTTTCTTGCCTTCTTGATTAGGACAATCAAGTCCTAAGTTTGGTGTTGGAGCAAACCTTTGCTTTGCTTCTTTCTTTCCCCTCCTTCAACCCTTTCCATCACCCTTTCAAACCCTCTTTTCTCATCTAAATGGCACCACCAAAAATCTCCGGATCAAAGAAAAGGAAGACAAAGGAAGCTAGCTCAGGCTCTATGAGCTACAATGAGTTCAAGTTTCTCTCATTATTCCACCAAAACCAGTTTTATGGGTGGGTGAGTGAGAGACAGATTATTCTTGAGGTTGGCTTCCAACTTGGGAGAGATGAGCACAGAAAAATCAATATAGAGATCAACAATAGAGGTAGGGGTGGCAATGGGTAGGGTAGGGTAGGGTTTGGATCCAACCCTAACCCTGCCCACTCTTAACCCGTGGGTACCCGACCCTATCCGCGGGTTACAAAAAATATACAACATTATTATATAACTTGATGATAATTTAAAATAGAACTGATTTTTATGTTAAAAAAATATTAAATTATCAATTAATAATTTTCTTTTAGTAGCTAAGGATATTTTGTATTTAGTGAGAGGTCTTTGATTCAACATCCACTTAAAATATATTTTTATATAAGTATATAATATAAACATATATAGAGTGCGGGTTGGTCGGGTAGGGTTGAAGCTCAACCCGCACCCTATCCGACCCGCACGAGAATCCTACCCGCACCCTACCCTACCCGCTACGGATCGGGTTGGCAACCCTACCTGAGCGGGTGGGATCGGGTTGGGTACCCATGGGTAGGGTACATATTGCCACCCTTAAATAGAGGCTGGGCACTTTTGTGCAACCCACCAAAGAAGGTGGTGGAGAGCTTGGTAAGGGAATTCTATGCTAATGCTGTGCCTCAACCCGGGCAACCCTATGATTATCAAAGCTACGTGAGGGGGAAGAACATCGACTACAGCCCTTCCAACATAGACAAGAAGCTGATGGTGAAGCGAACAAACTCTACCCAGAGCTATGAAGAGAGAGTGAAGCAACTTGATCCTGGATTTGACGAGATTCTGAACGAAATTTATGTCCTCAATGTACAATGGATCAATGACAAAGATGGAAGGCCAATTCAACTAAGGAGAAGATACCTGTGCTCCCAAGCTAGAGGGTGCCTAGACTTTGTGAGGAGATCCCTCAAACCCACCTCCAACACTTCAGAAGTAACATTGGAAAGAGTTGTACTCATCTACAGCATTATGAAAGAGAAAAATGTCAATGTGAGGGAGATGATTGCCAACAACATTCATAGGGTATTGAAGAGCACCAAGGACAACACAAGACTTGCATTCCCAAGCATCATCCAGAGGCTTTGTGATGAGGCTGGAGTGAAGAAAGTAATTGATGAAACATTGGTGGAGCAGGACAACCCAATCACAGCCAAAAAGATGGAGAAGGTGGTGGCCATCAACCCATTGCAAAGAGCAAGGGAGCACATGGGTCATGTGCTAAGGGCACAAGGGCCACCACAACATGAAGAGGCTTTTGTTCAACCACCATATCTACCACTTTCAGCACCAATTCCACAATTCCCTGAAGGTTTCAACTGGGAGGAAATGCAAGAAGATATTCACCAAATGCAAGGAGATATCAACCATTTGAGAGAGGATGTGACTCAACTACGGGAGCAGCAGAAGCAACGGGACCAAATGCAAGAGAGTATTCAGCAACTTTAAGGGAGTATGGAGTACATGAAGGAGCCACAAGGCCAATTCCACTGGGGAAAAATGCAAGGAAGCCTTAACCAGATCATGGAGCAACAACAAGAGCAACAAATGAATCTTGCTGAATTTAGGGCCCTTTATGAAGCTAGGACCATATCAAGAAGGCAATATGACTGCTATGCACAAGCGAAGCTGAATCACCTGTGTAACATAGTAGCCAATATGAACCCCAATTACCCAGAATTCATGCAAGCAATGGAAGAACTTAGTGCAAGGCAGGAGGAAATTGTGGACAAGCATATAGAGAGGGAGACAACCTATATGACAAGGCTAGGCTTTTGGAAGCCAAGAGATACCTCTGCACAAGAAGGAGCTTCCAAGAAGAAGGATGGTGATGAATCCTTGATGAGAGAGACCTTTGCGTGGTCTAGAAATTTGCGGATAAATCCTCGTTACAAGTATAGTTTCTAAACCTTCAAAAGTCTTTTCATACAAACGTTTTGGTTGTCACAAGTAACAAACCCCTTTAAAATTGATAACCGAAGTATTTAAACCTCGGGTCGTCTTCTCAAGGAATTACAGGGAGGTATGTTCTTATTATTGGTTATGAGTTTGTAAATTGGGGTTCTGGAGTTTGGGCAATGGGCACAGGTATATTTTCAAAGCAATAAAAATAAATAATTAACTGTAAAATAAACTCTTGTCAAGGTATGAGAACTAGAAGTCCTATCCTGGTTATCCTTATCAATTGTAATGAGAATTGGATTTTTCTCCCACTTTGTTAACCTCTAACTATGAAGGTAAGTTAAGTGGATGAATTAATTTTTATTCCTCAGGTCCTACTCTTTCCTTGGGAAAGGCTAGAGTTATTGAAACTTGAATTAATGAAATGAAGAAATCCAATTTTCAATCAACAATGAGTTTGATAACTCAAGAGTCACCAATTATTTAACCAAAGCCAAAAGGGAAAATATTTAAATTAAATTAAAAGTAAAGCAAAATTAAATTTGAAATACCTCAAATAATATTAATTAAGAAAATCATAACATGAATGTAGCATAAGCCAAATAGGCAACATAACTAATATAAGCATTAAAGTATCTGAAAGTAAGAGATAAATATAAAGTAAAAGAACATTGAACCTGGGATTGAGAGTCACTCCTAAAACTAAGAGAAATCCTAAATCCTAATCCTAAAAGAGAGGAGAAAACCTCTCTCTCTAAAAACTACATCTACTCCTAAATTTGTGAATTGTGAGCACTTTATTATGAATGGATGCAATCCCTCTACTTTATAGCCTCTAATCTGTGTTTTCTGGGCCGAGAATTGGGTCAGAAATAGCCCAGAATTTGCTGGTTGCGAATTCAAACACGCTGATTTTCGTCACTGCGATGCATCCGCATGGAGCACGCAGTCGCGTCGCCTAGCGTCAAGGTAACTATGGCATATTATATATCAAATCGAAGCCCCGGACGTTAGATTTCCAACGCAACTAGAACCGCGTCGTTTGGACCTCTGTAGCTAAAGTTATAGCCGTTTGAGTGCGAAGAGGTCAGGCTGGACATCTTAGCAATTTCTCCAACTTCTTGTATTCCTTCCACTTTTGCATGCTTCCTTTCCATCCTCTGAGCCATTCCTACCCTGTAATCTTTGAAATCACTTAACACACATATCAAGGCATCTAATGGTGATAAGGGAAAATTAATTTTTGGTAGTTAAAAGGCTCGGGAAGCAAGTTTCCAATTATAGAATAAAATTAGGAAGGAAATATAAAACCATGCAAATATTATGAATAAGTGGGTAAAGAGTTGATAAAATCCACTCAATTGAGCACAAGATAAACCATAAAATAGTGGTTTATCAACCTCCCCACACTTAAACATTAGCATGTCCTCATGCTAAGTTCAAGAGAAGCTATAAAGATGAAGAGGAATGGTAAAATATATGAAATGCAACCTATGAATGCAACTACTTGCTAAATGCTTTTACTTACTTGGTTAAGAGTAAATAAGTTCTTCAAGACAAAAGTAATTCAAATTCCACTAATTTAAATCATACAATAAAAAGCAAGTAAACTTGTAAGAAGATAGCTCATGAAAGCAGGGAATATAGAATTAAGCACTGAACCCTCACTGGTAGTGTATATCACTCTAGTCTCTCAAGTGTATAGGGTAATTCACTCTACTCTTCTCTAGTCATGCTCTCTAAACTTTGTTCTTCATCTAACCAATCAACAAATCTTTAGTATATCAATGCAAACATCATGAGGTCTTTTCAAGGTTGTAATGGGGCTAAGGTAAGGGTATAAGGATATATGTATGGCCAAGTGAGCTTTATAAAGTGAATCCTTGATTAGTCTAAGATCTCATCTAACATATACATAATTTATATAATTTTAAAATACTTTACCTAGCTACCCGAATTTCCCCACTTTTGTATTACATGCTCATGTATCAAACTTATTTTTGAATTTTGTCCCATGTGCATTGATTCTTTTTATTTTGCATTTGGGGTAATATTATTTTTTTCTTTTCTTTTTTTTTGTTGTATCCCCTTATTTAATTACTTAATTTTTTTGAATATTTTTTTTATTTTTTATTTTTTTTTCAATGCACATGGTAATTTAATTATTTTGATTTCATAAGAGCATGCTTCCCAAATTTTCAAATAACTTATTCAATTTAATTTCCTAATTTTTCATATCATCCCACGTTCCCATAAAATTTCCCACACTTAAATTATACACAATATCTATCTTAAGCTAACCAAGGATTCAACTTGGGATTTTTATTTTGTTTTTCTGCTTAAGGCTAGTAATGTGGTTATGAAATAGAATGGGGTTAAAAAGGCTCAAGGTGGCTAACAAGGGTGATGTAAAGGGTAGACTTATTTGGGATAAGTGAGCTAAAATCAAACAATGGCCTCAATCATATGCAAACATGTAAATAAACTAAATATTGGACATATAGAATGGAACAAAGCAAAGGTTGCAATCATAGTGAAGAAAACACACATATTGTAAAAATTTATGGTTAAATAATGTAACCATGTAAATAAGCTCAAAATCTCACAGGTTGTGTGTTCTTTGGCTCAAAAACCGTGTTCCAAATACAACTTCTGATAAGTTTAACACAAAATTTTTTTTTCAATTTAAATTAGTGAAATACTATAAAAATTTCTTGAAAAAGAAAATATTACTTCAACCAAGTAGTAACTAAATGCATAAAATCAAACAAATATGCAATTAAATATGCAAATGCGACAATGAACAAATAAAGAAAATAAGAGTATTGGTGTTGAAAAGAAGGTAACTAACCCCTGGAAGTCGGTATCGACCTCCCCACACTTAAAGATTGCACCGCCCTCGGTGCATGCTGAGATGTGCAGGTGGACGGGTTGTGTCCAACTGATGCTTTTCTTCAAGGATTGTGCAGATGGACTTGTTTGTCTCCCCATGTAAACGTCTTCCGGTTCTCTTCCTGGTTGCCATCCTGAAAGAAAAAGGAAAGAAAGGTAACCCAATAATAGAGATAAGAAAATAAATGAAGTATGGTTGGGTTAATGCCAAATGATAAGGGTCTCATTTACATGGAAACTTCAACATGTACGTGAGAAAACAATATAAGCACATGGCATACTAGTGGTGCAAAATTTGCAACAAAGGAGAGGAAAATGTGGGTAATGCAAGATAATATAAGTTCATATCAATGCAAGAGAAGTACAAGTATCATAAAAGATTAGCATTGATTTAAATAACATTACCCAATCAGAATAAAACAAGTCATAAGCACTAAGATAATACCAGAAAAGATATAACAGTTGAATAGGAAAATTTTAACACCAAAGGAAAAATAATTAATTTAGAAAAGAAAATAAAAATATGCACAAAATTAAGATGCAATGAATGAAATATGCAAATAAATTAAGTGAAATAAAATGAAGATAAGAAGAATGAGAAAAAAGAAAGTAAGAAGGAGAGAGAAAGAAGAGAAGATAGAAGAAATTAGGAGTAGAGAAGAAAAGATAAGATAATTGGCAAATCAGAAAAACTGTGCGGCGTGACGAATGGATTTTTGACGGTTTAGAATTTCACAAATGAATTCTCGTTGCAAGTATAGTTTCTAAACCAATCACTAATCCTTTCATACAAAAAGTTGTTTGTCACTAGTACAAACCCCTAAAATTTATAAACCGAAGTATTGGACCTCGGGTCGTCCTCCCTAGGAATTACAATGAAGTGTCTTGTTATTGGTTATGAGTTATTTTGGGGTTTTGGATAAGGAGCATGAAAAGTAAATGGCAATGAAAATAAACTAAAAACTATAAGAGGCTCTTGGAAAGGTGTGAGAACTAGAAGTCCTATCCTAGTTATCCTTCTCAATTGTGATGAGAATTGTTCATTGCTACCACTTAGTTAACCCTTACTAATTAAAGGAAAGTCAAGTGGATGAATTGACTTGAGCCACAAGTCCTAGCCACCTCCCAAGGAAAGACTAGCTTTAGTGCACTCCAAACCAATTAGCAATCTCTCCAATTATCAATCAACAAAGAAATTAGATAACTCAAGCGTCACTAATTACTCTACCACAGCCAAGAGGAACAAAATCTATACTAAAATCCAACCAAGCATTTCATCAAACACTTAGAAGGCATAAAAGAAAGGCAAAGTAATTTGATAACAAAAATAGAATCTAACAACAATTATGGCAATGAATTAACAACAACAATCAAAAGGAACACAATTATTATGAATTACCTCTAATTGAATTGAAAGAAAATAGAAGGAGTAAAAGTAGATCTACAACAAAACATAAGAACAACATAAAGGAAATCACAACAAAAGAATAGAAGAAGAATGAATGTAACAACAAGGAATTGAAAGGTAGAAGGAGATGAAAGCATGAATTAAAATCTAGATCTAAGGTTATTAAACTAAACCTAATCCTAATTCTAGAGAGAAGTGAGAGCTTCTCTCTCTAGAAACTAACTCTCCAAACTAAACTAAAAACTAAAAGTGATTAGTGGTTGGGAATAATGATGATCATTCTCCCCCTATGCCTTCCCCTTAATCCTTCATCCTTTTATTCCTTTCCCTTAGCAATTTGGCGCCAAAAATGGGTTCAGAAACCCTCTCAAATCGTCAGGCACGTGTTGCATTAATGAGGTCATGTGCTATCATCGGCGCGTGCGCGCATGGTACGCGTGCGCGTCCTTGGCCTGTTTCGCAATGTGCGCGCGAGCGCCTTGTGCGCGTACGCGTGCACGGCTGACTTTGCTTCTTTGACTTTTTGTGCTTCTCTCCACTTGCATGCTTTCTTCCTTGCTTCCTTTGATTCATGCCTAGCCTATTTCAATCCTGGAATTACTAGCAAACACCTCAAGGCATCTTATGGAATCAAAGAAGAACTAGAATTCATCAAAATAAGGCTTAAAAAGCATGTTTTTACACTTAAGCACAAATATGGGAGAGATAACAAAATCATGCTAATTCCTAGGCTAAATGTGACAGAAGGTTATCAAAATACTCTAAATTCAATGCAAAACAAACCATCAAATTGGGGTTTGTCAACCTCCCCACACTTAAGCCTTAGCATGTCCTCATGCTAAAATAAGAAGGAACTAAGGGTTATGACATTTATTGAATGCAACTAAACTATATGAGTCCTATCTAAATGCAATTATCTAAAGCAATTGGAAATACTTAGTTCGAACAAATCAATTCCCAAGAGAGCATGTGTAAGCACAAGAGCTAGGCAATAAGGACTAAGTCCAAACCACAATTGTATTGAATTGTCAAAAAGGAGTTCAAACTTGCAAGAATATAGATAATATGGGTGAACACATGTGATTGAACTTTTGAACCCTCACCGGATGTGTATCCGCTCTATTCACTCAAGTGTTTAAGGGTTAATTCACTCAATTCTCTTCTAATCATGTTTTCCAAAATTTGATTTTCTTCTAACAATCAACACTTATTCAATGCATGCATACATTCATCATGAGGTCTTTTATTTAGGTTGTAATGGGGTTAGGGTCAAGGTAGGATCATGTATGGTCAAGTGGACTAGGAATTGAATCTTCGATTAGCATAGACTTTCCCACCTAACCTATTTAATGACCTATACAAATGCGAGCTATTCTAACTACCCATTTTTCACTTTTTTCTTACATACTCATGCATTTTCTTTTCATTTCACAACACTTATGCATTGATTCTTATTGAGCTTCACTTTGGGGCATTTTGTCCCCTTTATTGCTTTTCTCTTTTCTTTCTTTTTTTTTTCTATATACATTTTTTTTTCTTTTCTTTTCATCATCATTTTTTTTATATATATATATTTTTTTCTTTTTCTTCTTTCAAACTAAATACGAGAACATCAATGCATAAGGTCTCTACATTTAATCAATACATGAATATGTGCCCAAATCTTTAAACATAAAAGTGTACTGCCCCTTTTTATCCCATCCAATGTTCCCAAGCCTCACCAACTTTGAATAATAAAACACTCTCACTAGCCTAGGTCAATCAAAGATCCAAACAAGGACTTTTCATTGGTTTTCCGCCTTAGGCTTGTAATGTGCTAAAATAAGAATGAGTTGGTTAAGCATAGGCTCAAAATTGGCTAACAACGGAGAGTAAAAGGTTGGCTATTTGGGTAAGTGGCAAATGAAATAATGGCCTCAATCATACAAATGCATGAATACAAGAAATAAACGGATATATAGAATCAAGCAAATCAAGGATCACAATCATGGAAAGAGAACAATTTCACACAAGAATGGAAAATAAATGGTTATAAAATGTAACCACTTCAATAGGCTCAAGTCTCACAAGCTTGTGTTCTCAATTCAATACATGCTTCACAAAGTATGAAATTCAAGCAAGTTGCGCCAAAAGTTTCCTTCAATCAATTGGGTTAATGCCCTATATTTAAACTTCTTGAAAAATCTCAATGTTTGACTCAACATTGTTGTGATTGAAAAATTCAAAAATTTTCCTTAGTTTACCCTTTTCTTTTTCACTCAAAACCAATTTCTTATGCAAAAAAAAGGGTGACTAAGTTTCACTTAAAACATGATTTCTAATCACAACCACAAACTAAAAAGAAGAATATACAAAAGAAGATATGCAAAAATGAATAAAGAAAAATCCAACTAAAATATGGAATCTATCATCCAAAATATCTAAAAATACCCAAAAGCATCAAAATATCTAAAATCCAAAATAAGCAATAAAAGTATCCAAAGCAAACTAGAGATGCATCAAAATATATACAAAGATGTGCAAAATGAGATAACTAGGCCGAAAAGTTCACCGGTTCCCAAATAATGCTACCGGTGCCCTCCCCACACTTAAAACCAAGCATCGTCCTCGATGCTAAACCGAGCGATCAGTGGGAGGTGCAACGATAGGCTCTGGCTCTGACTGTGGCTGTGGCTGTGGGACGGGCTCCTCCGGAGTCTGTGGCGGCTCTGTAATGTCAGGGGCATCCTGCTGAGCCGGTGCCTCCGCGTCCTCCTCCTGAGTCTGTGGTGGCTCTGTAGTGTCAGGGGCATCCTGCTGAACCGTTGCCTCCGCGTCCTCCTCCTGATGATCCTGCTCATCAGAGGTCGGGGAGTCTGGAAGCGGAGGTAACTCAGCGCCAAGAGAGATAAGTGCCTGGTCCATCCGATCCAAACGGCGTCTGACATGGTGTCGCTCTCGCTCTAAGAACCGGAAGAGACGCTGGACTAGGAGATAGGTAGGCTCAGGTGCTGCTGGAGGGCCTGTAGATGGTGAAGGAGCGGCGGTCGTAGAAGATGATGGGCCAGCTGTAGGGGCTGGTGGTGAAGGTGTCCCTATGACAGCTCTAGCCCGAGAGCGGCGTCTAGCAGGTGGCTTCTCGTGCACCCAAACACCCCAGGGGATAGTAACCTCCCTGTCATCTGCATCAGCTGGTGGTGGTCGCACATCATCATCTGACCACAGGACATCAGCTAAGGCTGCCATACTCGTGACCAATGTAGGAAATGGAAGTAGGCCACGAATATGCGCCCGCCACATGCACTGTCGGATAAGTCTGGGGAAGGAGACATCCTTCCCTTCCATAACACACCCGATCAGTAGAAGCATCTCCATGGGGACCTCAGAAAAGTGGGTGGTAGGCAGGACGTAGTGGGCGAAGATCATCTGCCAAGTCCTGGCCTCCCTAGTCAAATGAGTGAATAACATCCCCTTTGGCTTGGTGTTGCCCGCATCCATAACCCATGAAGCATCCGGTATCCCAATCACGCGCCGAAGCGCCTCATAATCAAAAGTCATGCTATGGATGGCTATCTCAGCCTGATGATGGGCACACTGGTCATGCGGAATGTGTCGGCAATGTAATGCCTCCCCAATGGCGGTCTCGGTGACCATAATCTCTCTACCCCGCACCTGAACTGAGTCCAAAGTCGGACGGAAGAAGTTGCAGTAGAATTCCTTCACCCAAGATATATTTATGTCACCCAAATCTCGGTCAACAAAGTCAATACCTAACTCAAGGATCCGACCGGTAATGCGCCGTCTCACATCATTAGGTAGGAGCAACTTCTTCTCAATATTTAGCTTCGTTGTTCGATATTTAGAGAACCGAAGCTCACAGTAGAGATTGGGGAATTTGTCTGGATTGGTAGAAGGCAACTGCTGATTCTCTTTATCCTCGTCATGCAATGGATTCTTAGCATAGTTCTTGTAGATGGAAGGAATGGAGGGGGTAGAGTGTTTTCTCTTCTTAGAGGCGGTGGCTATGGCTTTGCCTTTATCCGACATCCTGAAAAATGTGACAGAATATATAAAACATTTAGCATGTAGCAAAAAAAACATGATCAGGTCATAAATGACAAAGAACAATCATGATGTTGCAATGAATATGCAAAAGTGAACAAGTAAACCAAAAAATGCAAGCTTCATTAAAGTCAACAACTCATATTCACAAGGCAATAATATCATCATATAGTTGAAGGAATTTGTTAAAGATGGTTAAAGGTGAGCGGAAGTGGAATGGTTAAAGAAGTTAGTAAGTTAGAAAAGTAGGTTAGTGATATGATGATATTTATGCGTAATGAAAAGAAAAGTTGTGGTTTATGTTCACGATGATTGATGCAAGTCCGGGAAGTCAAAAGGAAGTGGAGATTGCCCAAAATTGAAATAAAGATCAAGATGAAACTAATTTTCTTGAAAATCGGGCAGCATTCCGACTTAAAATTGGACGTTCCCGGATAGCAAAATAGCACAATTAGCACAAAAATAGCATCAATCACGCACAGCAGCAAACAGATATTATTTGCAACACATATTGCATGGAATATCAACCAAAAACCAACATACCAAACCCAAGGAAGCAAGCAGCAGATATGCACATACGGAGCAATTATCAGGCCTAGAATCCTCTATCCAGCCCTAGCTACCTAACAGCAATTATATCTATCTAAACTAAAATACAAAATTTGAATTTAGCTAATCTAACATGCAGTTCCAGGAACCAGCAAAAATGAACAAAGGAAAAGAAAAAATAGAAAAAGAAGTAACAGAAATGGAGCAGGAACCTGGGAGCCGGGAAAAACTGAGAATGGAGTAAGGGGGCGACGATAAGGCAGGGGCAGCACAGGCAGAACCTGGCACCGCCGTGAATGGTGGCGGTGAGGACGGCTGGCGCGGTGGTTTGGTCACGGCGGGGAGGAGGGACGGTAGAGCAGGGGGCTGAGAGATGGAGAGAGTGAAGAGGAAACTGGTAATGGAGAAAGAGAGAGAGGTTGCCGGTGACTGTCGCCGGCGGTGAGGACGGGGTGGCGGCGGAGGGATTGGTCACGGCGGAGGGGTACCGGTGAGATGGGTGAGAGGAGTGAGAGGGAGAGAGAGAGAACGGGTGGTGGTGAGGAGGGGAAGAGAAGAGATGGCCAAGGACTGTGGGGAAGTAGGTCGTGCGGCGGCGACCGGCGCTGCTGCCGCGACGGCAGTTGGGGGAGAGAAGAAGAAGAAGAAGGGTTGGGGAAATGGGGTGCGCGACTGCGCAGTGTGCTTCGCGAGCTAGGGTTATCCCTATTTTTGAATCGGCGCGTGCGCGCACCTTGCGCGTCCGCGTCCATTTGAAAAAAACATGGGTCCTACGCGTGCGCGTACAACGCGCTTAAGCGGGGATGAGCAAAATAGGGAAGGACGCGTGCGCGTACCGTGCGCGCACGCGTGCATGGAGTTGGGCTGGGGGCTTAAAGTTGGCCTAACTCAGGCCTAACTCTCTGGAGAATGGCCTGGGAGTCGCGCCACTAGATTTGCGCGCACGCGGAAAGTACGCGTCCGCGTGCATTGAGGGGAATGGAGAACCACGCGTGAGCGTACAGTGCGCGCTAACGTGGGGTAGCATATTAGGCAGGAGCGTGTGCGTGTATCTTGCGCGCACGCGTACATGAGATTGGGCCTGAGGCTTAAAATGGGCTTGAGGCACGCCCAACTCTCTGGTCCGTGGCCCTGGGTGATGCTAATACGCATCGACGCGCACGCGCACTGGGCGCGTTCGCGCGAGTGGAGTTGAGCTGGGGGCTTAAAAGAGGCCCAGGTCCAGCACAACTCTCTGGAAATTGGCCCAGAAGTTCTAGCAGTGAGTCGACGCGTACGCGGCAGATGCGCGTACGCGTGCGTTTCCCTATAGCTTTATAGGCGCGCACGCGTGTGGTGCGCGTCAGCGTGGAATGAATTGGGCTCGAGGCACAAGGCTGGCCTAAGAGAGGCCCAACTCTCTGGAAAATGGGTGATGATGCGTCCGCTCAGGGGCGCGTGCGCGTACGCTGTGCGCGCGCGTCCATGCCCTCTTCTCTTTCTTTTTATTTTTTTTTTTAAGCAGAAAAATTATGCCCAGGAGCTCCCTAGACTACTTACAGCTCTTTATTCAATCAACCATCACACAATTTGCAAAAATGCAATTTGACATTATTCATCTACTACGAAACACAACATACATGTGACTAGGCTAACAATTGAGTTGTACAAACAAAGTATGTGAAACATCTACCTACAATGGTAACTCAATTCACTTATTAGGCGAATTTAAAAGAGAATGGAAAGAGTTTACCATGGTGGGGTGTCTCCCACCTAGCACTTTTAGTTTAAGTCCTTAAGTTGGACATTTTGAGATGCTTATTGTCATGGTGGCTTATGTTTGTACTCATCCTTGAATCTCCAAGGATCTTTGCTTCTCAATTGGTTGACAGAATTTCCAACCATGTTCATCAAGCTTGGGCAAAGTTCTACCCAAGATATGAGTTCCCATAGTTGGTCTTCATATAGCGAACCGGGATCCCATATCTTATCTTCACACCCATCTTCGATTTGATCTTCATACTTTTTCTTTCCGGGTGGTTGACATATAGAATTCTCTTTAACATACCAAACCTTCTGTTGAGACCCATGCAATGTGATATTCTTCCAATCATCGTTCCTATGCCTTGAAACTTTGACCTTAATGAGCCTAATTCCTAACTTGCAACCACTACACAACTTATTCTTGCTTTTAATTCCACAAAGAGCTCTAAGTTGTCCATCCGTTTCAATCAAACCATATTCAAGCGAGAAAGTGAAGCTTATGGATAAGAATTTTACCCACTTGAATG
Organism: Arachis hypogaea; assembly: GCF_003086295.3. NCBI lineage: Eukaryota > Viridiplantae > Streptophyta > Magnoliopsida > Fabales > Fabaceae > Arachis > Arachis hypogaea. The sequence continues at coordinate 119,840,290 of NC_092055.1, read as the reverse complement.
TTGTGTTGGATGGTGACTCGGGAAGGGAGACCTCCCCACACTTAGACAATGCAAGGTCTACTTCCTTGTGCTCTTCTTTAGTTGTTTTCACCTCTTCACAATTCTCTTCACTTTCAACCTCATCTTCTTTGTTACGTGGCTTGGTGTTATCTTCAAGAACTTCTTCTTGTTTAATGAGAGGCGATTCAACTTTGGATAGAAATTCATTGATGAACAAGGTCATCTCTTGATCAACCTCCTCATATTCTTCAATTTCAATATACACCATGCCAACGTTTTCCTCTTGGTAGCTCTCTTCCTCATTACTCACCAAGGATATGGGAGGTTGTGCAAACTCTTTTATACTTTCAACTCTATGTCCAATGGGAGAGGATTCCATTGTAGAGAGAAATTCATTCATGATTGAATCCATTTCTTGATAAACCTCTTCCAAGTCTCCAACGATGATATGTCTTGGAGATTGCGTACCCTCCTTAACATCAATATCAAGCTTCTTGGAAGAGTTCTCCATGATGCTACATTCCGATGGACTTTCAACATCTCCGAGATCTTCAACCACTTCTCCCCTTTCTTCAATGATTATAGGTTCCTCTAGTTGCTCCAATACAAAATTTGACTCCTCTTTCTCCACCGAATTTTCCAATTTCACCCTCATACTTTGCTCTTCTTTTGACTTTCCACATGTGGTCACGGAAGTACCTTGAGTATTCAAGCATTGGTGGGCTAAAGTGTGCACCACCTTGGTCAAATTGGTCACAAACTCAAGTGTATCCCGCTTCATGGCTTCTTGTCCTTGGAGTAACAAAGTGAGAGGATCGTCTATTAGGGCTTGGGGTGAATAGGAAGGTTTATTATTTTGGAGAGAGGGTTCATAGTGGGAAGGTGGTTCTTCTTGGTAAGGGTATGGAGATGGTGAGGGTTGAGGTGGTTCATGGTAGTAATCTTGATAAGGTTGTGGTGGTTCTAAAGGTTCTTGCTCATAATGATCACAAGGATGTGGTATGGATGATTGGTTATATGATGGATAAGGGTCACATAAAGGTACTTGGTAGAAATGGGCTTGTGAGTATGGTTGAGCATCATGTTGAGGATAAGATTCATAGGCATATGGTGGTGGTTGATTGGCATAAAAGGAGTCACCATAGCCGTTGAATTGACATGCATTAGGATGAGAATTATACCTATAAGTGTCCGGAGGTTGATGCCAATAGGAGTGATCAATTCCTTGAGGCTCCTCCCACCTTGGAGTGTTCCATCCTTGGTCCATGTTAGCATTGAAGTTCACATTCCCTACAACACAATTAGAGCCGAACTCATAGCCAAAGTGAGAATTCATTATGGAAAAACAAAATAAAACTAACAAAATCTAGTAAACAAGCAAAAGACAAACTATTTACACTATTCACATATGTACAATAACCAATAACATAACACCATTGCAATTCCCCGGCAACGGCGCCATTTTGACGAATGGATTTTTGACGGTTTAGAATTTCACAAATGAATTCTCGTTGCAAGTATAGTTTCTAAACCAATCACTAATCCTTTCATACAAAAAGTTGTTTGTCACTAGTACAAACCCCTAAAATTTATAAACCGAAGTATTGGACCTCGGGTCGTCCTCCCTAGGAATTACAATGAAGTGTCTTGTTATTGGTTATGAGTTATTTTGGGGTTTTGGATAAGGAGCATGAAAAGTAAATGGCAATGAAAATAAACTAAAAACTATAAGAGGCTCTTGGAAAGGTGTGAGAACTAGAAGTCCTATCCTAGTTATCCTTCTCAATTGTGATGAGAATTGTTCATTGCTACCACTTAGTTAACCCTTACTAATTAAAGGAAAGTCAAGTGGATGAATTGACTTGAGCCACAAGTCCTAGCCACCTCCCAAGGAAAGACTAGCTTTAGTGCACTCCAAACCAATTAGCAATCTCTCCAATTATCAATCAACAAAGGAATTAGATAACTCAAGCATCACTAATTACTCTACCACAGCCAAGAGGAACAAAATCTATACTAAAATCCAACCAAGCATTTCATCAAACACTTAGAAGGCATAAAAGAAAGGCAAAGTAATTTGATAACAAAAATAGAATCTAACAACAATTATGGCAATGAATTAACAACAACAATCAAAAGGAACACAATTATTATGAATTACCTCTAATTGAATTGAAAGAAAATAGAAGGAGTAAAAGTAGATCTACAACAAAACATAAGAACAACATAAAGGAAATCACAACAAAAGAATAGAAGAAGAATGAATGTAACAACAAGGAATTGAAAGGTAGAAGGAGATGAAAGCATGAATTAAAATCTAGATCTAAGGTTATTAAACTAAACCTAATCCTAATTCTAGAGAGAAGTGAGAGCTTCTCTCTCTAGAAAATAACTCTCCAAACTAAACTAAAAACTAAAAGTGATTAGTGGTTGGGAATGATGATGATCATTCTCCCCCTATGCCTTCCCCTTAATCCTTCATCCTTTTATTCCTTTCCCTTAGCAATTTGGCGCCAAAAATGGGTTCAGAAACCCTCTCAAATCGTCAGGCACGTGTTGCATTAATGAGGTCATGTGCTATCATCGGCGCGTGCGCGCATGGTACGCGTGCGCGTCCTTGGCCTGTTTCGCAATGTGCGCGCGAGCGCCTTGTGCGCGTACGCGTGCACGGCTGACTTTGCTTCTTTGACTTTTTGTGCTTCTCTCCACTTGCATGCTTTCTTCCTTGCTTCCTTTGATTCATGCCTAGCCTATTTCAATCCTGGAATTACTAGCAAACACCTCAAGGCATCTTATGGAATCAAAGAAGAACTAGAATTCATCAAAATAAGGCTTAAAAAGCATGTTTTTACACTTAAGCACAAATATGGGAGAGATAACAAAATCATGCTAATTCCTAGGCTAAATGTGACAGAAGGTTATCAAAATACTCTAAATTCAATGCAAAACAAACCATCAAATTGGGGTTTGTCACGGCGCAAGCGACGCGGTCGCGCGACTTGCGCTTAAACTGATTGACGCGGTCGCGTCGGTCACGCGGTTGCGTGACCCGTTTTAGGCTAATGGCGCGAGGGTAGCCTCGCACTCGCACAACTCTCTGTTCAAAATCATATTAGTGCCAAATTTTGGGTGACGCGATCGCATGGGGCATGCGATCGCGTGAGTGGTCAATTCTTGGGATACGACGCGATCGCATGGGGCACGCGATTGCGTGAGAGGGACTACGCGTCCAGCGCCAGTCCAGCACCACTCTAGCACAACTTTCGGCTGTGCACCCTTGTTACGTCGAAATCCGGGTCACGCGGCCGCGTGGGGCACGCAGTTGCGTGGGAGGCCATTATTCCCCTATGACGTGGTCGCGTCGGCGACGCGGTCGCGTGGGGTGATTTGTGCCATTGGCACACCTCCAGCCCTGCTCCTGCGTAACTCTCTGTTCATATTATTATTGTCTCCCAGCTCCTTGTGACGCGGACGCGTCAATGAGGCGGTCGCGTCGCGTGATTTTTTTATTTTTTTTTAATTTGAAAAAAAATGCAGAATGCAGTGTTAATATGAATGTGATGCAAAACTCCAGGTTCAATATAATAAAATAAAATAAAACTCAAAAACAAATAAAACTAAATAAAAATGAAAAAGGAACGATCATACCATGGTGGGTTGTCTCCCACCTAGCACTTTTAGTTAAAGTCCTTAAGTTGGACATTTTGGGAGTCCTTTGTTATGGTGGCTTGTGCTTGAACTCATCCAGGAATCTCCACCAATGCTTGTATTTTCAGTAACCTCCGGGGTCCCAAACTAGGCATGTAAAGCCCTTAAGAAGCTTCAAACAGATTCTTAGGCTCCCGGGGTGACAAATGTCAGAGCAGATTCCAGGATCCCAAACCTTGCTATTGCATCCGTCTTCTTGTTGATCATCATGATTCCATCCAGGTGGCAAGCAAGCTGAATTCTCACTAAAGCGGCCAAACAACTTTCTAGACCCATTCAGTTGAGCTTTACACCAACCTTTGCGTTTAAACTTAAAGCTTCCAACCATAATGAACCTTGCAGGACAATTCTTACCACTGACCATCTTCCTCTTACTCTTAATGCCACAAAGAGCTCTAAGTTGACCATCCGTCTCCAGTAGCCCATATTCAAGTGCGATTAGAAAGCTAAGGGATATGAATTTTACCCACTTGAATGTTGTGAAGGATGATGGCAACTTAGGGGGAGGAGTCTCCAATAACTTTGGCAAGGTGATTTCAAGCTCCACTTCCTTCTGCTCTTCTTTGACAATTTCTGCCTCTTTGCAAACTTCTTTAATTTCAACCTCTTCCTCTTGGTAGCTTTCTTCCAATTCAATCTCTTCTTCATTACTTACCAAGGGCATGGGAAGTAGTGCTTTTTCTTCTTGAATCTCCATCTCTTGATCAACCTCTACAAAGTCTTCAACCATGATCTGCCTTGGAGGTTGTACACCCTCCTTAACATCAAATGCAACCGTCTTGGAAGGAGGTTCTATGTCTTGACTTTCCCATGGGGGTTCAGCATCTCCCAAGTCTTCAACCACTTCTTCCTCTGCAACTATTATGGCTTCCTCCACTTGTTCCAATACAAAGCCATGTTCCTCATTGTCCACCGAGTTTCTAGTGTCTCCTTCATGCTTTGCTCTTCTTTTGATTCTCCACATGTAGCCATGGGAGTTCTCTGAGTGCTCAGATATTGGGAAGCTATTATATTTACGAACTCGCCTAAGGTGGCCACGAAATTTAGCACACTCTTATTCATCATTTCTTGCCTTTGAAGAATAACACGAAGTCTGTCATCCATTGGAGGTCGGGGTGGATATGAGGATTCATTGGTTGGGAGAGAGGGTTCATAATAGGAAGGTGATTCATCTTGATAATGATATGGAGATGGTGAATATTGAGGTGGTGGTTCATGAGAGTAGTTGTGTTGGAAAGGTGGTGGTTCTGTGTATGGTTCATTTGGCTCATAAGGTGGTTGGTATGGTGGATGTGGGTTAGGGTCATATGGAGATGTTTGGTGGTAAGGGGCTTGTGAGTATGGTGGTCCAAAGTCATGTTGAGGAAAGGGTTCATAGGCATATGGTGGTGGTTGTTGATAGTCCATTGGGGGTGGTTGTTGCCATGAGGGGTGATCAAATCCTTGTGGCTCCTCCCACCTTTGATTGTTCCAACCTTGATGCCTGTTCTCATTGTAATTTCTTCTTCCTACAACATAATTGTAACCAGACTCATAGCCAAGGGGGTGAGAGTTCATAGTATCAAATAAAAATTAAAAATAAAAATAAAAATAATTTTAAATTAAAAGGTTATTTAAATTTTGAATTTGAAAATTAAATTTTTGAAATTTGAAATTTGAAAAAAAAATTTTAAAATTGAATTTTGAAAATTTTTAAATTTGAATTTTGAAATTTGATTTTTAAATTTTGAATTTTTTGAATTTAATAAGGAAAGAGAAAAACAATAAAATGACAACAAACTTAAAAATTTTTAGATCAAAAACGAAGAAAACAACTAAGAACAACTTGAAGGTCAAGATGAACAACTAAGAACAACTTGAAGATCAAGATGAACACCAAGAAAAAATTTTTTGAAATTTTTTTTATATTTAAATAAAAACCAATAACCTCTTAATTTATGAAAAAAGCAAAAACAAAAACAAAAATAAAATCAAATAAACAAGCAAAGCAAATATTTACAATAACCAATAATAAGGCACACGTTTGCAATTCCCTGGCAACGACGCCATTTTGATGAGAGAGACCTTTGCGTGGTCTAGAAATTTGCGGATAAATCCTCATTGCAAGTATAGTTTCTAAACCTTCAAAAGTCCTTTCATACAAACGTTTTGGTTGTCACAAGTAACAAACCCCTTTAAATTGATAACTGAAGTATTTAAACCTCGGGTCGTCTTCTCAAGGAATTGCAGGGAGGTATGTTCTTATTATTGGTTATGAGTTTGTAAATTGGGGTTCTGGAGTTTGGGCAATGGGCACAGGTATATTTTCAAAGCAATAAAAATAAATAAATAACTGTAAAATAAACTCTTGGCAAGGTATGAGAACTGGAAGTCCTATCCTGGTTATCCTTATCAATTGTAATGAGAATTGAATTTTTCTCCCACTTTGTTAACCTCTAACTATGAAGGTAAGTTAAGTGGATGAATTAATTTTTATTCCTCAGGTCCTAGTCTTTCCTTGGGAAAGGCTAGAGTTATTGGAACTTGAATTAATGAAATGAAGAAATCCAATTTTCAATCAACAATGAGTTTAATAACTCAAGAGTCACCAATTATTTAACCAAAGCCAAACGAAAAAATATCTAAATTAAATTAAAAGCAAAGCAAAATTAAATCTGAAATACCTCAAATAATATTAATTAAGAAAATCATAACATGAATGTAGCATAAGCCAAATAGGCAACATAACTAATATAAGCATTAAAGTATCTGAGAGTAAGAGATAAATATAAAGAAAAAGAACATTGAACCTGGGATTGAGAATCACTCCTAAAACTAAGAGAAATCCTAAATCCTAATCCTAAGAGAGAGGAGAGAACCTCTCTCTCTAAAAACTACATATACTCCTAAAATTGTAAATTGTGAGTGCTTTATTATGAATGGATGCAATTCCTCTACTTTATAGCCTCTAATCTGTGTTTTCTGGGCCGAGAACTGGGTCAGAAACAGCCCAGAATTCGCTGGTTGCGAATTCAAACACGCTGATTTTTGTCACTGCGATGCGTCCGCATGGAGCACGCGGTCGCGTCGCCTAGCTTCAGGGTAACTATAGAATATTATATATCAAATCGAAGCCCCGGATGTTAGCTTTCCAACGCAACTGGAACCGCATTGTTTGGACCTCTGTAGCTAAAGTTATAGCCGTTTGAGTGCGAAGAGGTCAGGCTGGACAGCTTAGCAATTTCTCCAACTTCTTGTATTCCTTCCACTTTTGCATGCTTCCTTTCCATCCTCTGAGCCATTCCTACCCTGTAATCTCTGAAATCACTTAACACACATATCAAGGCATCTAATGGTGATAAGGTGAAATTAATTTTTGGTAATTAAAAGGCTCAGGAAGCAAGTTTCCAATTATAGAATAAATTTAGGAAGGAAATATAAAACCATGCAAATATTATGAATAAGTGGGTAAAGAGTTGATAAAATCCACTCAATTAAGCACAAGATAAACCATAAAATAATGGTTTATCAATCCTCCTCCAAGAAAAAGGATAAAGGGAAAGGGCCTATGCATTGAAGCTACTCCAAGACATAAGGTTGTTGAGTCCCATGGTTAAAAATTTCATTTCTGAATTTCTGTTTAGTAGTTTGCATCATCGTGATAGTAGTTGTTTAGTTTTCTTATGATTTTAGAGTCTTTTTATGAGTCCTTTAGATTTCTGTTTGTTTAAATTGGAGAAAGAAAATGTCTTTGTTTGTTAAGTTCTCATCACATCAATAATAAAAGTAGTTTGTTTCCATAAAAATCAATGATGAGTTGTTGCAAAAACAAGAGAAAAAGACTAAGACCCAAGTGAGATAATTCAAGATCAAGAGATGAGGAATAAAGTGTGTAATCATGAATGAAATTCTGGAAGTGAATAGACCATGATGAACAATTAGACATAGAGGATTAGACAAGTAAATGCTAAGGATGACCCTTGAATATCCATAGAACCAAGAAGTAGTAAGCAAAAGACCCAAGGCTTTGAGCATTAAATACTAGGATTTATGAAAAGAAACAATTAGCTCAAAGAGACAAGATTCTAGTATATGCTTGTGGTGAAGATGTGTCAAGAAGAGAGACCTGAGCAAGTAAATTCTTAGGGGTGTTTCAACACCTAGTACCCTAAAACCAACTGGTTTGGGAGTGCTAATTGAAAGCTTAACCTAAAGGGTCGTCTTGAGATAAAATACTTAGAGTCGTGGTCAATCAAATGATAACAAAAGAAAAGTGAAAAGAACAATCAAAAGAAAAAGAATAAGTCTTACTACTTCAAGGTGACAATCAATAGAAAGGGCTCTAAAGGCAAGTACTTAAAAAGAATCCTCAAAAGGTTCAAGAGTTCATTGTGGTATGGACATAATAAGGATCATGCATGAGTTGATACTTAGCCTCTATCCTTAATTGTGAATGCATCTCTTTAGGGTCAAGTCTCAATCAATTAAGAATAATCCACATTGATTTGCTCGGGGACAAGCAAAGCTTAAGTTTGGTGTTGTGATGACTTGCATCATCTACCTCTTTCTCCTATCCAAAAGGACCATAAAAAGAGTGTAATCTCATTCAATCAATGCAATTTCAAGAGTTAAATGATGAATATTATGGTACATTGCTTTGAGATGAGTTTTGTTTGGATTTCAGGTGAAAAGAGCAACAAAAGACGAAGGAAACAAGAAAAGTGTGCTGGGCGTGCCACTTGGTACAAACGCCCACAAACTGTATCGGCGTGGCACGCCAGTTGTCAAGACCAGAGAAGGGACAATGAGTTTTACTATGGGCGTGACACGCCAGGGCCAGGCGTGGCATGCCAACTATATTTTCTAGAGAAGCATCATTGGAGTTTTACTATGGGCGTGGCACACCAGGGCCAGGCGTGGCACGCTTCCAGAGAACATCTTTAAAGACATACAAGGGGGCGTGGCACGCCAATTTCATTATAAACACTGGGCGTGCCACTTGGGCTCGAAGGCGTGGCACGCCAGTTCATTGTTCCAGAGAAGAAAGTTGAAGGTTCAATACTGGGCGTGCTACTTGGGGTCGAAGGCGTAGCACGCCAACCTTATTTGTGTCTTGAGCGTGCCACTTCGGTTCTAGGTGTCGCGCGCCAAGCTTGGAGAAGCTTAATACCAAAATGGGCGTGCCACTTGAGCTTGAAGGCATGGCATGCCAGTTCAATTAAGCAAAGAGGAATAGAAGGCTAAGCATACTGGGCGTGCCACTCGGAGTCGAAGGCGTGGCACGCCAGGCATGAAGAATTTAAATATCAACACTGGGCGTGTCACTCGAAGGCGTGGCATGCCAGCACAAGCTCACAAGAAAGGAGAAGACCTGGGTGTGCCACTTGGGACTTTAGGCGTGGCACGCCAAGGCAAAATAACTATGGGCGTGCCACTTGAACACCAGGCGTGGCACGCCAGAGGGACTTAGTCATGTACCATCAAGGGCGTGGTACGCCAGCTACTGGGCGTGGCACGCCAGTATTACCTTCCAGAGAAGAGGGATGAAGCTTTTGCTATGGGCGTGGCACGCCAGACACGGGCGCGCCACGCCAGTTCAAGATTCCAGAGAAGCTGGACAAAGGAAAGACCCTTGGGTATGCCACTTGAGCTCAAAGGCGTGGCACGCCAGTCTAGCTGAGCAAAGGAAAGACCCTGGGCGTGCCAGTTGGACTCGAAGGCGTGGCACGCCAGGTTAGCTGAATGAAGGTGGCGTGCCACTTGGACGCCAGGCATGGCGCGCCAAGCCAAGCTGAGAAACTAGGCGTGGCACGCCACTCAAACGCCAGGCACATGGTTCATTTCCATTAGTTTTTCCTTTTCTTTTTAGTTGTAATTTTCTTTTCTCTTTTGTACTTTTTAATTCTAGTAATAGGAGTAGTATAAATATCCCCTAGAAGTACTGAAAAGGGGGTTGGGCGGATTGGCTAGTTAGTCTTGGAGTTGATAGTTTTACTTTTAGACTTCACTTCATCTTCTCCATCTCTTGTACTTTTCTCTAAGCTATGAGTAGCTAAACTCCCTCTCATTGGGAGAGGGAGTTTTTTTGTACTTGATGGATTACTGATAGTGAATTTCTTTTTCTCTTCATCTTCTCTTTGATTTGCTACAAGGAATTTCGTTCTTCATGCTAGTGTTCAATCATCTTGGGAAAGAGGTTGAATGCAAAATGAGTTTCATGGGAGCCTTGAAAAAGGAAACATGAAACCATGCTTGAAATCTCTTCTCACAATTGAGTAGATCTGGGTTTTGGGATTGGATATGGTGACATGAAATCTACCCACTATTTGGATCTATGAGGATGTGTGGTATAATCAGGGACCAAGCATATCTCTCTTCATAAGCAATTAGACCAAGGAATTGGCTGATTATCAAGATTTGAGAGATTGAATCACCAAGGGATAAAGATTCAATCAATCATGATTGCCAAGAGGTCAATGAGTTGCATGATTAAAGAAGATATGATCTAGATCTAATCCAAAGAGAACAACATCTCCCAATTCCAATGAATTTTCCCTATTCTTATATTTCCTATTCTTTATAGATTTTCTTTAATTTCTGTCATTACCCATTGTCCATTACCATTCAGCCATTTATGTTCCAGCACTTTACATTCTTGTCATTTACTTTTCTGCACTTTATTGCTTTTTTTTTTTACTTTTAAGTCATTTACATTTCTGTTAATTTAGAATTCTGCACTAAACAATCTCTATTGCTCAGCTTGACTAATTTACCCATTAATTAAAGTTGCTCAATCTACCAATCTCTGTGGGATTCGACCCCACTCCTAGTGGGTTATTACTTGACGATATTTGGTGCGCTTGCCAAAGAACGGATTTATTATATAGTGAGTGAAATCCGGTCATCAAGTGGCAATTATTAAAAGGAGAAACTATAATTTCATTGAAGAAGAAGAAAAAAAAAGGAAAAAAAGGTAATAAATTTCTACTAAGAGATAAAAAGCACAAGATAATAACACAGAAGCCCTCGTGCAAATTGGATGTCTCAATGTACATCAAAATAATAATATTTCATCCCTATCCATCATCTATTTATTTAGAATAATGTATATTGTTAATGAATAATTAATATGTATAAAAATGATGAGTTAACAGTTATTAATAAAGAAAAAAAAAGAAAAGGTTCTTTGTTCTTGTGGGTGTGGGTAGAGACATTCCTCTTCCTTTGTGTTCTGCAACCATTGCATATATGACTATGAAATTTTAATGTAAAACCAGAAAATCTAGGATAAACATTATATATCCAACCACAGGTTAGAAACAATATAAGTATAAATGTTGCAAACTCCTCCTAACATGACTCAGATAAACACAACAATCTGACCCATCAATATCAAATAGTGGGAAGTTAACTCATAGTTACAGAGTTCTAGTTACAGATCCAGTGTTCTAGTTTCAAGGTTTAGTTGCAAATTCACAATAGGAGAGAAAGAGAAAGAGAAACTTACAAATCCAGTGATTCGCAGAATGTAGAGACGGTGACAGACTCACAACGACAGCGACGGCGACGGGCTCACGGAAAAGGACAGAGGAGGACGGTGTAGCTTTGCTCTCAGATGGAGGACGGCTACGAAGCTCTTCTCTTAGACGAAAGACGGCGGCGAAGCTCTGCTCTCGGACGGAGGACGGAGGCGAAGCCCTTCTCTCAGACTGAGAACGACGGCAACAGGCAGATTTGGAGAAGAAAAAGCTCGATTGGAGAAGAAGATTAGGTTGAATTTGGAGTCAAAAGTGAAACTGTGAAATTGAAACCTAGCCACAACTATAAAAGTCATTTATATATTTTTTATATTTAATGATTTTTATATATTTATATTATATATTTTATTTTATATTATAATATATAATATATACTCCAGGCGGGTAGGGCGGGTACACCCTAGCCCCCACCCCGCCCCGTCCCACCAGTGCACTTGCCCCGATAAACCCCCTCTCCGGGTGCGGGACGGGCCGGGTATCCGCAGATTCGGATACTCCTGCCACTCCTAAAGTTAATAACCAAAGCTAAATTAATCATATGGAATAAGTTCCAATGATAAGTAATATTGTTATGAAACTTTAGATAACTGCTTCAGAGTATGATATACCTAGGCTAGTTTTTACCCACGGTCAACTGTATATTGTGTTATCAAGAGTAAAGAGTAAGGATAGTTTACGAGTGTTAGTTGTTGCAAAATTATGAACACTTAGAAGATAACTACACGATAAATGTAGTATATAGAGAGATTTTTGAGAGCTTATAATGAAAAGATAATTTCTTAATCTCTTAGTCAAATTTATTAATGTAAAGTAAAAAAATTAATAAATCCTAAGTACTAATTAATAATACATTCTTATTTCACATTTATAGTTTGAAGATATTAAAATTATCATGAAAATTTGAATTATTTTATTCTCTTGATAAACTATTCTAAAATTAAATCATAGAATTTTATATACTAATATCTTATATTATTGTTTCTGGTACAAATTTTGTATACATCAAAAGAGGATATTAAGTTATTTTTTAATAAATTTAAATTATTTACTGTTTATTAGTGAAATTTGTGCATTAGAAATTTCTAATAATTTATTGTTATTCATTTTGAGTTAACTTTGATATGTTTTTACTTAATATTAAAACAATATACAAATATTTATTGGTGAGTTTAAGTGTTACTTGACTATTTAATTTGACATTAAGTATATATGTCTAATTTATTGAACAAAATAAATTAACACTAAAATTAATAACTACATTTGAATTGATATACTTAACACTATATTAAAAAAAATAAACAACGCACATCATATTATTTATTTATTAATCAAATTATTATAATTTAAATTAATTTTAATAAAACATCTTAAAATTATAATTTTAATTTTATCACATGAATTATTATACTTGTTGAATTATATGTGTTAGATTTATGTTTAATCGTGTTGGATTAAGTTAAACCGATTTATTATTTGTTTTTTCCCCCTTAATTTTTTATTAATAACTACGTTTCTAGATTTTTGTTGGTGGTACATGATATATGTATTTTTTATATTTAATTCAAAAATATGAAATTATAGCAAATAATTTTAAAGGAAAAAAGAAAAAAAGTTAAGTGATATACAGCATAATATATGATCCTAATGATAGGATAGGTTATATTATTGGACTATGCATAAAAAATAATGATACCGTGACGTTGACACATTATGTTACACACTGGTAAAATACTATGGATTCTCTGGTTGGGCCACTTGTATCTATGGTTAGCCCATTTTACTATAGTTGGGCCACTTAGTTCTACGGATTCTTCATGGATCATTACCAAAAAAGAAAATGCAATACATTAATTATGAAAAAGTATCTAATTAACCCAATATTGTGTTACTTACCCAGTTACCCTTGAGTAAAAGTTCCCTATCATGTAACCAAAAAAAAAAAAAAAAAAAAAACCCTATCAGAGGAATGCTCCCTCTCGCCTGGAGAGATCTTAGAACAATCGGTTCTGCTGTTCAAACACAACATAACATTCAAACTAGGGCTGTGTAATATGTCGGATGAAATCGGATTTGATGTGATTCAGACTCTATTCAAAATATATATCGGGTCTATTTATTAGATCCGAACCCGACTCTAAACCCGATAAAATCTATACACTTTCGGGCTACGATTATACCGGGTAAAAACCGAGTGAAAATCGGGCCGTTAACATTATATTACCTTGATACCTTCTTATAAGCTAGCATGTGAAAATATCCAAATTTCAAAGACTCCAACCATTATTTGACATGGTAAAATTCACTTAGAAAAATATAAGAACCAATTCTTCTCTAAAATTAAAGTATAACCATAATCAATACTAATATTGTCTAATAACACCAAATATTTAAATCAATATAAATAACACAATATTATGCATTAATCTAAAATCTTATGCATTTTAAATATAAAACATTAACTTATAGTCTTATAATAACTAATAACACAAAATATTAAGGTTTACAATACTTAAATTCCACATAAGAATAACCATTATCCATCACTAATAACACAAAATATTAATTGTATATGATGACCGGGCCATCGGGCCGACTCGGGTGACCCGAGCCATGGCCCGGACTCGACCCAAAATAATGACCGGGTCTATTTTTGAGACCCTTACGTGGTTCTAGACCCGGTGAAATTATACCAAAATAGCCTCTAAAGTATTCGAGATCGGGCCGAATCTTCGAGTCGGGCCGGCCATGCACACCCCTAATTCAAACCATAACAAACTTTTCTTACACTACCCCAAATCCTCATTAAGCCAACATGACAATATAAATCTTTAACACACTAACCCAACCATTGATCTTAGTTCTTTAGTATCCCAAGTTCGAGCAAATTCCAGATTGTGACAACAGGGAAGAGCATCAAGCCTCCTTGTCCTCATCCTGCAACATAAAACCACAATCCTACATGTAAGCTACTCACTTCAACATTCCAAAAAAAAAAAAGCCGGTTTTTTTTCACCTTGTGGGACTAAGCTCTATAACCATCCTCAACCTAGTGCATTACTCTCCCTCGCTTCTTCCGCAAACCAAACAACTACATCTTAAATCCTTGGATCTCACAACATGAACATACCTCACATGGGAACTGTTCTCATTGAAGGCAGAACCATCACTCTCAACACAAAACCATGTCCAGAATACAGATCAAAATGTTTCAATATGTTGGAAAGGTCATAGCGGACAGGGAAATAAAATTTAAAGTCGTCAAGAACTCTATTCTTGGTATGTGGGGAAACCCAACTGATGTCTCCATTTCAGAGGTTGGGAGGAACGAAGCTCTCATCAGCGTAAAGGACAACAACAAAGGGAAGAGATTTCTTGACAGTGGGCCTTGGAACATCAAAGGAAATTTATTGAACCTACAAACAGTGACCGATTTAAAAACTTTAATCAATGGGAGCAAAAATTTTACACATGAGCCCATAAATGCATGCGCGCTATAACAAAATTATATATATTAATCTAAGATTTGTCATTTACTATATAAAAATATAATAATTAATCCAATTTAATTAAAAAATAAATTTATAATTATTTTTTTCGTTATTTACATTATAAAATATTAAATAATAATTTTAATAATATTTATATAACACCAACAATAATATAATTGAATTTACTTTCTTTATTATAATAATAGTAATTTTTCGCACGATTAAATCTTTTGTATCTCATTTGAATTTAAATATAGTATATTCAACTCCTATCTTTCTTTTTTTATTATCTTTAATTTAAAGATGCAGTTTTTTTCTTAAAAAAACACGTAAGTAAAATAAGATGATTGTATTTTTTTAAGACACCAAAAAATATTAATCATTGTATTTTTTTGTTAAAACTAACTAATTAAAAAATAAATAAATTACTAAAGTTTATCTATAGAAATTATATTTTAAAATTTAAAATAAAAATAAATTCAAAATAATTTTAATAACGGAGACAATTAATAAAATTAGTGGGGGCATCTATTATATATACTCATATTAAGTAAAGGAATTACAAACTCTTGTGGGAACACTTGTCCCCAACCTCTTAAACGTGGATCTGTCTTTGTCTACAAAGATGGCTAGACGGTAAGTCTATGTTGGATATCACTCATAATTACATGGTATTCTGGATAGTATCCCTATGAATTACCTAAATGTTCAAACAGCAAGAACAGTGAAAAATATAATTGGAATTCTGGAAGAGGTGGAGGACCCATGGTAGATGGAACCTTAAAGAGTAACTTTCTAAGGGCGACGATCGACGTAACCAAACCTTTCTAAAGTGGGTTTTGGCTCAACATAGGCAATAATTCAACGAAATGGATGGACTTTAGGTATGAAAGACTCCAGGATTGTCAATGCTTCAAATGTGACATAATCGGCCACGAAAAAAAAAAAGAAATTGCAACAAACTAATTGCCATGGTATGCTAGGATCCCACCATACCAAAATACAATGGCGGGATAAGAGAAATCGGCTTAAGACCTCTCTCAATTAGTGAACATGGAGAACCAATGAGAGTTGAGGACAACATCAGGGAGTGCAAGTAGTGGTGCATGCAAAGCTAGTTGAGGAGGAAGAGAGTGAGAACCAACATGACTCAAAGGACAGTACAAAGAACCAGCAGTTACAAGGCAAGTCTGAGGAAGTCTATTTTGAAAGATTGAGAATACAAGAAATAGGGGCTAGAGACTGCAATATGTTGGAATTTTCTCAGAATTCCTTAACCAAAGATTATCTATGTTAAATCATTAAGAAATAAAGTACTTGAATGCGAAAGCGTACCTGAATTCATAAATATGAATCATGATTGGAATTAGAAATTAGAAATCAGAAATTGAGGGAAGGATTGTCTCAGTCTTCCTCAACCAAAACCTTCTATATCCCTATAAGGGCGGTCGAATTGCAACTTTTCTGATGGAAAAAGAGTTGCTGAGACGACTTTGGTATATTGGGGACCGAAACCCTGAAGTCACTATTTATATTTGAGCATGGTACCCATTAAACTCTAAAACCCAAATAAAACTAGTATCTAAAGTCCAAAAGATAATATCTGGTTTTATTCTCATTTAATTCCAAATCAAAAGTAATTATGACTTATTCAATTTAGCATTTATAACAATAAACAAGATCATCATTAAATAAATCATTTAATTTGAAATAGCATAATTTGTGACCCGCTTGGGCTATCCATATATTCTTTCTTGACATAATCACATCTTATAAACTTTATGTGCGAATCTGAATTCTATTTTCCTTATTACTTTAACAATCTGGTCCGTCTTGTAAGACCCGGTTAATTAATGGCTAATTAACCCATAAATGAGAATTTATTCTAGAAAGCCAAAAATGTTATTCTTATGGCTAAATGTGATAGAGGAGTTTGAGATGAGAATTTTGGTACCAATTTTATAGAAAACGGACCAAGATTAGACCGAACGGGCCAAACCGGGCCAACCAGACCCAAAGTGGACCCTTGGCCCAACTAAACTAAACCAAAACCCTAGTTTTCAGCACACTCTCTCCTCACAACACTCTAATTCACGCTGAAATTGATATGGAGGGGGGAAGAACACTCTCTCAAGTTCTCTCCCTTGGTTGATCTTCAAACCACCATAACTTTTGATCTAGAGCTCCGATTGCCGCACCGTTTGCGGCCACGCATTTACCGCGGAGAGCTCTACAAAACCCATACAATCAATCTTAAGGTAAGCCACATTTTGCTCTTCGAATTTCCAGCCTTGTTTTCGAGTTTCATGGATGAAATGTTGAGATTTTGGGCTCTTTGATGTTATAGGACCCAACTTTCTTGAAGGAGAAGGTTAATCTTGTCTCTTTGGACCTTGGGTGTGGTAAGATTCTCAACCCTAGTGTAATTTGTTATTCTATGATGTTGGGTATTGAGATGTTGTGTATGGGTATGATGATTGTGGCTTAGGTTGTGTATATGTGAATATTGGAGCTTGATTGGTGATTTTGGAAAGCTTGGGAGAGGGTTTTGTGTGATAAAATCTATTCTTAGAGGTGTTGAGATCTTGAGAGCTTGTGGACAAGTGGTTTGGAAGTGCTCCGATTGAGCTAGGAAAATCGGCTAAGGTATGGTTTCGGTTTCTCGTATCTAATATGTAATGTGGTAGGAAATACTTAGGCTAGAGGCCCTAAGATAGGCATTGAATTGATGATGTTGTTGATTGGTTGAGATATATGATGTGACCATATATGTGATTATGGATATTGATGCCTTAGTTGTGTGATGTATGAGAAAATGCATGTTGTGATATATGCTTGATGAATGATTAAGGTTGAATTGGTGGGTGGTACCATGTTGATGGTGAGTATGATGATGATTATGTATAATGATGGTTGATTGGAAATGGTATTATTAGAAATTGGGATGAGGAAGGATGTATGATATGATATTGTGTTTGTCCTTTAGCCATTTGATTGAGAAGTATTAAAATGGTTGGATGTGGTTTTGGGAATTTTGGTAAAGTGTCAATGTGTGAGTTAAGGATGGCTTGATGTTGATTTTGGTACATTTTGATTGATTTCAAAGAAAAGGGATGAAATTGGCATGTTTTGATTGATTTTGAAAAGAGTTGAAAGTGGCTTGTTTTGAAAATGGCACTTTGTGGTTTTGTATGAAAATATAGTTTTTGGACATACTTTGACGGGACATAATTTGGACTACGGATCTCTGTTTTGTGCCAAATTTGTTTAAAAATGAAATTGGATCCGGGATGTCCATGCCGTTCGAAGAACGGGTGAAAAACAATTTAAAATGAGAAAATTATGTCCGTCGGAAGATTGGGGGTTGAATCTGTAAATTCTGCAGCTTTTAACTTAGAAAATTTTTAGCAGAAGAACTCCGCGCGTAGGCGCACTTGGTGCATACGCGCCGTTCTTTGAAAAAGCACCATACGCGTGGTGTGCGCGGGCACGTTGATGCGCTGCACCAAATGCCCAGCTATTTTCCCGAGAGTTGTGCCAGTTTTGTGCCTGGGGAGCAAGAGCACCCACGCGTACGCGTGGTTGACGCTTGCGCGTCGTTTGGCTATTTTTCAACCCGCGCATTCGCGCGTATGACGCTTGCGCGTCGATGAGTTTTGTGGCCATCCACGCGTGCGCGTGGAGTGCGCGTACGCGTGGCCCTGTTTTCATCTCAAAGTTGATTTTTGAGTTTTAAAAGTCAAATTTCATACTTCTAAGCCTCCGATCTCACCACTTATGTCTTAAATCATTATAATATGCCTAGCAATGAGAGAATGGGCTAGTGAATGTGTTAACTTGCGAGTGAAGCAAGGGAAAATGGGTGATCATTGAGGATCAAAGATGATTATGTGAGATGCGGAGGATGGCGGTAGAAGTGCTTGTTATGCCATGGGCCGAAGTGCCGTAATTGTTAATGAATTGGCTGGTTATGGATTTAACCGTGAGCCGGATGGCTCGATTATTGCCGTGTTACGGCGGAGCCATGATTATGGCTAAGTGTAAATGCATATATGCTGTTGAATGAATTGTGAATGTTTGCACTTCCACCATCAGAGATGAGGGTTTCCTTGGGAGGAAGCAGTGGCTAGCCACCACGTGCTCCAGGTTGAAACTCGAAGCTCTTTCGACCCTATGTCGTAAGTGTGGCCGGGCACTGTGAAAGCCCGGATGAGCTCGCCCCCGTAAATATTCACCAGTGAGGGTGATGGATATGGATCATGATTATGATCAAGTTTATGATGAGTATAACTCGAGTTGGGGATGCGCGACAAAGGGACAGTCCAAGGTTAGCTACCAGGACTTGTCGGGTTGGCTCTATAACTGACAGATGATATCATCAGCCACTAGGGACAGGCATTCATCATATGCATACTACATGAATTGTTTGAGATTGCCTATTTGACTGCAAATTACTTGCTAATTGTCTAAATGCCTTATCTGTTCCTAATTGTAAATCTCTTGTCTGATATAACTGTGTTTGCTATATTATACTACTGCTGGTGGTTGGGAGGTCTGAAGGAATTGGAAAGGGAAGTATTAGTTAGACTGAAGGATCTTTAGTCAGTTGCCACTTACGGTTTAGCTTGTTTATAAGCTTTGATATTATCTGGAGGAAGTTCTAGGATTGCCTTCGGCTTTCCTCTATTATTATGTATTATATATGTGGAAGCTGTTACCATGCTGGGGACCTCTGGTTCTCACCCATGCGGATTTTGTGGTTTTCAGATGCAGGATGTGAGGTTTCTCGCTGAGGCATGCTGGAGACTTCTGGATTATCGAAGATCCTTGTTCTCGGGACTCTGTTTTGGTTTATATATCTTGTTTAGATACTTTTATCTCCATTAAACAATATAAACTGTGATGAGTCCTCTTATGGGAGATTTTTGGAGAATAGGTTCTCTGTTTTTGTGTCCCTTTAGGTTTCCTTTGGAGTTTCCTTATTTTATTATATGTATATATTACTATGCTCGGACCGGTTATCTTCGCAACCGGATTTTGAGTCTTGATATTCCTGTTTTTGACACTCCCTTGTATATATATAATCTCGCGTTAGCTTATCCCTGTTCGTTACGTTATCGATCGGAGTGTTGCGCTTTCGAGTTATGATTTTTGTTTACCCTCTTTCTACAAAGGCTCCTAGCTATAATCAATCATTCATACTACTATACATACTAAATTTTTGTTTTAGAGGTCGTAATACCTTGCCATCTCTGAATTATGACTTAAGCATAAAACTCTGTATGGTAGGGTGTTACATTATGGTATCAGAGCAGTTTGTTCCTGTAGAGCCTGAGGAATAGACTGACTATGCTTCTGTGCATTCTCTGTATGTGTGTTATGTGCTGTTAGTATATCTACTTGATATAGTTGGCATAAACGTTCATGAGCATGCATTTGGGACTTTGAAGCACTAAACTTCCGATATTGAGACTGATCAACTTAATATCGATTGTTTGGTGTGTATAGGAACCAGATGGCGTCTCGTGTACGTGGTAGAGGCCGTGGGAGAGGTCGTACTAATGCTCGTGCGCTAGAGATTAACCCTAATGACCCGGTGAACTTTATGACTGCGTTGGAGAACATGGCTGATGCTATGCAAGCCACTGCTGAGGCCCTCGGTCAACAGATGAACAACCATGGAAATGACAGAAATGGAGCTCAGGGACCAATGGAGATCAGAACTTTCGCTGTGTTGGTGAACAAGTGTGGGGTTGCTGAAGAGTGTGTGAAGAGGGCAGCCACTGAGAAAGGAAGTCACAAAGGATCATTTTCACAGAACCGAGGGAAGAGCTTTACACCTAGAGGTCCGCCTTTCAAGAGGGGAGGTTCCTTTAGGAGGCCCAACAACAACAACTCCCAAGGGAAAAGGTTTGGGAAGCAGCCTCAGAATGATCAAGCTTGTACTAGGTGTGGAAGTCACCATCCGGGAGCACCATGCAAGGCCAGATGGGGTTTGTGCTACAATTGTGGAAAGGCGGGGCATAGAGCCGTAAGTTGTCCGAAGCAGCAGAAGCAAGGTGCTGGGAAAGCACAACAGACCGGTCGGGTGTTCACCACCTCAGCTAGGGGTGCATAGGGATCCGAGACACTCATTCGAGGTAACTGTGAAATGGCTGGTCAAACTTTAAATGCTTTATTTGATTCGGGAGCATCGCATTCATTCATTGCATTTGAGAAAGCCCATGAGTTAGGATTGAAGATCGTAACCTTAGGATCAGTGGCGGAGCTTCACTCAGACAAGGGGGGCCATGGCCCCCCCAAACTTTTTATAAAAAAATTAGTAGTACTTCATTAAAAATGAAAAATAGTTCAATTGGTTTAAATGTTTTACTATAACTTGAAGTATCCAAGTTCAATTCCCATCTCATACGTTTATTGTATAATAATTTTTAGTGAGTGGGCCTTTGTTAACTTCACAACACATCAAAATTAAAAGATAAAATCAAATCAAATAAAAAAAATTATCTAACAAAAAAAAAAATAAGAATAACAAAAATCATCTAATAATCAAATCAAATAAAAAGCTAGTGCCTTTGCTTCTCAAAACAGTGAAACACGCTACTGCCTTTGCTTTAATTAGGTATTTTTTATAAAAAAAAATTAGGTATTTTTTATTTATTTAATTTAATATTATTTTATATTTTACTATTTATTTAATTTAATTTTTTATATGATAAAAATATTATAATATTTAATAAGTATTGATATTATTGTATTTTGATAAATTCATAAAAAAATTCAATAAATATTATAAATTTTAATATTTATCCTTCTAACTTTTTTTTTACATATTTTACAGAATATATATTCAAATTTTTATAGAAAATAATGATGAAAAATCAAAGAATTGATGCATTTTTTAAGAGGAAGGCTAATATTCAAGAAGGGAAACATATAACTTCTACAATATCAATACCTGTAGATAGTTCTTCTACTATAATGAATCACGAAGAAAGTGAGATACAACCTTCAAAAGTTCAAAGAGTTGCATCTGATGAGTTTGATCTTAATTCTTTGGAACGAGACCCTGGAAAACGGCTTCAAATTTGGCAATATCACCCAAACCAGAGAGATGAGGTTAGACAAGCTTATCTTAAATGGGGTCCATATCAAAAGCATCTTGACAATTATCCTCTATCTAGTACGAAGCATCCAAGACGATTTCAATATGCTTGGTTTGGTATTTTTCCTTCATGGTTAGAGTATTCACCTTCTGAAGATGCTGCATATTGTTTATTTTGTTATTTGGTTAGCAAAAAACCCAGTGGACGTAATGGGTCAGATATTTTTATTAGTAAAGGGTTTAGAAATTGGAAAAAAGTTAATGATGGAAAGAATTGTGCTTTTCTTAAACATATTGGAGATCCTTGCTCACCACACAATAATGCAGTTGGAGCATGTCTAGATTTATTGAATCAGGCAAGTCACATCCAAAATGTAATTGAAGATCATACTTTTGAGGAAATTCAAAAGAATCGATTGTGTCTAAAATCCTCCATTGATGCAACTCGTTGGCTTACATTTCAAGCTTGTGCTTTCAGAGGCCATGATGAGACTCCAGAATAAAAAAATCGAGGTAATTTTCTTGAAATGATAAAACTCATAGCATCTTACAATGATGAAGTTGCAAGAACTGTGTTAGAAAATGCTCCATATAATGCTAAATATACTTCACATCAAATTCAAAAAGAAATCTTGCATATACTCTCAAACAAGGTGAGAAAGCATATTTGTGAAGAAATTGGAGATTCCAAATTTTGCATTGTAGTAGATGAAGCTCGTGATGAATCCAAAAGAGAACAAATGGCACTTGTTTTGAGATTTGTTGATATACATGGTTTTATTCAAGAGCGTTTTCTTGATCTTGTACATGTCAAAGATACTACATCATTAACTCTAAAACAAGAATTGTGCGGCATCCTTTCTCGACATGGTCTTGATGTCTCTAATATTCGTGGTCAAGGATATGATGGCGCCAGCAACATGAGAGGAGAATGGAATGGGTTACAAGCATTATTCTTAAAATATTGTCCTTATGCTTATTATATCCACTGTTTTGCTCACCGATTACAACTTGCATTAGTTGCTGCATCAAGAGAAGTTATTCCTGTGCATCAGTTTTTTCAAAATTGACTTTTATCATCAACATCATTTGTTCTTCTAGTAAGCGACATGATGAGTTACATGCTGCCAAGACAGATGAAATTGTCCATTTATTAGAGATTGATGAACTTGAAACTGGTAAAGGGGAAAATCAAATTGGTACTTTGAAACGAGCAGGTGATACTCGATAGAGTTCTCATTTCTCTTCTGTTTGCAGTTTGATAAATATGTATGGTGCAACGTTGACTGTTTTACAAAAGATTATTGTTGATGGATCAACTTATTCTCAGTGTGGTGATGCAGATAGTGCTTACAATACCCTGACCTCATTTGAGTTTGTATTGATCTTGCATTTGATGAAAGATATGATGGGAATAACTGATATTCTTTGTCAAGCTTTACAAAAGCAGTCTCAAGACATAGTTAATGCTGTGCAACTAGTTCATTCTACAAAAACACTTATCCAAAGCATGAGAGATGACAGATGGGAGGAATTATTAAAAAATGTGAAATCATTTTGTGAGCAACATGATATTCTAATTCTTGATTTAACTGCTTCTTATGTTGCAAGGCAAGGACGCTCGCGTCACCAAAAAGATCATATTACAGTTGAGCATTATTTTAGAGTGGAGATATTTTTAGTCACAATTGATAAGCAATTACAAAAGTTAAATAGCAGATTTAATGATCAAGCAATGGATCTACTAAATCTGAGCTCTACTCTCATGCCTAAGGATGCTTACAAAAATTTTGACATTGCTAAGATTTCTACTCTTGTTGATAGCTACTATCCCGAAGACTTTACTGAACAAGAGAAGATTAATTTGCCTTTTCAGTTTCAGCATTTTATTCTTGATGTTCGTCAGCATCCAAAAATGAAAAATTTGTCAACTATTCATGAACTGTGTAGATGTTTAGCAGAAACAAAAAAGTCAAAAGTGTATTACTTGATTGATAGATTGATTCGTCTGATATTAACTCTTCCAGTTTCTACAGCTACTACAGAGCGATCATTTTCAGCAATGAAAATAATAAAGACAAGGTTAAGAAATAAGATGGAGGACGACTTTCTTGCGGATAGTTTGGTTATTTACATTGAGAAAGAAATTGCTGAAAAGTTTAGTTCTGACTCAATTATTGAAGATTTTAAGTTATTAAAAACTCGAAGAGTACCATTATAAACTATTTTATATTTTTTATCTGTAGAATTATTTATTTATTATCTTATTAGTAACAAACTTAAAGAATAATTATATTTATAAATTTTATTTTGATATAAATATTATTATTAGATTTTTATGTTAAATTTCCGGCCCCCCCAAAATTTTGGTTCAAGCTCCGCCACTGCTTAGGATATGACCTAAAAGTGTATAACGCTACCCATGAAGCCATGGTAACTAGGCTAGGATGCCCGAAAGTTTCGTTTAGGTTCAAGCAGCGTGATTTTGTCCATAATTTAATCTGCTTACCGATGATCGGTCTTGATCTTATCTTAGGATTGGACTGGTTATCTGAGAACCATGTCCTGCTTGATTGTTCTACAAAGTTGGTGTACTTTATGCCGGAAGATACAGACGGGCCGGTCGTGGTGAATAATTA
This sequence comes from Arachis hypogaea, assembly GCF_003086295.3. Lineage (NCBI taxonomy): Eukaryota > Viridiplantae > Streptophyta > Magnoliopsida > Fabales > Fabaceae > Arachis > Arachis hypogaea. The sequence continues at coordinate 119,815,833 of NC_092055.1, read as the reverse complement.
TTACTCGAATTCGATGATGGTGAACTGTTCTAGAATCGAATGTCAGGGTATCCTGTTGTTAACCGCTGGTGCCTGGTGTTTCGGGTGATGATCAAAGGTTGGATCAAATTCCGGTAGCGTGTGAGTTTCCGGAAGTGTTTTCCGATGATATTGAGGAATTTCCACCTAACCGAGAGGTCGAGTTTGCTATTGAGTTGGTGCCTGGGGCGGGACCAATCTCAAGTTCTCCTTATAGAATGTCACCGTTAGAGATGGCCGAGCTAAAGTCCCAATTAGAGGAATTGTTGGGTAAGAACTTTATCCGACCAAGTGTTTCCCCGTGGGGTGCTCCAGTGTCACTGGTAAAGAAGAAAGATGGAAGTATGCGGCTCTATGTGGATTACAGGCAGCTGAACAAGGTCACCATAAAGAATAAGTACCCATTGCCGAGAATTGATGATCTCATGGATCAGTTACAAGGAGCTGGGGTTTTCTCCAAGATCGATTTGCGATCCGGTTATCACCAGATAAGGGTGAGGGGTGAGGATATCCCTAAGACCGCTTTCAGGACTCGTTATGGTCATTGCGAGTACACTGTAATGTCTTTTGGGTTGATGAACGCTCCTGCAGTATTTATGGATTACATGAATAGAGTGTTCCGTCCGTTTCTGGATAAATTCGTTGTTGTCTTCATTGACGACATACTAATTTACTCCAAGACTGAAGAGGAGCATGTGGAACACTTACGGACCGTGTTGCGAATTTTAAGGGAGAAGAAACTCTATGCGAAACTGTCTAAGTGTGAGTTCTGGAAGAGTGAGGTGAAGTTTTTGGGTACGTGGTGAGTAAGAAGGAAATAGCCGTAGATCCAACTAAGGTGGAAGCTGTGATGGATTGGAGGCAACCTACCACAATAACGGAGATAAGAAGTTTTCTGGGTTTAGCTGGCTATTACCGAAGGTTCATCAAAGGATTTTCGCAATTAGCTTTGCCGTTGACAAAGTTAACCCGCAAAGACACTCTGTTTGTTTGGACTCCTGATTGCGAGGAGAGCTTTCAGGCATTGAAGAAAAAGTTGACCACTGCACCTGTGTTAGTGTTACCTGAGCCGAACGAGCCTTTTGAGGTGTACTGTGATGCCTCGTTAAAGGGTCTAAGATGCGTGTTGATGCAGCATCATAATGTGGTGGCGTATGCCTCACGACAATTGAGACCTCACGAAGTTAGTTACCCTATGCACGATTTGGAACTCGCTGTAGTTGTGTTTGCCTTGAAGGTGTAGAGGCATTATCTCTATGGGGTTAAGTTCCAAGTCTTCTCCGATCACAAGAGCTTGAAATATCTCTTTGATCAGAAAGAGCTTAATATGAGGCAGAGAAGGTGGATGGAATTATTGAAGGACTACGACTTTGAGTTGAATTACCATCCGGGAAAGGCAAATGCAGTGGCGGATGCGTTAAGTCGGAAGTCGTTATATGCGGCTTGGATGATGCTTCAAGAGGAGAAGTTGCTCAAGGGGTTCGAGAGTCAAAAAATTGGTGCTCGAGAAGTATCTAGAACCTTGTGTTTGAGCCGATTAGAAATCTCGAGTGACTTTAAGTCCGAACTCCTAAAGACTCATGAATATGATGAAGCGTTATGGAAGGTGTTACCGGCCATCGAGCAAGGAAAACAGTGGAGAGTGTCGGAAGAAAAAGATGGGTTATGAAGATTCAAGGGTAGGATCATTGTGCCGGATGTTGACACTTTGAGGCAAGATATCTTAAAGGAGGCACACAAAAGCGGATTCTCCATTCACCCGAGAAGTACTAAGATGTACCATGATTTAAAGGAGATATTTTGGTGGCCAGGTATGAAGAATGATGTGGCGGAATATGTTTCAAAGTGCTTAACTTTCCAAAAGGTAAAGATTGAACATCAAAGACCTTCCGGGATGTTGCAACCCTTAGAGGTTCCCCAATGGAAATGGAAAAGTATTGCAATGGACTTTGTGTCGGGATTGCCAAGGACTAGGACTGGTTTTGATGCTATCTGGGTGATTGTGGACCGACTGATGAAGTCAGCTCACTTTTTGCCCATTCGGATGACTTACACCCTTGAGGATCTAGCACGGTTATACATAAAGGAGATTGTGAGGCTCCATGGTGTACCTGCTACTATAATCTCTGATAGAGATCCTCGTTTCACTTCGAGGTTCTGGGGTGCATTTCAGAAAGCTTTTGGAACCCGATTAAGCTTGAGTACAGCGTACCATCCCCAAACAGATGGTCAATCCGAAAGGACGATCCAAACACTAGAGGATATATTGAGAGCTTGTGTTTTGGACCAACCGGTGAGTTGGGATCGGTATATGTCTTTAGTGGAGTTTGCATACAATAATAGTTACCATGCGAGTATCGGAATGGCTCCGTATGAGGCTTTGTATGGTAGGAAATGTCAATCTCCGCTATGTTGGTATGAAGCTGGGGAGAAGGGCTTGTTGGGGCCGGAGATGATAGCTGAGACCACTGAATAAGTCAAGAAAATCCGAGATAGGATGCTTACGGCGCAGAGTCGCCAGAAGAGTTACGCCGATCAGAGGCGGAAGCCCTTGGAATTTGAAGAAGGAGATCATGTTTTCCTGAAGGTTACTCCAACCACAGGAGTAGGTAGGGCGATTAAAGCAAAGAAGTTGAATCCTCGATACATTGGTCCATTTCAGATCCTGGAGAGGATTGGACCGGTAGCATATCGGATGGCTCTACCACCGCATCTTTCGAACCTGCACGACGTGTTTCACGTGTCACAGCTTCGGAAGTACACTCCTAATGCTAGCCATGTGTCAGAACCTGAATCGGTTCAGTTAAGGGAAGATTTAACGCTTCCAGTGGCTCCAGTTAGAATTGACGATACTAGTATCAAACGGTTGCGTGAAAAAGAGGTTTCATTAGTCAAAGTGGCTTGGAGTCGAGGCGGTGTTGAGGAACACACTTGGGAACTTGAGTCAGAGATGCGAACGAATTATCCGCACTTATTCTCAGGTAATTGAATTCGAATTTTGTGGGCAAAATTTCCAATTAGGTGGGTAGGATGTAAGACCCGGTTAATTAACGGCTAATTAACCCATAAATGAGAATTTATTCTAGAAAGCCAAAAATTTTATTCTTATGGCTAAATGTGATAGAGGAGTTTGAGACGAGAATTTCGGTACCAATTTTATAGAAAACGGACCAAGATTAGACCGAACGGGCCAAACCGGGCCAACCGGACCCAAAGTGGGCCCTTAGCCCAACTAAACTAAACCAAAACCCTAGTTTTCAGCACTCTCTCTCCTCACAATACTCTAATTCACGCTGAAATTGATATGGAGGGGGGGGGGGAGAACACTCTCTCAAGTTCTCTCCCTTGGTTGATCTTCAAACCACCATAACTTTTGATCTAGAGCTCCGATCGTCGCACCATTTGTGGCCATGCATTCACCGCGGAGAGCTCTACAAAATACATACAATCAATCTTAAGGTAAGCCACGTTTTACTCTTTGAATTTCCAGCCTTGTTTCGAGTTTTATGGATGAAATGTTGAGATTTTGGGCTCTTTGATGTTATAGGACCCAACTCTCTTGAAGGAAAAGGTTAATCTTGTCTCCTTGGACCTTGGGTGTGGTAAGATTCTCAACCCTAGTATAATTTGTTGTTCTATGATGTTGGGTATTGAGATGTTGTGTATGGGTATGATGATTGTGGCTTAGGTTGTGTATATGTGAATATTGGAGCTTGATTGGTGATTTTGAAAAGCTTGGGAGAGGGTTTTGTGTGATAAAATCTATTCTTGGAGGTGTTGAGACCTTGAGAGCTTGTGGACAAGTGGTTTAGAAGTGCTCCGATTGAGCTTGGAAAATCGGCTAAGGTATGGTTTCGGTTTCTCGTATCTAATATGTAATGTGGTAGGAAATACTTAGGCTAGAGGCTCTAATATAGGCATTGAATTGATGATGTTGTTGATTGGTTGAGATATATGATGTAACCATATATATGATTATGGATATTGATGCCTTGGTTGTGTGATGTATGAGAAAATGCATGTTGTAATATATGCTTGATGAATGATTAAGGTTGAATTGGTGGGTGGTACCATGTTGATGGTGAGTATGATGATGATTATGTATAATGATGGTTGATTGTAAATGGTATTATTGGAAATTGGGATGAGGAAGGATGTATGATATGATATTGTGTTTGTCCTTTAGCCATTTGATTGAGAAGTGTTAAAATGGTTAGATGTGGTTTTGGGAATTTTGGTAAAGTGTCAATGTGTGAGTTGAGGATGGCTTGATATTGATTTTGGTACATTTTGATTGATTTCAAAGAAAAGGGATGAAATTGGCATGTTTTGATTGATTTTGAAAAGAGTTGAAAGTGGCTTGTTTTGAAAATGGCACTTTGTGGTTTTGTATGAAAATATGGTTTTTGGGCATACTTTGACAGGACATAACTTGGACTACGGATCTCTGTTTTGTGCGAAATTTGTTTAAAAATGAAATTGGATCTGGGATGTCCATGCCGTTCGAAGAACGGGTGAAAAACGATTTAAAATGAGAAAATTATGTCCGTCGGAAGATTGGGGGTTGAATCTGTAAATTCTGCAACTTTTAACTTAGAAAATTTTTAGCAGAAGGACCCTCCGCGCGTAGGCACAGTTGGTGCGTACGCGCCGTTCTTCGAGAAAGCACCATCTACGCGTGCGCGTGGTGTGCGCGGGCGCGTCAATGTGCTACACCAAATGCCCAGCTATTCTACCCATGCGGATTTTGTGGTTTTCAGATGCAGGACGTGAGGTTTCTCGCTGAGGCATGCTGGAGACTTCTGGATTATCGAAGATTCTTGTTCTCGGGACTCTGTTTTGGTTTATATATCTTGTTTAGATACTTTTATCTCCATTAAACAATACAAACTGTGATGAGTCCTCTTATGGGAGATTTTTGGAGAATTGGTTCTCTGTTTTTGTGTCCCTTTAGGTTTCCTTTGGGGTTTCCTTATTTTATTATATGTATATATTACTATGCTCGGACCGGTTATCTTCGCAATCGGATTTTGAGTCTTGATATTCCTGTTTTTGACACTCCCTTGTATATATATAATCTCGCGTTAGCTTATCCCTGTTCGTTACGTTATCGATCGGAGTGTTGCGCTTTCGAGTTACGGTTTTTGTTTACCCTCTTTCTACAAAGGCTCCTAGCTATAATCTATCATTCATACTACTATACGTACTAAATTTTTGTTTTAGAGGTCGTAATACCTTGCCATCTCTGAATTATGACTTAAGCATAAGACTCTGTATGGTAGGGTGTTACACGTCTCATATATTAGACATGAAATCATTGCAATTTTTATCATATTAACATCGTGGCTGAACAACGATAATCATCATTCTAATATACTTAACGACATAGATCAAATTTGGATGTGTAATATGGAAATTATATGCCATGTAATCTCATGCATGTCTATTTCTAGCTAGTCTAACTTTAAAACTTTATTGAGATCAAACACAAAACAAACATTGCAAAGTAAACGTTGCAAATAACATGAAATCAACCATCAACTTAATTCTGCAGAAAGATAATTCAATATCTGTCATAGGACATATAGCATAAAATAAACTCCCACTAAACCAAGGCATCATAAATATTGACACCCATCCGAGCATTGTGCTCATGAAAGACTTTAGGAATCAATCCCTTGGTTAATGGATCTGCTAGCATATACTATGTCTCTATATGTTCTATGAAAATCTGTTTTTCATAAACTTTCTCCTTGACAACTAAGAACTTGATGTCTATATGCTTCGATTTTGTCAAGCTCTTAGATAGCGTTTGGTGGAGAGACAGAGACAAAAAGACTAAGACTGAGAGAAAGAGACTAAGAGACAGATATTGAAATAAATCTCAGTATTCTATTTGGTGCAAAGTGAGAGACAGAAATTTTAATTTGTACAAAGGGTAAAATTAGAATTAATTAATTGAAATGAAGGTATTTTATGTATAAAATGTTATTAAAGTTTCAGTCTCTATCTCTAAAAATTTTAGTCCCCTGTGTCCCTACTTTTTGGAGGTACTGAAATACTGAAATTTTGGGGACAGAGACAGAAATTTTAGTACCAGTCTCTGAACCAACAAACATGATACTGAGTCTTAGTCTCTCAGTCTCTGTCTCAGTACCTCAAAACAAACGCTACCTTATTGTTGTTGGAGTATAGTACTGCTGACTTATTGTTACAAAATATCTTCAATGGCCTTTCAATGTCATCTATTATACGAAGCTTAGTGACAAAGTTTCGTAACCATATGCCATAAAATCGGAATCAGAGTACCCAATAATCTCCAAATTTTCTGATCTCCGATAAGTAAGCATGTAATCATTTGTTCTATTCAGATAACGCATTACACGTTTAACAGCTATCCAATTATCCATACCTAGATTGCTCAAGTATCTACCCGACACTCCTACTGAACTTGTGGTACACACATTCATCTATAATATTTACCTCAAAATCATGAGGTAATGACTTGATGAAGCTTGTGATACCATTGACGGAAAGCTTGTTTGAGACCATAAATGGATTTCTTTAACTTACAAACAATAGATTTTGAATCACCTGATGAAAAATTTTTTGGTTGTACCATATACATCGTTTTATCAATGTCACCATTGAGAAATACTGTCTTCACATCCATCTAATGTAACTCCAAGTTAAAATGAGCTATTAGTGCCATTATGGTTCTAAAAGAGTCTTTTGATGATACCAGAGAGAAAGTCTCTTTATAGTCTATGCCTTCCTTTTGAGTAAAGTCTATAGCGACTAGACGAGCTTTATATCTCTCGACATTACCTTTAGAATCCCTTTTGGTTTTAGATATCTATTTACAACCAATTGGTTTCACACATTTAGATAATTTTACGAGGTTCCAAACATCATTGTCTTTCATAGACTTCATCTCTTCTTTCATGGCATCAATCCACTTTTCAGAGTTAGAACTTTGCATGGCTTGATGAAAAATGATTAGATCATTTTCTGTCAAACCAATGCCATCCTCATGTTCTTGGAGATAGACTACATATTCATCCAAAATTGCACTTCTCCTTTCTCTGTTGGATCTCCTTAATGATACTTCTTGAGGTTGTTGAGCTTGCTGTATGGGTTGGGATTGAGTGAGATTCTCATTGTGCTCTTGTACTATAACTGTATCTTGAACAATGACAGGTACAAAGACCTGACTATTATCAGTTACAGAATCCTCATCAAAAGCAATATTCATAATATTTCCTTCCCCCCAAACTCAACATTTCAAGAAATTTTGCATTTTTCGTTTCAAAAAATAGATCTTGATGCAGGATTGTAAAATTTGTACCCCGTGAACGCTCAACATAACCAACAAAATAGCAACCAATTGTTCTTGAGTCCAATTTTCTTTCATGAGGCCTATAAGGTTGCGCCTCAGCTGGACATCCCCAAATGTGTAGATGCTTTTTGCTGGGCATTTTCCTAGTCCAAATTTTATAAGGGGTTTTGTTAACTGCTTTATTTGGTACTCTATTAAGGATGTACACTGCGATTTTTAAAGCTTCTCTCTAGAGTAATTCAGGCAAGAAAGAATGACTAATCATACTTCTCACCATGTCCTTAAGAGTTTGACTCCTTCGTTCTATAACACCATTTATGCTAGGTTTTCCTGGCATGGTGCATTGCGGAACAATACCGCACTCCTCTAGGAAAAGTGCAAAAGATCCGGGACGTTGCTCACCTGAACCATCATATCTTTCGTAGTATTCAGCACCACGATTAGATTTGACAGCTTTAATTTCCTTCCTAAGTTGAAGTTCAACTCCAGTTTTATAAGACTTGAAAACATCCAAGGCTTGGGAATTTTCATGAATTAAATATAGATACCCATAATGAGAGTAATCATCTATGAACATAATAAAATACCATTGTCGATTCCGAGAGACAGTAGAAAATGGGCCACATATATCGGTATGTATCAGTTCTAAGACATCTTTAGCCCTCTCAACACCTAATTTTTTTCGTTTGTCCTTTTCCCCTTTATGCACTCAATGCAGACTTCAAAGTCCTCCAAATTTAGAGGTCCAAGAATCCAATTCGATACGAGCCTCTGAATTCTCTGTTTAGAGATATGATATAGGCGTTTGTGCCATAATGATGTCGAATTCTCATTTAGTTTTCGTTTTGTACCTGGTTGCAGTATTTCATTATTATAGAAATTCAAATCAAGCCTATATAGATTATCCATCAAACGACCAGAGCAAATATTATTCGAATTATAAAAGAGACTAACTTTATTATTTCCGAACGAACAAAAATAATCTGATTTGTCCAAACGAGAAACAGAAACTAAATTTCATCTAAATGACGGAATATAAAATGTCTCAAATAAAAATCCAATTAAAATTCACCCATGGAATATAATTTAAAGGTTCCTATAGCTTCTACTGCAACTATATTGCCATCTGCCACATAGATGTATCTTTCAACATCACTTGGTGGTCGGCTCCACAGGCAATCCTGCATAGTAACACTTACATGAGTAGTAATAGCACAATCTACCCACCAAGTATCAACAAGTGCATAACTTAAACTAGCCTCATAACAAACGAAAGTAAGAATTATACCCTTCTTTACATGCCAAGTGGCATATTTGGTACAATCCTTCTTCATATGTCCCACCTTCATATAGAAGAAATAGGTTGAAGCTTTATCCTATTTCTTAGCCTTTTTCTGTTGAGAAGATACATCCGCAGTAGTATCACGCTTTCTTTTATACTGAGCAGATGAAACCATGTGAGCACTTTCAGTCTTATCTTGCTGCAACCTCTCTTCTTCTTGTACATAGTGAGATATAAGCTCATTTAGGGACCAAGTGTCCTTCAGAGTGTTATAACTCACTTTGAATTGCCCAAAGTATGCAGAAAGGGAGATTAAAATAAAATGAACGAGTAAATATTTAAATAACTCTAACTTTAGTGCTTTCAATTTAAAAGCAAGATGAGACATTTTCATAATGTAATCCCTTATGTTCCCTTTACCTTTATACCTTATGGAGATAAGCTTGCTCAAAAGGCTACTTGCCTCTGCCTTTTCATTCTTAGCAAAGATTTTTTTAACATATTTTAGAAACTATTTGGCATCTTTATCCTCAGTAATTGAGCCCCAAAATGCCTCGAAAATTGAGCATTTCATGATCATAATGCTATTTGATTAGATCTCTCATACTTCTCAATTTTAACCTCATTGAGATTTTCTGGAGTGGAAGTGGGTTTCTCCTCTCAAAGAGCTATATCCAGATCCATACAACCGAGGACAATCTCCATGGTATTCTTTCAAACCCTAAAGTTTGAACCATTTAGTATAGGAATACTGCTAATTTGTGCAGAAACATTGATAGTTGAAGCCATAGTTTCTGAATTAGAACAAGAAAAACATGCAGTAAATATTAGTTAAATAATGAAAAAAAAATCCATATTGAGATATCTAGAACAACATTAATTTTCAATCTTTGGATAGAAAAATTAACTGTAAGTGATACTCTCATTGCAGTAATCAAATATTATCAAAATTCCTATCACACATTAAGCCTTTCTTTGGACCGACTGAATGCACACATAAAAACTTAAACTTCGCAGCCTATTTATTACCGCATATATTTTCTATTAATTGGCCAAACAATAACCTTCCTTTGGGCCGACTATTGACCGCATAATTAATAGAAAATAAACAAAAGTGTGCAATGCTTATTATTTGGCCAAATAATTAACTTCCTTTGGGCCATTATTGTTCGCAAAAATTAATAAGCATTGCTTTATTCTTAATTAGTTATCCAAATATATCTTTATCATTAATATGTGTATGTAATTCAGCAAATATAGACCTTCCTTTGGGCTAACCAATATTCGCATAAATTACACATCACCATATTTCTATTGTTTTAAATAAATCAATTTTCACAAAAGAAGTTACTTTTGCAGCATCATGTTCAATTAATTTATTTGAAAACTAAATCTTTATAAATTAGGTGGGTATAATAATCCAAATTATTACTAGTCTCCTTATGTAATAATAAAAAAAATTTAAATTGCAAAAGGAATTAATTCTCAATTGTGTCTTTTCAGACCTTAAAGAAAAAACATGATTATAATTATGCAACAAATTCATGTCCCAAAAAATTCTGAATTTATATTCACATATTAAACCATAGTGCATACAAAAAAATTTATGGTAAGTATGATAAATCTATGGATGTTGCACATCCATGATCAAGAAATTAATTAAATTCTTTTAATTTTATGAATTAACATTACTATTACTCCAATATTTGGGATCGAGACACAGATTAATTTAAAAACTGGTATCATTATTATTTATTTTGAAATCACAATATATAGCACATAAGTGATTTTAACCAACAATAATAATAATACATAAAGGAATTACCAATATTTTGCAATGGATTAAGAAAGCTACATATACAGAAGACTACAATGTCAATGATATAATGCGTGCATTCACATAATCAAAGATGGAGGAACACTGATAGTGGCGCATAACAGGAAAGCAAAACACAATATACATACCGAATATATATGCATATCAATTGATTCAAATTAAAAAATATTGATATAATATGCCAGTATTAAGTAAAAACAAATAACAATGGAATTAATTATTACTTAATAATCTAGTCATGGATGGCTCTGATACTTTTTGTTGGAATTTTCTCAAAATTCTTTAACCCAAAGATTATCCATGTTAAATCATTAAGAAATAAAGTACTTGAATGCAGAAGCGTACCTAAATTCATAAATATGAATCATGATTGAAATTAGAAATTAGAAATTAGAAATTGATGGAAGGGTTATCTCAGTCTTCCTAAACCAAAACCTTCTGTATCCCTAATAGGGCGGCTGAATTACAACTTCTCTGATGGAAAAAGAGTTGCTGAGGCAGCTTTAGTATATTGGAGACCGAAACCCTGAAGACACTATTTATATTTGAACATGGCACCCATTAAACCCTAAAGCCTAAATAAAAATAGTATCTAAAGTCCAAAAGATAATATATCTAAAGTCCAAAAGATAATATCTGGTTTTATTCTCATTTAATTCCAAATAAAAAATAATTATGACTTATTCAATTTAGTATTTATAACAATAAATGAGATCATCATTATATAAGTCATTTAATTTGAAATAACGTAGCTTGTGATTATAATTAATATATGTATTACCCACAAATAAATTAAAAAATTAAATAATTTCCTAACACAACATGATGGAAAGAGAAAGAAAGCATTTGATCAGAGCAGCGGATCATGATGTCGGGGATACAAATCCACTAAACAAGAAAAGAGAATAGAAGAGATATGCCTTAACCTTACCATCTCGTCGAAGCCATCAGGAAAAGTAGATAAGAAAGTAATGCAAGGGCAGAATTGGAAAGAAAAATGGCAAATGAGGACAAAATGAAAAAAATCCTAGAAAAGCAAGTTGGACACCTAGAATCAGGCCCAATCACAACAGCACTAAAGATTGGAAAAAGAAGAAATCGGACCAGCTGAACCAACAAAACCATCAAAACCCAAATGCTAAAGAAGGTGATATAGATACAAGGATGTGATTAGGAGATCACAAAAAAATAAGTTCAGCAAATATAATCAACAAAGAAGGAGCCCAAGAAACAAGCAGGATGATCAAAGCAAACAATAAACATGAAAAAAGCCTAGAAAGAAGAGTTGCTACAAAAATTAAGGAGACAAAAATCATTAGCACTAAAAAGATAAAAGTCAGAGAGTTTGAACAAAATTGGATGAGAAGTCATATAAAACAGAAAGAGAGGCATGCTTACCAAGATGAGAGAGGTGCAACGTATTATGTGGAGTTAGTTTAAGATGATGAAGAGGAAGAATCAAAACCCAGCAACCTAATTGGCAGCGAACAAAACTACTGGGAGGTAGCTCTTAGCAGAGGAATACAAGACTACGTGAACTTCAAGAGGCAAAGAAGCAATAAAGAGAACCTAAAATTGATTGGTTTCAATTGTGACGGAAAACGGGAATCAAGGAGAAAGAAGAGAGGAAAAAGAGGAGAGGAACAAGGAATAGGGGTGATCATCATAGCTGAGCAGGGAGAGTTCAAAAATGCAGAGGAGGCGGGTCTAACCATGCCCCCACCTCAGCCATAATCATCCTCAGCTGGAACTGCTGTGGTATCGGGGCGACTACGATAGTTTCTGAACTGAAAAATATGTGCAAAGAGCACAAACCCTCTATCATATATCTTATGGAGACTAGAGCTAAAGCAAAAAATGAGTAGATTAGTGGTGCGCGAATTGTGAACTTGCACAACTTAACCGGCAAGTGCACCGGGTCATCCAAGAAATACCTCAGGTGAGTGAGGGTCGATCCCACAAAGATTGTTGGACTGAGCAACAATGGTTATTCAATTGGCTTAGTTAAGCAGACAGAAAAGGTTGTTTGATGATGTAATTCGTATAAAGCAGTAAATAAGAGAATAAAGAAAGCAATTAAAAGGTTTGGTGTAAAACAGTGAGAGAAAACAGTTAAAGTTTCGGAGATATTTACTTTTTCAGATCAAAAGTTCTTACCAACTATTTTAACAATGCATGATTCATTTCATGGCAAACTGTAAATGACTAAACCCTAATCTCTTAGTGATTTAGCCTCCTCTAACCTTCATTAACCACCACTCTCGTAGTCACTTAGCTCCGATTAGAGGGTTAAGTACAAAACTAGTGTATGGCCACAAAAACTCTAATTATCCAAAGCTAACAGGATTATATATCACATATCCCAATTAGTTCATGTAATTAGCAATTTAGGAGAATTTTATTTTCAAGTTGTTGTTCGAGCGAGATAACTCTCTAAGGGTCATACTCTCATTCCACCCAGATTCATAAGATTAAGAACGAAAACAATCCTTGAAATTGAATCAATACATTAATTAAAATAGAAAATTAATAGTCTTAATCCATAGAAATAAAAAGAGCTCCTAACCTTAACCAAGGAGGTTTAGTTGCTCATGACTTACAGAGAAAACTAGGGTTCTGAAAAGTGAAACGTGCGGAAGAGAGAAGATCCTCACAAAGGGTGAATCTTTTCCCTTTTATACTAACCTAATTTGATTCGGAAAAAAAATAATATAATAAATCCTAAAACTAAAAGATATTGTTCATAAATAAAAATTAAAAAATGAAAATATAAAATAACTAATAAATGCTAAATCCACTTGAGAAGCCTAAAGAGAGTAAATTCCGACTACCTGGCCTGGCGCTAAACGCCAGATGGGCGCTTAGCGCCCTAGAGGGGGTAGCAACAATGCTGGATTGTGGTCTTGCTGGCGCTAAATGCCCAACTGGTGTTTAGCACCTAGGGGAGATGCTGCCATCTTCTCTTTTTCAGCTTAAAACTCTACCAAATTGCTCCAAATTTCACCTGAAATCATAAAAAAATACTAAAGCAACTCAAAGTAGCATTCAAAGAGGATATTTGCACTAAAATATAGCAAAATTTATTAAATTCTAACTAGAAATAACTTAAAAATCAAGGGAAAAGGGTACAAGATGCTCACGCATCACAACACCAAAATTAAACTGTTGCTTGTCCTCAAGCAACCAAAAATAATATAGGACTGAGAAGAGAAAATGCTTGAGACTTGAGTTGTCAATTAAGCTCAGGTCTAGTTACTGAGTGGGGCTGATGATACTCTAACTCTGAATAGCTTCGGTATCTCACTATCCCTTGAAGCTCAGAAATAGTGGTATCCTTCAGATCTAAAACTCGGATGGTATCATAGATTCTCTTCTTTAGGCTCTAATTGATTCTTGAACACAGCTTTTTCTTTCTTTTCTTTGGTGCTTTGCACCTTGAGCCTAGCCGTGACTCTAAGTGTTTTGTCTTCAAGCTTAACTTGATACAAGAACACCACAAGCACTTAACTGGGGAACTCCTTGAGTTCTAATTTTTCTTTCTATTTCTCCCAGATAGTGGTGCTCAGAGCATTAGGCGTAGTCTGTAACAACAATGGGTCACGACTTTAGGTGTTCCGTCTCAAGGGTTACTTGACACCTTCACACCACAAGCATATGGTTAGGGAAATCCACTCTTTTGAGCTTTAGATCAGTTTTGACCCTCCTAACCATTGATGCTCAAAGCCTTGGACATTTTTCTTTTGATTTTTCTTTTTATTACTTTTTTCTGTTTATTTTGCTTCAAAAATCAATCTTTTTCTTATTTCAGAGAATCAATAATACTTTTCTAAGTTCCTGTTCCTCAAGAACCAACATTCTTAATTCTAGTATCAAATATGCACAGTTAATTTATACATTCAAAAATAGAGATAATGCCACCACATCAAAGTAACTAGAACAACTCAATATATAAAATTCAAAATCTCATGCATTTTACTACTTCTTTTTCTTTTGATATTTCTTTAAGCTCAGTGAGCAATACATTACATGAGACATCTTTTTAAGATAAACGTAATGTACCAAAATAAACAACTAATTGAAAAGCAAGAAAATCCTACTAGTGATCATGCAAACTTAGAATAGAACACAGAAAATAGAATGAAATACTGAAAAATAGAAAATAAGATAAGGGAAGGAGAATGAAACTCAACCACCTCAGTCCTGGTGGTTGTTACTTCCCCCTGAGGATCCACTCCAGTGCCTAAGTTCTTCCAGCTCATGCCCTTACTTCTGCAGCTCCTCTGTCAGCTTATGGAGGATGGTGGACTGGCTCTTATGCTCCTGTTTCAGCTGATCCATAGTAGATATCAGCTGTCTGATGGATACTGTTAGCTGAAGTACTCGCGTGGAGGTAGATCTTGTCCCTGAGGTATTTCAAGATGCTCCTTCTGAGGAGGGAGAATCGGCGCTTGAGGTGGTGCTTGTCCAAGTTCCCGAGTGTACTCCATACCCATTTTAGTGATTGGTCTGTCAACTGCAATAAGCATATCTCTATCAATCTGGACATTGGCAGCTTCACATAAGCGGGAGATGAGGTGAGAGAAGGCCAATCTAGAGAGGGTAGAGGGTTTTGCTATGATGTTGTATATTTCCAGAGGGATCACATGATGAACTTCCACCTCATTGCGAAGCATGATGCAGTGAATCATCACGGCTCGGCCTACAGTAACCTCGGACCTGTTACTAGTGGGGAGGATGGATCGCTGAATAAACTCCAGCCATCATCTAGCAACTGACTTCAGATCGTTCCTTCTCAGCTGGTATAGCCGGCCTTTGGCATCCTTCCTCCACTGTGCTCCAGGTAAGCATATATCCTTAAGGACTTGATCCAATCTCTAATCAGCTTTGATCTCCTAGTGTAGGAGTGAGGTCATCTCTGGATGGGGGCTACTGAAGTATTTCCTTTACTCTCTCCATTCCAAATTGTAGAGTTTTCCCTCGGACTATATTGCGCCAAGTCTTGAACTCGGGATGCTCATTTTTGTGCTTGTCAGTCATCCACAAATTTTTATAAAACTCTCTAACCTTCAGGACTCCAACCTCAATTACAGGGTTGGCCAGAACTTCCCAACCCCTGCTTCGAATCTGTTCCTGAATTTCTGGATACTCGTTAGCTTTCAAAACGAACTTCACCTCTGGTATCACTTTCTTTTTGCTAATAATCTTATAATAGTGCTCCTCATAAACTTTAGTGTAGAACTGGTGGACCTCATGTGGGATTGTGGAGGGAGTCTTTTCCTTCCTCTTTCTTGAAGAGAGTTCTCCAACTTTTGGTGCCATAGGGAGTGTGAAGAAAAGGAAAAGCAGAGCGCTCCAACTCGAGGAAGGAGAAGAGAAAGGAGGAATAAAGAAGGGGAGATGAAAGGGAGAATAGAGAGTAGAGTGAAGGGGTGAGGAGAGGTGAGAATTGAAGTGGTATTTATAGGGGTGGGGGGATCTCAAATTTGGTCTTGGGGGGTGGGAAAATGGAGTGAATTTTGAATGTTGGAGATATGATATGAAAAGATATGAGTAGGATATGGTGAGATATAGTATGAAAATGATTGGGACAAAGAGAAATTGATGGATGAGGGTAAGTAGTGAGAGAGAAGGAAGGAGAGAAGATAAAAAAAATATGTGATATGAAAAGCTATGAGTGGGATATGGGATGAAATTGAACCCCCTTGCTGGCGCTAAATGCCACCTTCAGCATTTAGTGCCCAAGTGGGAGTGGCTCTGTCCCCTAATGGTGTGAAACATCACTGCTGGCGCTAAAGGCCAGACTCTCCCCCCTCTTTTTTTTTTTTTTTAAAATTGGTGACGTTAAACGCCCCAAGGGGGGTAAGGGTTTTGAATTGGAATGCCCATTGGGGCGTTAAACGCCCCATTCAAAGGTCCCTTTCTGGCACTAAACTCCCTCCTTGACATTTAGCGCCAAGCCTCTGCTCTTCTTCTGGTGCTAAACGCTCTCCCTGGCATTTAGCACCCAAGCTTCTTTAGCTCCAAAGTATTCTGTTCTTCTGTTTAAGTCCTCCTGTCCCTGTTCTAAGCTCTGTACCTAATCACAAACTAGATTAAACCTAGGAACACTATGAAATTCAATCAAAACCAAACTAAAATTAAAACAGAAATACTAAACGATACTTAAGGTTGGGTTGTCTCCTAACAAGTTCTTCTTTACTGTTATTAGCTTGACAGTCATTACTATTATGTCAGTAGATGGGTGGATCTCTGGCGATCAATCTTGCCTCCAAGATAATATTTTACCCGCTAGCCATTAACTATGAATTTTCTATCTGAATTCTTATCTTGAAGTTCCACATGACCATAGGGTGACACTCCAGTGACCATAAAGGGTCCTGACCACCTAGACTTGAGCTTCCCAAGAAAGAGCTTGAGCCGAGAGTTGAATAGCAAAACCTTCTGGCCAGACTCAAATACTCTTGAAGCTATCCTTTTATCATGCCACTTTTTGGCTTTTTCCTTGTAGAGCTTGGCGTTCTCATAAGCAGAGTGCCTGAACTCATCAAGCTCATTCAGCTGGAGCAGCCTTTTCTCTCCTACAGCCTTGGCATCAAAGTTTAGAAATTTTTTTGCCCAATATGCCCCGTGCTCCAACTCCACTGGCAAATGGCAGGCCTTACCATAGATTAACTGGTACGGAGATATTCCAATAGGGGTCTTGAAGGCTGTCCTGTATGCCCAGAGAGTATCATCAAGTCTCCTTGTCCAGTCCTTCCTTGAGGTGCTCACTGTCTTTTCTAGGATCCTCTTGAGTTCCCTGTTTGAAACCTCAGCCTGCCTACTTGTCTGTGGATGATAGGGAATTGCCACTTTATGACGGACTCCATACCTTTGCAGAAGTGAGTCTAACTATTTATTGTAGAAGTGGCTGCCCCCATCACTGATTAATGTCCTTGGGACACCAAACCTGCTGAAGATGTATCGTTGCAAGAAGTTCAGCACGACTCTGGTGTTATTGGTGGGTGACGCTATTGCTTCCACTCATTTGGACACATAATCCACTGCCACCAAAATGTATGTGTTTGAGGATGAGGGTGGGAAAGGTCCCATGAAATCAATCCCCCATACGTCAAATAACTCAATCTCTAAAATCTCTTGCTGTGGCATTTCATGATTGTAAGAGAGATTCCCAACTCTTTGACACTTGTCACAGTTTCTTACAAATTTTTGTGAGTCTCTATAGAGGGTCGACCAGAAGAACCCGCTCTGAAGGACCTTGGTGGCTGTCCTTTTGCCCCCAAAGTGGCCTCCATACTCAGAACCGTGACAATGGCAAAGGATCTGCCATCCTTCCTCATCTGAGACAACACCTAATCATCCCATCTGAGCATCTCTTGAAAAGGTAAGGTTCATCCCACAAGTAGTACTTAGCATCATGTAAAAGTTTTCTGACTTATCGTTTGGTGTACTCCTTGGGGATGAACCTCATGTCCTTATAGTTTTCAATGTCTGCAAACCATAGAGCCTTTTGAATCATAAGGAGTTGTTCATCCGGGGAGGTCTCAATCACAGCAGTGGGGGGGGGTGGCATCCCTTCTTCAGGCTCAATCCTGGATAGATGGTCAGCTACTTGATTCTCTGATCCTTTCCTAACTCTAATCTCAATGTCAAACTCCTGAAGAAGTTCCACCTGATCAATCTTGATTTAGAATCTTGTTTGGTTAGAAGGTACTTAAGAGCAGCATGGTCAATATAAACAATAACCTTGGAACCAAGTAAGTAGGATCTAAACTTATCAATTACATAGATAACATCCAGTAACTCCTTCTCTGTAGTAGTGTAATTCTTTTGCACGTCATTCAAAACACGATTGGCATAGTAAATGATGTGCATAAGCTTATCTTGCCTCTGTCCCAAGACAGCCCCTATAGCATAATCACTGGCATTACACATTAGTTCAAATGGCAATTCCCAGTTGGAAGGGGCAATGATGGGTGCAGAGACAAGCTTTGCTTTTAAAGTTTTAAAGGCATGCAAGAATTCTTTGTTAAAAACAAAAGGAGTGTCAGCAATCAAAAGGTTGCTCAGAGGTTTAGCAATCTTAAAAAAGTCTTTTATAAACCTTCTGTAAAATCCTGCATGTCCTAAGAAACTTCTTATTGCCTTAACATTAGTGGGTGGAGGTAATTTTTCAATTACTTCCACCTTGGCTTTATCAACCTCTATTTCTTTGTTTGAAATTTGGTGACCAAGAACAATTCCCTCAGTTACCATAAAGTGACATTTTTACCAATTTAAAACAAGGTTTATTTTTTGACACCATTTCAAGACCAAGGCTAGATGCTTAAGGCAAGAATTAAAAGAATCACAAAAAATAGAGAAATCATCCATAAATACCTCAATGAACTTTTTAACCATGTTTGAGAAAATAGAAAGCATACACCTCTGAAAAGTTGCTGGGGCATTACAGAGTCCAAACGGCATCCTTTGGTAAGCAAATACTCTAAAGGGACAAGTGAACGCCATCTTCTCCTGGTCTTAAGGGTCTACTGCAATCTGATTATAGTCAGAGTATCCAACTAAGAAGTAATAAAAGGCATGGCTGGCTAACCTCTCAAGTATCTGATCAATGAAAGGTAAGGGAAAGTGATCCTTTCTTGTAGCATTATTAAGCCTCCTATAGTCAATACACATGCGCCATCCTGTGGCAGTTCTTGTGGGGATAAGCTCATTCCTTTCATTCTGAATCACTGTCATTCTCCCTTTCTTGGGAACCACTTATACTGGACTTACCCATGGGCTATCAGAAATAGGGTAAATAATTCTGGCTTCCCAGAGCTTCAGAACTTCCTTCTGGACCACTTCTTTCATGGTTGGATTCAGTCACCTCTGTGGTTGCACAACTGGTTTAGTATCATCTTCAAACAAGATCTTGTGAAACACTTGGTTGGAATGATCCCATTTAAGTCACTAATGGTCAATCTAAGAGCTTTTTTGTGACTCTTGAGCATCTGAATGAGCGCCTCCTCTTCCTCCTGTCTGAGGGAGGAACTTATGATCACTGGATAAGTGTCTTTGTCACCTAGGAATGCATACTTCAAAGATGGAGGCAAAGGCTTTAACTCGAGCCTAGGAGGTCCTTCCTCAGTACCAGGCATGCAAAGTGTCTCCCTTTGAGGTGCTGACTCATCTAATTCAAGCAAAGTGTCTTCAGGGGAAGAGTCCAAAGCATCTTCAAGCTTTTCAGCTTCGAACACTTCTTCAACCAGAGGTTCAATAATATCAATTCTCATGCATCTTTCAGAATCATCAGGATGTTGCAAAGCCTCTAAAACATTTAGCACAATCTCCTCTTCATTGATCCTCAGTGTTACTTCACCCTTCTGAACATCTATAAGGGCTCTTCTTGTGGCTAAGAAGGGTCTTCCAAGAATGATAGATACATTTTTGTCCTTTTCCATATCTAATATCACAAAATCAATAGGAAAGATAAAAGACCCTACTTTCATAAGTAGATTCTCAACCACTCCAAAAGGGTACTTGATAGAACGGTCAGCAAGTTAACAAATACGGATAGGCTTTACTTCATCAATTTGGAGCTTCCTCATTAATGATACTGGCATAAGGTTGATGCTAGCTCCAAGATCACACAAAGTCTTCTGAATAATGGTGTCTCCAATGGTACAAGGAATAAAAAAACTCCTGGGATCCTACAGTTTCTCAGGGAGGTTTTTTTGGATGATTACACTGCATTCCTTAGTAAGTACCACTGGCTCTACTTCTTTCCAATCCCTCTTGTTGCTCAACAACTCCTTCATGAACTTAGCATAAAGAGGAATTTGTTCAAGGGCTTCTGCAAAGGAGATGTTGATCTCAAGCTTCCGAAAAACTTCTAGAAACTTAGAGAATTGCTTGTCTTTTTCTGCTTTCTGAAGTTTCTGAGGGTATGGTAATTTGGCCTTGTACTCTGGGGCCTTGGGTAGTGCAGGATGTGTGTCAAGAGTGACCAGAAAGGGATTGTCAGTGTTTCGAGGGTTACCTGAAACTGAAGGTCGATCTCGAATGAGATCTGCTGTGGTGGCCGGAGCTGTTGTGTCTGACTTGTTGGATCTGGTGGAGCTGCTGATCCTTGATCACCGGAGGGTAGTGGTACCTGCAAGAGACTTCGATGCTTAAGTTAGCACATGCTTTAGGCAGGTTTTTAGTAGAATCAGAGTATGAGTTATACCTGGGTGCTCCAGTGTATTTATAGTAGTGTGGAGTGACCTCCCTTTGAGATAAGTTAGTTATCTTATCTTATCTTTGAGTGAAGTCATCTTATCTTTAAGGGGAACCGCCTTTATCTTTCTAGACTTGGGCTGCCTTTAGATTAGGCTGTATCCCTTTGTTTGGGCCTGCTTGGGCTTCTTATGGCGATTTGGCCGAACTCTTTAAAGGAGAGGTCGGGGGGACCTGACCTGAGGAGGTCGGTCGCTGATAAACCACTATTTTATGGTTTATCTTGTGCTCAATTGAGTGGATTTTATCAACTCTTTACCCACTTATTCATACTATTTGCATGGTTTTATATTTGCCTTCCTAATTATGTGCTTTGATTGAAAATATGCTTCTTTGGCCTTAAGTTTCCTATGTTTAAATCCTCTCTTATTACCATTAGATGTCTTGATATGTGTGTTAAGTGATTTCAGAGATTACAGGGCAGGAATGGCTCAGAGGATGGAAAGGAAGCATGCAAAAGTGGAAGGAATACAAGAAGTTGGAGAAATTGCTAAGCTGTCCAGCCTGACCTCTTCGCACTCAAACGGCTATAACTTTAGCTACAGAGATCCAAATGATGCGGTTCTAGTTGCGTTGGAAATATAACATCCGGGGCTTTGATTTGAAATATAATATACCATAGTTGCTCTGACGCTAGGCGATGCGAACGCGTCGTCCACGCGGATGCATCGCAGTGACGAAAAATCAGCGTGTTTGAATTCGCAACCAGCGAATTCTGGGCTGTTTCCAACCCAGTTTGCGGCCCAGAAAACACAGATTAGAGGCCATAAAGTGGGGGAATGCATCCATTCAAAAATAAGCTTTCACATTCACAATTTTAGGAGTAGATGTAGTTTTTAGAGA
Organism: Arachis hypogaea; assembly: GCF_003086295.3. Taxonomy (NCBI): domain Eukaryota; kingdom Viridiplantae; phylum Streptophyta; class Magnoliopsida; order Fabales; family Fabaceae; genus Arachis; species Arachis hypogaea. The sequence goes on along the minus strand of NC_092055.1, from coordinate 119,794,254 downwards.
GAGGTTCTCTCCTCTCTCTTAGGATTAGGATTTAGGATTTCTCTTAGTTTTAGGAGTGACTTTCAATCCCAGGTTCAATATTCTTTTACTTTATATTTATCTCTTACCTTCAGATACTTTAATGCTTATATTAGTTATGTTGCCTATTTGGCTTATGCTACATTCATGTTATGATTTTTTTAATTAATATTATTTGAGGTATTTCAGATTTAAGATTGCTTTGCTTTATTTATATTGATGCTTTTAATTTAATTTAGATATTTTCTTGCTTTTGGCTTTGGTTAAATAATTGGAGACACTTGAGTTATCAAACTCATTGTTGATTGAAAATTAGAATTCTTCAAGAATTCTAGCCTTTCCCAAGGAAAGACTAGGACCTAAAGAATCAGAATTAATTCATCCACTTAACTTACCTTCATAGTTAGAGGTTAACAAAGTGGGAGAAAAATCTAATTCTCATTACAATTGATAAGGATAACCAGGATAGGACTTCCAGTTTTCATACCTTGCCAAGAGTTTATTTTACAGTTATTTATTTATTTTATTCTTCTTATCATTCAACATACTGCTTCCTTACCTTCAAAACCCCGAATTTACAAAACTTATAACCAATAATAAGAACACCTCCCTGCAATTCCTTGAGAAGACGACCTGAGGTTTAAATACTCGATTATCAATTTTAAAGGGGTTTGTTACTTGTGACAACCAAAACGTTTGCACGAAGGGATTTCTGTTGGTTTAGAATCTATATCTACAACGCCACTATTTTTATAAAATTCTTTACTAGCAAAAATCCTAACGTCAAAATGGCGCCGTTGCTAGGGAATTGCAAACATGTGCCTTATTATTGGTTATTGTAAATATTTGCTTTTTGCTTGTTTATTTGTTTTTATTTTTGTTTTTATTTTTGCTTTTTCATAAATTAAGAGGTTATTGGTTTTTATTTAGTTATAAAAAAAAATTTTCAAAAAAAATATTGTTCTTTGTGTTCATCTTGATCTTCAAGTAGTTCTTCGTGTTCATCTTGACCTTCAAGTTATTCTTAGTTGTTTTCTTCGTTTTGATCTAAAATTTTAAGTTTGGTGTCATTTTATTGTTTTCTCTTTCCTCATTTAATTCAAAAATATCTTTTCTCTTTATTTTAATTGAATTTTCAAAATTTCAAAAAAAAAAAAATCAAATTTTTATTTTAAAATTTTTATCTTATCTTATCTTATTTCAAAAATCAAATTTCAAAATTCAAATTTAAAAAAAATTTTCAAAATTCAAATTTAAAAATTTTCAAATTTCAAATTTCAAGTTTCAAAAATTTAAAATTCAAATTTCAAAATTTTATTTTCAAATTCAAAATTTAAATAACCTTTTAATTTAAATTTGTTTTTATTTTCGTTTTTAATTTTTATTTGCTACTATGAACTCTCACCCCTTTGGCTATGAGTCTGGTTACAATTATGTTGCAGGAAGAGGAAATTACAAGGAGAACAGGCATCAAGGTTGGAACAATCAAAGATGGAAGAAGCCACAAGGATTTGATCAACCCTCATGGCAATAACCACCTCCAATGGACTATCAACAACCACCACCATATGCCTATGAACCCTCTCCTTAAATTAACTCTGGACCACCATACTCACAAGTCCCTTACCCCCAAACACCTCCATATGACCCTAACCCACATCCACCATACCAACCACCCTATGAACCGAATGAGTCATACATAGATCCACCCCAACCTCTATTGGATAACAATACACTCATCTCTAACATCATTGGTCTCACCTCTACACTCCAAAATCTTATATCCCGCATGAACCAACACTCTACCTCCAATATTCAACCCTCAAGCTCTAGTGCACTTTCTTTTCAATCACATAATGATCTTTTCATCCCATCACCACCCTCCATGGAAGAGAACCCACATCCATCAATCCAAGAGCAAGATGATCCCAATTATGCTATTGATATGGAACAGGAAAGAAGGAATCATCTTCGCGAATCCATACTTCATAAAGAGCTAGAGGAGGCCCTACGGGTAAAGGTAGGAGAGACCCTTGAAGATGAAGGAGTAGTTGAAAGGAGTTGTCATGGAAAGAAAATCATCGAGGATGAGTATGATTTTATACTTAAACAACTGGACAAAGCAGCAATTATTAAAAAGGAAGAAGTGGTTGCAAACTTAAGAGATGTTGTACCTCCATTGGAAAGTCCAGTCACAGAGCCTCCTTTCACGGTGTTTGATGTTGATGTTGATGTTGAGGAGAGCGTACAACCTCCAAGGCAGATCATGGTTGAAGACTTTGTAGATGTTGATCAAGAGATGGAGATTAAAGAAGAAGAAGCACAACCTCCCATGCCCTTGGTGAGCAATAAAGAAGAGATTGAATTGGAAGAAAGCTACCAAGAGGAAGAGGTTGAAATTAAAGAAGTTTGCAAAGAGGTGAAAATTGTCAAAGAGCACAAGGGAGTGGAGCTTGAAATTACCTTGCCAAAGTTATTGGAAACCCCTCCCCCTAAGTTGCCATCATCCTTCACAACATTTAAGTGGGTAAAATTCATATCCCTTAGCTTTCTAATCCCACTTGAATATGGGCTACTGGAGACGGATGGTCAACTTAGAGCTCTTTGTGGCATTAAGAGTAAGAGGAAGATGGCCAGTGGTAAGAATTGTCCTGCAATGTTCATTATGGTTGGAAACTTTAAGTTTAAACTCAAAGGTTGGTGTAAAGCTCAACTGCATGGGTCTAGGAAGTTGTTTGGAAGCTTCACTGAGAATTCTAAAGCTGAACCACCCGGATGGAATCATGATAATCAACTTGAAGACGAGTGTAGAAACAAGATTTGGGATCCCGGAGGCCATTGGAATTACAAACATTGGTGGAGATTCCTGGATGAGTTCAAGCACAAGCCACCATAACAGGGAGCTCACCAAATGTCCAACTTAAGGACTTTAACTAAAAGTGCTAGGTGGGAGACAACCCACCATGGTATGATCGTTCCTTTTTTATTTCTATTTAGTCTTATTTGTTTTCAAGTTTTATTTTATTTTGTTGTATTGAACCTGGAGTTTTGCCTAACATTCATATTAGCATTGCATTCTGCATACTGCATTATTAAAAAAAAAAGCACCCACGCGATGCGCCAGCGTCGCTGACGCGTCGAGTGGGAATACTGGCCTCCCACGCGACCGCATCACTCACGCGGCCGCGTGACCTGGACTTCGACGTAAAAATGGGTGCACGACCGAAAGTTGTGCCAGAGTGGTGCTGGATTGGTGCTGGACGCATAATCCTTTCCACGCGGCCGCGTGACCGACGCGATCGCGTCACATCCCAATTATTGACCACTCACGCGATCGCATGCCCCACGCGATCGTGTCACCCAATATTTGGCAATTAATGATTTTGAACCGAGAGTTGTGCGAGTGCGAGGCTGCCCTCGCGCCAGTGGCATAAAACGGGTCATGCGACCGCGTGACCGACGCGACCGCGTCAATCAGTATAAGCGCAAGTCGCGCGACCGCGTGCCCCACGCGACCGCGTCGATTGTGCCGCACAGCTTTCCTGATTTGCCACTTATCTTATCTTTTCTTCCCCAATCCTAATTTTTTCCTCCCTCCTTTCTTACTTACTTCTTCCTCCCTTCTTTCCCTTCTCATTCTTCTTATCTTTCATTTTATTTTACTTAATTTATTTGAATATTTCATTCACTGCATCTTAATTTTGTGCATATTTTTCTTTTCTTTTCTAAATTCATTATTTTTCCTTTGGTGTTAATTTTCTTATTTAACTGTTGCATCTTTTCTTGAATTATTTTGGGTGCTTCGTGACTTGTTTTATTCTGGTTAGGTAATATTATTTAAATCAATGCTAATCTTTTATACCTGTATTACTTTTGCATTGACATGAATTTATATTATCTCTCCTTACCCACTCTCTTCCCCATTGTTGCATATTTTGCACCACTGGTATGCCATGGCTTCTATTATTTTCTCACGTACATGTTGAAGCTTCCATGTAAATGAGACCCTTATCAGTTGGCATTAACCCACCTATACTTCATTTATTTTCTTATCTTTATCTCTGGGTTACTGTTCTTCTTTTTCTCTTCTTTCAGGCTGGCCACCAAAGACGGAAAAAGGGAGAAACTTCTAAACAGGGAGACAGACAAGTCCATCTGCACATTCCTTGATGAGAAAAGCGTCAGTTGAAGCAACCCGTCCACTTGCACATCTTAGCATGCACCGAGGACGGTGCAATCTTTAAGTGTGGGGAGATCGATACCGATCTCCATGGGTTAGTTATTTTCTTCTCAACACCAATATGTTATTTTCCTTGTTAGTTGTTGCATTTGCATGTTTGATTACATGATTATTTGATTTTGTGCATATTCTACCACTTGGTTGAAGTAATATTTTCTTTTTCAAGAAACCTTTTCAGAGCATTTCACTAATTTGAATAAAATTTAATGTTACACTTGTTTGAAGAAATATTATACTGGAACATGGTTTAGAGCTCGAACACACAAAACCTGTGAAATTCTGAGCCTATTTGATTGGTTGCATTTTACCAACCAATATTTTATTTTTTTGGTGTGTGTTTTTCTCTCTAAAATTGTGATCTTTGTCTTGCTTGATTCTATATTTCCATTGTTTAATGTATGCATACACTTACATGATTGAGGCCTTATTTCACTGAGCTTACATACCCATATGGCCTTAACCCTTTTATTATCCTTTGCAAACTAATTTTGAGCCTATTATACCCCTTTGTTCTTTACTTTAGCACATCATTAACTCTAAGCAGAAAACAATAATGTCCTTAATTTGAATCCTTGGTTAGCTTAGACTAGTGAGAGTGCTCATGAATTAAGTATGGGAAAAGTTGAATTTCAAAACATTTGGTTTGAGAATTGGGTGTTATATATCTTTATGAAAATGTGAAAGAATGTTGAGAATATGTTCATGCATTCAATAAATTAATCATATGCATTGAGAAATATATATATATTAATAAAAGAAAAATAAAAAAAAGAAGAAAAAGAGAAAAAGAAGAGAAAATGAGCAAATAAGTAAAAGGGGACAAAATGCCCCAAAGTAAGTGGTGAAAGCAATACATATGTACTGTACTTGAAATTAGAATGCATGAATATGTGGAAAAACATAGTTAATGGATAGTTAGATGTGGTATTATGATTACATAGATTGTCTAAAGTTAGGTGGAAAGTTTAAGTTAATTAAGGATTCAGATTTTAGTCCACTTGGCCAAATACAATCCTACCTTGACCCTAACCCCATTACAACCCTCAAAAGACCTCTTGATATGTGTATCTGTGCATTAAATTTTTGTTGATTGGTAGAAGAAAAGCAAGCCTTAGAAAGCAAGGTTAGTAGAGAATTGAGAGAATCGAACCTTAAACACTTGAGTGATTAGAGTGTATACACTACCAGTGAGGGTTCGATGCTCAATTCCTTGTTCCCTGCTTTCATGAGCTATTTTCTTCTTGCAAGTCTATTTGTACTTCATTTTCATGATTTGAATTAGTGAAATCCAGTTCATATTTCTTCTTGAAAGATTTGTTTACTTTTAACTAAGTAGGTAGAAACATTTTGCATGTAGTTGCATTCATATAAATAGGTTGCATTTCATATTAATCTACCATTCCTCTTCATCTTTATAGCTTCTCTTGAGCTTAGCATGAGGACATGCTATTGTTTAAGTGTGGGGAAGTTGATAAACCACTATTTTATGGTTTATCTTGTGCTCAATTGAGTGGATTTTATCAACTCTTTACCCACTTATTCATACTATTTGCATGGTTTTACATTTGCCTTCCTAATTATGTGCTTTGATTGAAAATATGCTTCTTTGGCCTTAAGTTCCCTATGTTTAAATCCTCTCTTATTACCATTAGATGCCTTGATATGTGTGTTAAGTGATTTCAGAGATTACAGGACAGGAATGGCTCAGAGGATGGAAAGGAAGCATGCAAAAGTGGAAGGAATACAAGAAGTTGGAGAAATTGCTAAGCTGTCCAGCCTGACCTCTTCGCACTCAAACGGCTATAACTTTAGCTACAGAGGTCCAAATGATGCGGTTCTAGTTGCGTTGGAAATCTAACGTCCGGGGCTTCGATTTGATATATAATATGCCATAGTTGATCTGACGCTAGGCGACACGAACGCGTCATCCACGCGGACGCGTCGCAGTGATGAAAAATCAGTGTGTTTGAATTCACAACTAGCGAATTCTGGGCTGTTTCCAACCCAGTTTGCGGCCCAGAAAACACAGATTAGAGGCCATAAAGTGGGGGAATGCATCCATTCAAAAATAAGCTTTCACATTCACAATTTTAGGAGTAGATGTAGTTTTTAGAGAGAGAGGTTCTCTCCTCTCTCTTAGGATTAGGATTTAAGATTTCTCTTAGTTTTAGGAGTGACTCTCAATCCCAGGTTCAATATTCTTTTACTTTATATTTATCTCTTACCTTCAGATACTTTAATGCTTATATTAGTTATGTTGCCTATTTGGCTTATGCTACATTCATGTTATGATTTTCTTAATTAATATTATTTGAGGTATTTCAGATTTAAGATTGCTTTGCTTTATTTATATTGATGCTTTTAATTTAATTTAGATATTTTCTTGCTTTTGGCTTTGGTTAAATAATTGGAGACACTTGAGTTATCAAACTCATTGTTGATTGAAAATTGGAATTCTTCAAGAATTAATTCGAGTTCCAATAACTCTAGCCTTTTCCAAGGAGAGACTAGGACCTAAAGAATCAGAATTAATTCATCCACTTAACTTACCTTCATAGTTAGAGGTTAACAAAGTGGGAGAAAAACCAATTCTCATTACAATTGATAAGGATAACCAGGATAGGACTTCCAGTTTTCATACCTTGCCAAGATTTTATTTTACAGTTATTTATTTATTTTATTCTTCTTATCATTCAACATACTGCTTCCTTACCTTCAAAACCCCCAATTTACAAAACTCATAACCAATAATAAGAACACCTCCCTGCAATTCCTTGAGAAGATGACCCGAGGTTTAAATACTCGGTTATCAATTTTAAAGGGGTTTGTTACTTGTGACAACCAAAATGTTTGGACGAAGGGATTTCTGTTGGTTTAGAATCTATATCTACAATGCAACTATTTTTATAAAATTCTTTACTAGCAAAAATCCTAACGTCAGTCGCTTTTGTCTTCAATCAGCCCGGGTTGCATAGCTCGACCCAGGGTATGAACAGTGCCCCTGCTTAAGCTCGGTCTTTCCTTTGAGGTTGTGTTTTTTAGACTTCGACCCTTTGAGGAAGTCGAGTTTGAGCATTTAGCTTTGAATCAATCTCCTGTTGGGATTCCTTGAATGCGAATCATTTCTCTTCCTTTTTTAATTGTAGTGCGCGTTTGTGTTTTTCTTGGAAACGTGCGAGGGTTTAATGCCCATTAACTCCTCTTTGCCGTTTCCTTCTTTCCCTCTTCTACATTTCATTTTGAATTTCAAAGTATCATCTTTCAGTTTCTTTTCTCTTCACTCTTTGCTTCTTTATCCGCTTAGGTGCTTCTTTCATCTGTTTTCACACGCCCCAAAGCTCTCTGTCTTCTCTGCTTGAGAATGTTTTACTGGTGCAGATTTCGATCGTTGCCTCTTCCTTCGTGCTTGTTCCCTCTTTCTTTATAGGTTGGTATTTCTTCCTTCATTTTTTCATTTCGATGGTAGCCTTTATACTGCATGTCTGTGAAATTTTTGGTTTTCACCAAGTCTGTTTTGAAAAGCTTGATCCTTTCTACCAAAGATTGCATCTTTTTATTTTTGATCAATGCTGATTCCCTTTATTTGCTTTTGTTTGAGGAAAATGCGTTCTTTTTGGTGATCTTGCTTTCCGTAGGGTTTTTGTTTGTCACTGTTTCTGTCTCTTTTCACCCTTGCATGACATCTTCTTGTACAAAGTTTTAGCCTTTGTTGAATTGTTGGTAGGAAAGAGATTGTAGCCTTGATTATTTTTGCATGGTCTGTTGATGATGGTGGTTTTCTTGCTGTTTGTATGGAGTGACATTATCAGAAAAGAGTTGAACTTCTTGTATTTTCCGTTGAGGGGTGTTAGGGTGTAGACTATCAACTTCCCTTTCCTGAATTCTTGCCTTGTTATTGCCTCCAAAGGGTGCCCCTGGACTTCAGTGTGAGTCTTGGGGTTTCCCTTTTACTGCCTATATGTTCCGAGGGTTACCTGAAACTGAAGGTCAATCTCGGATGAGATTTGCTGTGGTGGCCGAAGCTGTCGTGTCCGACTTGTTGGACTTGGTGGTGCTGCTGATCCTTTGTCACCGGAGGGTGGTGGTACCTGCAAGAGACTCCGATGCTTAAGTTAGCATGGGCTTTAAACAGGTTTTTTGTAGAATCAGAGTATGAGTGATACCTGGGTGCTCCAATGTATTTATAGTAGTGTGGGCTGACCTTTCTAGCTAAGATAAGTTAGTTATCTTATCTTATCTTTAAGTGAGGTAATCTTATCTCTAAGGAGAACCGCCTCAATCTTTCTAGGCTTTTAGTTGCCTTTAGATTGGGCCATGTCCCTTAGTTTGGGCCTATTTGGACCCTTGTAACGATTTGGCCGAACTCTTATAAAGAAGAGGTCGGGGAAGCTGACCTAAAGAGGTCAGTTGCTTTGTCTTCGATCTCCCTAGGTCGGATAGCTCGACCCAGGGTATGAACAGTGCCCCTGCTTGAGCTCGATCTTTACTTATTTTTGGGTCGCGTCTTCAGACTTCGACTCTTTTGGAGAAGTCGAGCTCAAGCATTTTACCTTTTGTCGATCTTTATATAACTCCTGCTGGGCTCCTTTGAATGCGAAGCGTTTTCCTCCTTTTTAATTGTAGCGCGCATTGCACTTTTCTTGGAAACGTGCGATGGTTTAAAAGCTCATTAATACCCCTTCGCCATTTCCTTTTTCCCTCTTTGGCATCTCATTTTGAATTTTTTCAAAACATTCACCTTACAGTTTCCTTCTCTAACTCTTCTCTGTCTTCTTTTCTTATTGTTCGCAAGACGTTTCGTTCCTCTACACCCTCTGTTTTCGCATCTCTGTGTTTCCCTTTCCTCGCTTCGAAAGCGGCTGTTTGGAGTGGGCTTGTTGCTGTTTTCTTCCTGATCCTCCCCTTGCGCTTGTTTCTTCTTCCTCTTCAGGTTGGCATTTTCTTTTCTTTTATGCTTTTTGTCGCCTTTTTGTATGTTCTCACTGTTGCATGTGATTTTTATTTTGCTTCTGAGAGTCTTGATCCCTTTGAGAAAAGATTGTATCTTTCTTTTCGTCATTTGTGTTTTTAAGATTTTCTTGAACAAGCTTGCATCTTTGTGGTGATCCCTGCACTTTGTTGTGATGCATGTGCCTGGTAGTTTCTGCTTCCTTAGGGTTTTATTCTCTTTTGGTTGCGTCTCCTTGATCAAAGTCTTAGTTTTTGTGGATTTGTTGGTAGATTGGAGGTTTATAATTTTGAAAAGTTTTTGTGGCTTTGATGATAAACTGTCAGTAGGAGAGGCTGTAACTTTGATGTTTCTTGTTTGATGATGATGACTTTCTTACTACTTTGTGTGGAGTGATGTTGCTAGAGAAGGATTTGTATTTTGAGAGATTTTTTAGGAAATAGACTTGTCGATTTCTTTCTTTCCGGGTTCTTGCCTTGTTACTGCCTCCAAAGGGTGCCCTTGGACTTTAGGGTGAATCTTGGGGTTTTTCTTTTACTGCTGTTTCTGATTCTTGGTGATCATATATTATCATCCGAGTTATTTCCTTATCTGCACGAGTTGTTTGGTAGTAACCCCATTTTTCTTTTTCTTTTTGTAGGAATAGTTGACCCATGTCTTCTTGCAAGAACATTGTTGAAATGTTTACTAAGATCCCGGAAGGCATGTCTGACTGGCTAGACTCTGTTGTGTTGATGTGTGTTACAGTTGCTGATTCTGAGTATTGTGTACGACGTAGGAGGCACCATAGGATTTGTAGTGATAGGGATCAAGAGAAGAATTATGAGTTAGTGTCACCTGATCCTGAGGAGAGGGTAAGTTTTCCCTCTTTGATTCAAGGGGAATGTCCCTTCTTCTATGCTTACGACTATTTCTTTAGTCAATTGAATATTACCATTCTTTTTACCCCTTTTGAGATCGAGTTGTTGTGGTCCTATAATGTAGCTCCTTCTCAACTCCACCCGAACTCTTGGGGCTTTATAAAAATCTTTCAATTGTTGTGTCAGGAACTGGATATCCGACCTACCCAAACTCTTTTTCTTTATCTTTTTGTGTTGACGAAGCCTGGGGCATCTAAGAAGAAAGCCTCCTGGGTTTCTTTCCGAGCCACTCAAGGAAAAAATGTTTTCTCTATGTATGACGAGTCCTTTAGGGAGATCGGCCCTTCTTTTTAGATGAAAATGATGAGCCTACCTTCCCTTTGTGTTGGCAGAAGAATGTAATAGTAGCTAGGTATTCCTGGGAGAGTCTTGATGAGATCGAGCAAGCCTTTGTGAATGTGTTGGAGGAAATTTGGGGAGAGCCTCCCCATCTTGACACGAAGAAGTTTTTAGGAGATCCTTCCCTTCTTCGGACTGAATTGGGTAGTCGCCGACTTTATTTGTAGCTTTTCTTTGTTTGTTTGTTTGTTTGCCAATCTATCCCTTTCTTAATTGTAACTTGATTTTTCCTGTTTTCCTATTTCAGAAATGGTAAAGTCTGTAGATTCCATGAAGGCTTATCGTCGGGCTAAGAAGGCGACAGCTGCCTCCAACATCTCGGCCAAGACTGTGGAGGGAGAGTCTTCTCAGGTTCCTCCAAAAAAACCAACATCGAGTTCTTCTGGGCCGAGGAAGGTTATTCCAACCCCTCAGGTCCGAATTATTCCTTCTGACCCAGTTTGACCATCTACTGGTGCTGCCTCTTCTCCTACTACTGGCCCTCCTCCTAAAAAACAAAAAACTGTTGAATTTTATGACTTGGATGCCCCAGATTTTGATGCTGTGGGGTTTGTGGATAATCAAATTGCCCCCCTTTGGTCGACTTCCAATGGATGATGTGTCCATCCTACATCACTTGAATTTTATTACCAATAATAGTATCCAGATGGCCCATATGGGAGCGGCTCTGTTTCGTACTGTCCAAGGTTCTCCAGTTCATGCAACTAAGGCTTTCCTGGAGGATGCCAAGTCAAAATTTGATAGGGTCAAAGATTTGAAGGACGAGCTGGTCGCCAGGGTGATTAAGCTGGAGTTGGATTTGGAGAAGGAGAAGTCGCGGGCTATCAGGGCTGAGGCAACTGCAAATTTGGCAGAGGAGATGGCAAAAAAGCACAAGGAGAGTTATACCCGCACCTATGCTGAGGTGTTGGAGCTGAGGGGGAGGCTTGAAACTGCCCATATGGATTATGCCGACCTCCAAAGTCATCTGGTAGATAATGTGACGGGTGATTATGACAACTTGAGGGCCCAGGTTCGAGTTCTTGCTCCTGAACTCGACCTGACTCTCTTTAGCTTAGATAATGTAGTGGAGGATGGCAGAATTGTGCCTGCTCCAGATGATGAAGATGATGGGCCTCTTCCTGCACCGCCAGCCAAAGCTTCTGCTGCCACGACTTCTTCAAATCCTTCTGCTGAGGTCGACCATTTCCAACCTGATCCTGACTATCAAATTCTCAATCGTGAAGACGGGACTGTGGACGCCACTCCTATGAAAATCGTTGCTCCTCCTTCAACCATTGATGCTACCACTGGGGAAACTTTAAATCCCTTATGATATCTCTATTTTATCTGTACAGCCCAATTTGTGGGCTTTTGAACTCCGTTTTTTGTATCTTTGTTTATGGTTTGGTTCCCTTGACTGTTAGTTGCTTCTATGCAACTTATTAAGTAGAAAAAACAAGATACTTTGAACTCTTGAGGCCCTCTTTAAGGTCGCCTTCTGAGTTTTTTAATGATGGCTATGTTTCTTTTGATACGTTGGTCGTTCTTTTGCAACCTTTGCAGATTTTGTAGATGTTTATAGGGTGTTGGTGCTCTGTTGTCCGACCTCTTTTTGATTAGATCTTTGCTTTGTCTATCTTCTGGTTGGGCGAGAGGACCCTTGGGGCTAACTTGTTCGACAAGTTTTTAGTGTTCTAGTAGAACCTTTTTAGTTAGTCTTTGAACAATTTTGATAGCCTTGTCGTGGAGCCGTGGCTTTTTTGGGCAGAGCTGTGTCCCTTTTAGCGCACGTTTTTCGTTGGTCCGACTTCTCTTGTCGATTCTTCTTAAGTTATTTTTAGTAATCCATTTTTAATCAGACCTCGTCAGGCCTCTTTCTATGGATTACTTTTTATAACTTTGTCGCTTTGGTTTGGTCCGACTTCTTCTTGTCCGATCTTCTTAAGTTATTTTTAGTAGTCCATTTTTAATCAGACCTCGTCAGGCCTCTTTCTATGGATTAATTTTTATAACTTTGTCGCTTTGATTGTTTTGGTCTGACTTCTTCTTGTCGGTCCTTCTTAAATTATTTTTAGTAGTCCATTTTTAGTCAGACCTCATCAGGGCACTTTTTATGAATTACATTTTATAACTTCTTACATTGATCTGTTTTAATTGTTTTCACCTTGCCGACCTTGTCATGATCGAGCGGTGAATTTGGTTTTCACCTTGCCGACCTTGTCGTGATCGGGCGGTGAATTTGGTTTTCACCTTGCCGACCTTGTCGTGATCGAGCGGTGATTTTTTGCGCTCAGATCAATGTGTCTTGGTAGAAAACTTTTTAGGAAATCTGAAAAACTTTATTCAAGTAGAAAAATAGGCATATAGACAAGCATATATACATATGAGTGCTTACCCTTCTAATTGGGCAATTTTGTAGATCTTGGCTTGGCGCCTCATTAAAAAACCTTTTCAGGAAAAAGAGTGCACCTTGACCTAAGATCTTAATTACTTTCTAATTATAGTACCTTCTTAGATTACAGGCATGTGATGACCTTGGTAGCTCTCGTCCCTCGAGGTCGGACACCTTGTAGTAGCCTTTTCCCAGTACCTCTACAACTCGGTAAGGTCCTTTCCAGTTTGCTGCTAGCTTCCCCTCCCCTAATCGACCTGCTCCGATGTCATTTCAGATTAGAATGAGATCGTTGTTGGCGAAGCTTCGCTGGATTACCTTCTGATTATACCTTGAAGTCATTCGACGCTTTAGCGCTTCCTCTCGAATCCGAGCTCTTTCTCGGTCCTCGGGTAGTAGGTCGAGCTCTTCCCTTTGGTTTTGGGAGTTGGCTTCTTCATTGTATAGGAATGAGGGATCCTTTCTCAATCTCCACTGGGATCATTGCCTCAATTTCGTAAGCAAGTTAGAAGGGTGATTCTCCTGTGGTGGAGTGCGGAGTTGTCCGATATGCCCATAGGACTTGTGGAAGCTCTTCTACCCAAGCTCCCTTTGCATCCTGTAGCCTCCGTTTTAACCCGGCTAGTATGACTTTGTTGGCGGCTTCTGCCTGTGCGTTAGCTTGTGGGTGTTCTACAGATGTGAATTGGTGCTTTATTTTCAAGTCGGCTACAAAGTTCCTGAAGCCTGTATCAGTAAATTGAGTGGCATTATCTGTGGTGATGGAGTAAGGGACTCCAAACCTTGTAATAATATTCCTGTATAAACTTTTGACTTCTTTGAGCAGTGGCATTGGCTAGGGGCTCTGCCTCAATCCATTTTGTGAAATAGTCCACTCCTACAATGAGGAATTTGACTTGTCCTGATCCTTGGAGAAAGGGTCCAAGGAGGTCTACCCCCATTTTGCGAACGGCCATGGTGATGTTACGCTGATGAGCTCCTCTGGTGGGGTGACATGGAAGTTAGCATGCTTCTGACATGGTGGGCATGTCTTAATAAATTATGTCGCCTCTTTTTGTAAGGTTGGCCAGAAGAATCCAGCTCGTAGTACCTTTTTGGAAAGAGCTCGTGCCCCCAAGTGGTTGCCACATATGCCACTGTGTACTTCTTCCAAGACTTCCCTTGTGTTGGAGCCCGGTACACATTTTAGGAGGGTGTTGAGATCCCTCTTCTATATAAGATATTGCCTACTATGGTGTCGTATTGTGCTTCTCGTATCAACCTCTTTGCCTCCTTCTTATCTGTGGGAAGTGCTTGTGTCTTGAGGTAGTTGATTATGGGGGTCATCCACCCTTGATCTTGGCCAGATATGGTTAGGACCTTTTCTTCCTCTGTGATTGATGGGCTTTGCAGTATTTCCTGGATGAGGCTTCTATTGTTGCCCCCTGGTTTGGTGCTGGCTAGTTTTGAGAGTGCATCAGCTCGAGCATTTTGTTCCCGAGGTATATGCTGGATCTCATATTCCCTGAGTTGTCCAAGCTGTTCTCTGGTCTTGTCCAAATATTTTTTCATGGTGGGATCCTTGGCCTGGTAATTTCCTTCTATTTGCGAGGTAACTATTTGTGAATCACTGAAGATAGTAAGCTTTTGAACTCCTACCTCCTTAGCCAGCCTCAAACCAGCCAGTAATGCTTCGTATTCGGCTTGATTATTTGAAGCAACGAAGTCGAATTTTAATGAGAGTTCAACTTGGGTTCCCTGATCGCTTTCTATTATCATGCCTACGCCACTCCCAGTTTTGTTTGAAGAGCCGTCCACGTAGAGTTTCCACTTTGTGGGATTTTTCAGGGTATCTATATACTCAACAATGAAGTCGGCCAGATACTGTGACTTGATGGCTGTCCAAACTTCATATAGAAGATCGAATTCAGACAACTCGACTGCCCACTATAGGATTCTTCCAGCTAAGTCTGTTTTTTGTAGGATGCTTTTTATGGGCTGGTTGGTTCGTACCTTGATAGTGTGCGCTTGAAAGTATGGGCGAAGTCGGCGAGAAGTGAGTATGAGTGCGTAGGTGAACTTTTCTATCTTTTGATAGTTCAGTTCGGCCCCTTGTAAGGCTTTACTGATGAAGTAGATGGGTTGTTGCCCACTTTCATCCTCTCTGACTAGTGCGGAGGTGATTGCCCAATTTCCTACTGCAAGGTATAATATGAGTGCTTCTCCTTCCTGTGGTCGGGTAAAAATGAGTGGTTGCCCCAAGAATTTTTTGAAATCTTGGAAGGCTTGTTCGCATTCTGTGGTCCATTCAAACCTCTTTCCTTTCCTTAATGTGGCGTAAAAGGGGAGAGATCTGATGGCCGACTCGGCTAGAAACCTGGACAGGGCTGCGAGTCTTCCGTTGAGCTGTTGTACTTTTTTAACGTAGGTCGGACTTTTCATGTTGAGTATAGCCTGACACTTATCTGGGTTCGCTTTGATTCCTCTTTGTGTGAGAATGAAGCCCAAGAATTTGCCAGCTTCTACCGCAAAGGTGCATTTTGTGGGATTAAGTTGCATTCCATGTTTTCTGATGGCGTCGAACACTTTGGCGAGGTCGGGCAACAAGGATTCCTCACTTTGTGTTTTTACCAGCATGTCGTCTATGTAAACCTCCATCGACTTCCCAATGTGGTCTGTAAAGACTTTGCTCATCAGTCTTTGGTGTGTAGCCCTTGCGTTCTTGAGTCCGAAGGGCATAACTATGTAGCAATAATTCACTTTTGGGGTCAAGAATGATGTCTTCTCTTGGTCAAGTTGATACATTGGGATCTAGTTGTACCCTGAGTAAGCATCCATAAAGGAGAGGTATTGATATCCTGACGAAGCGTTAACTAGTGTGTCGATGTTTGGGAGTGGGTAGGGATCTTTTGGGCAGGCTTTGTTGAGGTCAGTGTAATCGGTGCACATCCGCCATTTTCCATTTGACTTTTTGACCAACACCATATTGGCTAGCCATAATGGGTATTTTACCTCCCTTATGAACCCTGCCTCCAACAAGGCCTGTACCTGCTCCTCTACAACTTGTGACCTTTTCGGGCCGAGCTTCCTACGCTTTTGCTGTACTGGCCGAGACCCTGGGTAAACGGCTAATTTGTGGCACATTTGTCCGGGATCGATACCAGGCATGTCGGCGGCCTTCCATGCAAAGAGGTCGAAGTTGTCTTTTAAGAGCTTTATTAGTAGTTACTTTAAGTCTTCTCTCAGATTTGCCCCTATATTTGTTTTTTTTTGCTTGGATCGTCTCCAATTTGAACTTCTTGAGTCTCACTTTCTGGCTGAGGGCAGAGTTCTTTGCGAGTTCGGATTCCTCCAAGTTCTATAGTGTGGACTTCTTCCCTTTTTGGGTTGCCTTTGAGGTTCAGACTTTCATTATAACAGCGACGTGCAGTTTTTTGGTATCCTTTTATCGTGGCGATCCCTTCTGGAGTTGGAAACTTCATGCATAGATGT
Organism: Arachis hypogaea; assembly: GCF_003086295.3. Lineage (NCBI taxonomy): Eukaryota > Viridiplantae > Streptophyta > Magnoliopsida > Fabales > Fabaceae > Arachis > Arachis hypogaea. The sequence continues at coordinate 119,777,944 of NC_092055.1, read as the reverse complement.
GGAGTCGAGACCACTACGGCGAGCTGGTTCAGTGTTGTCCGACCTATTAGGGCGTTGTAAGCTGAGCTCACGTTGACTACAATGTAGTCTATGTTAAGTGTCCTTGACCTGGTTTCCTTTCCAAAGGTTGTGTGTAGTGAGATATACTCGAGTGATTAGATCGGGGTATCTCCTAGTCCGAACAAGCTATTTGGATATGCTCTGAGCTCTTTTTCTTGTAGGCCGAGTTTGTCGAAGGCGGTTTTAAATAAGATGTTCACGAAACTTCCCTGGTCGATTAATGTTCTGTGGAGGTTAGCGTTAGCTAATATAATGGTGATGACCATGAGATCATCATGTCCCGGGATGATGCCTGTTGCATCTTCTTGGGTGAAAGTAATAGTGGAGAGGTCGGATGACCTCTCTCCTTCCCCTACATAATATACTTCTTTAAGATGTCTTTTGCGATATGATTTAGAGATTCCTCCTCCTGCGAATCCTCCATTTATCATATGGACATGTCTCTCAGGAGTGGGAGGTGGTCGTTCAGTCCGTCTGACCTCTTCATCCCTTCTTCTTTTTCTTGGTTCATCTGTTTTGTTGGCTAAGTACCGATCTAGTCGACCTTCTCTTGCCAATTTCTCTATGACATTCTTCAGGTCGAAGCATTCATTAGTGGGATGTCCGTAAATTCGGTGGTACTCACAGTACTCTGTCCGATTTCCCCTCCTTTTTTGCTTTTGATTGGACGGTGTGGTGGGATCTTCTTAGTGTTATATATTTCTCAGAAAACATCTACAAGAGACACCCGAAGGGGGGTGTAGTTGTGGTATTTTCTAGGCTTCTCATTGAGTTGATCTCCTTTTTTCTTGGATTCTTTATCCTTGTCCCGAGGTGGGTAGGAGAATCTGGATTTTGAGGTTTCTCCTAATCGAGTGTTCTCCTCCATGTTAATGTACTTTTCTGCCCTTTCTTGTACCTCGTTTAGAGATGTTGGATGCTTTTTTGATATGGAGTGACTAAAAGGTCCTTCTCGTAGGCCATTGATGAGACCCATGATGGCTGCTTCCATTGGCAGACTTTGTATGTCCAGACATGCTTTATTGAATCTTTCCATGTAGTTGCGAAGACTTTCCCGATCTCTTTGCTTGATCCCTAATAGGCTTGGGGCGTGTTTGGCTTTGTCCTTCTGAATGAAAAATCTGGCAAGGAATTTTTTAGCTAAGTCGTCAAAACTTGTGATGGATCTTGGAGGCAAACTATCGAACCACTTAATTGCTGTCGTTGTCAGGGTGGTCAAAAAGGCTTTGCATCGAACGGCGTCCGAGGCGTCAGTGAGATACATCCTGCTTCTGAAATTGCTGAGATGATGGCTTGGATCTGAGGTACCGTCATATGACGTCATGTCGGGAGCTTTAAAATCCTTTCGAACTTTAGCTTTCATGATCTCTTTGGTGAAGGGATCTTGATTCTTGTGGGAGTTATCTTCATGGTTGGAATGAGTAGTTTTGTTTTTGAGATCTGTTTCGAGCTTTAGGAGCTTGTCCTCTAGCTCTCGTCGTCGCCTAGTTTCTCTCCATAGGTTCCTCTCTGCTTCTCGTTGATGCTCAGCCTTTTTTTCGGGCTGTTTGAGACGATCCTGCTATTCTCGGAGGACATCTAAGATTTCTGTATTTGGAGAACGCTTGTCTCCGTTTGGTTGAGGTGTATCCTTTGGTGTGATGTCCGTGTTCTTATGTGGTGTTCTTTCTTCTAGACCAGAGTTGTGATCTTTGTCAAGGTCGTCCGCCATGATGATGGGATGACTTCCAGGTTCTCCAACAACGGTGCCAATGTTCCGAGGGTTACCTAAACCTGAAGGTCGATCTCGGATGAGATTTGTTGTGGTGGCCGGAGCTGTCGTGTCCGACTTGTTGGACTTGGTGGTGCTGCTGATCCTTTGTCACCGGAGGGTGGTGGTACCTACAAGAGACTCTGATGCTTAAGTTAGCATGGGCTTTAAGCAGGTTTTTTGTAGAATCAGAGTATGAGTGATACCTGGGTGCTCCAGGTATTTATAGTAGTGTGGGCTGACCTTTCTAGATAGGAAAAGTTAGTTATCTTATCTTATCTTTAAGTGAGGTCATCTTATCTCTAAGGAGAACTGTCTCTATCTTTCTAGGCTTTTAGTTGCCTTTAGATTGGGCCATGTCCCTTAGTTTGGGCCTATTTGGACCCTTGTAACGATTTGGCCAAACTCTTATAAAGAAGAGGTCGGGAAAGCTGACCTGAAGAGGTCGGTTGCTTTGTCTTCAATCTTCCTAGGTCGGATAGCTCGACCTAGGGTATGAACACTATACTTGCTGATTTTTGTTGTCTGAGTTGTTTCTTTATTTGCCTGAGTTGTTTGGTAGTAATCCTTTTTCTTCTTTTTTTTTTCTTAATGTAGGGATAGTTAGCCTATGTCTTCACAAAAAAATATTGTTAAAATGTCTACCAAGGTCCCTGAAGGCATGTCTGACTGGTTGTACTCTATAGTCCTAATGTGTGTTATAGTGGTTGACCCTGAATACTGTGTTAGACTTAGGAGGTCTTATAGGGTTTGTAGTAATAGGGATGAGGAGAAGAAGTATGAATTGGTGTCGCCTGACCTTGAGGAGAGGGTTAGCTTTCCATCCTTAACTCAGGGAGAACGGCCCTTTTTCTATGCATATGACTATTTCTTTAGTTTGTTAAATATCACCATTCCTTTTACTTCTTTTGAGACCGACCTGTTGTGGTCTTGTAACGTGGCCTGGTGCACAAAATTGTGATTCACACTTTTCACAACTCCGCACAACTAACCAGCAAGTGCACTGGGTCGTCCAAGTAATACCTTACGTGAGTAAGGGTCGATCCCACGGAGATTATCGGCTTGAAGCAAGCTATGGTCATTTTGTAAATCTCAGTCAGGCAGATTCAATTGGTTATGAGGTTTAGATAATTAAAAGATAAATAAAACATAAAATAAAATAAAGATACTTATGTAATTCATTGGTGGGAATTTCAGATAAGCGTTTGGAGATGCTTTGTTGCTTCTGAACCTCTGCTTTCCTATTGTCTTCTTCCAATCATGTGTGCTCCTTTCCATGGCAAGCTGTATGATCCTCTCGGATGAAAAATACCAGGTACGATCTCTGCACGGCTAATCAACTGTCGGATTTCTCGTCTCAGATAAAAAATACCAGGTACAGTTACCGTACGGCTAATCATCTGTCGGTTCTCACTAGCGTCGGAATAGGACCCATATCCTTTTGCACATTGTCACTGCACCCAACATTCACAAGTTTGAAGCTCGTCACAGTCATCCCTTCCCAGATCCTACTCGGAATACCACAGACGAGGTTTAGACTTTCCGGATCTCAGGAATGGCTGCCAATTGGTTCTAGCCTATACCACGAAGGTTCTAATCACGGATTCGGATGCTCTATTATTAGGAGAGATGATGCAAATTGTGGCTTAGAGACCCAAGAGAATATACTCCGGCTGTCGTCCAATGACTACGTTGAACATCATGTAGACCGCTTGTGGTTGTCAGGCACGCGGATCTTGGCTAAGCGAGTAACAAACATTGGGTGATTGTCACAGGTCACCCCTTCATTTTGACTTAACTAAATTAAGTACGAGAGTATATCTTGGAGAAGAAGTAGGCGTGAATTGAAAGAAAAACAATAGTACTTGCATTAATTCATGAGGAACAGCAGAGCTGCGCACCTTAATCTATGAAGTGTAGAAACTCCACCGTAGAAAATACATAAGAGAAAATAGTCTAGGCATGGCCATGTGGCCAGCCTCCAAGTGTTCCAAGTCTAAGGACTAAATGTCCAGAGCTCCAATACAATAGTAAAAAGTGCTATTTATACTAAACTAGTTACTAGGGATTACATAAAATAAGTAACTAAGTGCAGATAGTGCAGAAATCCACTTCCAGGGCCCACTTGGTGTGTGCTTGGACTGAGCATTGAAGCTTTCACGTGCATAGGCCATTCTTGGAGTTAAACGCCAGCTTGGGTGCCAGTTTGGGCGTTTTACTCCAGAAAAGGGTCTTTGGCCGGCGTTTAGATGCCAATTTGGGCCATCAAATCTGGGGCAAAGTATGAACTATTAGATATTGCTGGAAAGCCCAAGATGTCTACTTTCCAACGCAATTGAGAGCGCGTCAATTGGGCCTTTGTAGCTCCAGAAAATTCATTTTGAGTACAGGAGGGTCAGAAATCCAACAGCATCTGCAGTCCTTTTTCAGCCTCTGAATCAGATTTTTGCTCAGGTCCCTCAATTTCAGCCAGAAAATACCTAAAATTACAGAAAAACACACAAACTCATAGTAAAGTCCAGAAATGTGATTTTTGCATAAAAACTAATAAAAATATAATAAAAAGTAACTAAAACATACTAAAAACTATGTAAAAACAATGCCGAAAAGGGTATAAATTATCCGCTCATCCCAACACCAAACTTAAATTGTTGCTTGTCCCCAAGCAAATAAAAATAAAATAGGATAAAAAGAAGAGAAAATACAATAAATTCCAAAAACATCAATGAAGATTAGTTTCAATTAGATGAGCGGGACTAGTAGCTTTTTGCTTCTGAACAGTTTTGGCATCTCACTTTATCCTTTGAAGTTCAGAATGATTGGCATCCATAGGAACTCAGAATTCAGATAGTGTTATTGATTCTCCTAGTTCAGTATGTTGATTCTTGAACACATATACTTTATGAGTCTTGGCCGTGACCCTAAGCATTTTGTTTTCCAGTATTACCACCGGATACATAAATGCCACAAACACATAACTGGGTGAACCTTTTCAAATTGTGACTCAGCTTTGCTAGAGTCCCTAGTTAGAGGTGCCCAGAGCTCTTAAGCACACTCTTTTTGCTTTGAACCACGACTTTAATCGCTCAGTCTGAAGCTTTTCACTTGAGACCTTCACGCCACAAGCACATGGTTAGGGACAGCTTGACTTAGGCCAGGATTTTATTCCCTTGGACCCTCCTATCCATTAATGCTCAAAGCCTTGGATCCTTTTTACCCTTGCCTTTTGGTTTAAAGGGTTATTGGCTTTTTCTGCTTGCTTTTTCTTTTTCTTTCTTTTTTTTGCCATTTTTTTTCTGCAAGCTTTGTGTTTTTCACTGCTTTTTCTTGCTTCAAGAATCAATTTTATGATTTTTCAGATTATCAATAACATTTCTCCTTTTTCATTATTCTTTCAAGAGCCAACAATTTTAACATTCATAAACAACAATATCAAAAATATGCACTGTTCAAGCATTCAATCAGAAAACAAAAAGTACTGCCACCACATCAAAATAATTAAACTAATTTCAAGATAGAATTCAAAATCCATGTACTTCTTTTTCTTTTTCAGAAAATATTTTTCATTTAAGAAAGGTGAAAGATTCATGGAATCATTCATAGCTTTAAGACATAGACACTAAACACTAATGATCATGTAATAAAGACACAAACATAGATAAAACATAAAGCATAGAAACCGAAAAACAGAAAAATAAGAACAAGGAAATTAAAGAACGGGTCCACCTTAGTGACGACGGCTAGTTCTTCCTCTTGAAGATCCTATGGAGTGCTTGAGCTCCTCTATGTCTCTTCCTTGCCTTTGTTGCTCCTCTCTCATGGCCTTTTGGTCCTCTCTAATTTCATGGAGGATGATGGAGTGCTCTTGGTGCTCCACTCTTAGTTGCTCCCAATAGTTTTATGGAGAAAAGTGTATCCCTTGAGGCATTTCAGGGATTTCTTGATGAGGAATTTCCTCATGCTCTTGTTAAGGTCCATGAGTGGGCTCTCTTGTTTGCTCCATCCTCTTCTAGTGATGGGCTTTTGTGATAAATCTCTCTATCTTCCATGACTAGAAGTTGGAAGCAACTGCCTTCCCTTTCCTCTTCCTAGAGGTTTCTCCGACCTTAGGTGCCATTAATGGTTATGGAAAAACAAAAAGCAAAGCTTTTTCCACACCAAACTTAAAAGGTTTGCTCGTCCTCGAGCAAAAGAAGAAAGAAAGGAGGAGAAGAAGAAGAAATGGAGGAGATGGAGGTAAGTTTTAGATTCAGCCAAGGGGGGTAGGAGTGTTTATGATGTGTGAAATTGAAGGTGGTAAGGAGGGGTATTTATAGGGTAAGAGGGAGAGGGAATTCGTGTAAGAGGGGGTTGGGTTTGGGAGGGAAATGGTTTGAATTTGAATGGTGAGGTAGGATTTGATAGGTGAATGGTGTTTGGGGAAGAGGTGTTGATGTGATTGGTCAAGGGTATTTGGGGAAGAGTGTTATGGAGAGGTGTGAAGAGGTGAGAGAGTGAGTTGGGGTAGGTGGGGATCCTGTGGGTTCCACAGATCCTGTGGTGTCAAGGAATTCTGCTCCCTGCACCTTTCTAGCGTTTAAATGCCCTATGTGTACCATTTCTGGCGTTTAACGCCAACTCTGCTACCTTTTCTGTCGTTAAACGCCAGGCTGATGCCCCTTTCTGGCATTTAACGCCCATCAGACACCCTTTTCTGGCGTTAAACGCCAGTCTGTCTGCCAATTCTAGCGTTTAACGCCCAGAATGCTGCCATACTGGGCGTTTAATGCCCATTCTGCTATCCTTACTGGCGTTTAAACGCCAGTAAGGCTGTCCTCCAGGGTGTGCTATTTTTGATGTTGTTTTTGATTTTGCTTTAATTCTGTAGCTATTTTTATGACTTCACATTATCATCAACCTAAAGAAAATATAAAATAACAATGAAATATAATTAAATATAGTTAAATAACATTGGGTTGCCTCCCAATAAGCGCTTCTTTAATGTCAATAGCTTGACAGTGAGCTCTTAGAGAGCTTCACAGAGACTCAGAGCTTAATGGTGGCCTCCCAACACCAAACTTAGAAGTTGAGTGTGGGGCTCTGTTTGACTCTGTATTGAGAAAAGCTTTTCATGCTTCCTTTCCATGGTTACAGAAGAAGATCCTTGAGCCTTAAACACAAGGTAGTCCTCATTCAATTGAAGGACTAACTCTCCTCTGTCCACATCAATCACAGCTCTTGCTGTGGCTAGGAAGGGTCTTCCAAGGATGATAGATTCATCCTCATCCTTCCCAGTGTCTAGGATTATGAAATCAGCAGGGATGTACAGGCCTTCAACCTTCACTGAGACATCCTCTACAAGTCCATAAGCCTATTTTATTGATTTGTCTGCCATCTCTAGTGAGATTCTTGCAGCTTGTACCTCAAAGATCCCTAGTTTCTCCATTACAGAGAGTGGCATGAGGTTTATACCTGACCCCATCTCACACAGAGCCTTCTCAAAGGTCATGGTGCCTATGATACAGGGTATTAAGAACTTTTCGGGATTCGGTTTCTTCTGAGGTAATTTCAGTTGAACCAAGGCATTCAGTTCATTGATGAGCAATAGAGGTTCATCCTCCCAAGTCTCATTACCAAACAACTTGGCGTTCAGCTTCATGATTGCTCCTAGATACTGCGCAACTTGCTCTTCAACAATATCTTCATCTTCTTCAGAGGAAGAATACTCATTAGAGCTCATGAATGGCAACAGTAAGTTCAGTGGAATCTCTATGGTCTCTGTATGACCCTCAAATTCTTTTGGTTCCTTATTAGGAAATTCCTTAGGGGTCAGTAGACGTCCATTGTGGTCTTCCTCACTGGAAATCATTGCCTCTTCCTCCTCTATAGGTTCGTCCATGTTGGTTATATTTATGGTCTTGCACTCTCTTTTTCGATTCTCTTCTGTATTGCTTGGGAGAGTACTAGGAGGGATTTCAGTAACTCTTTTAGTTAGTTGACCCACTTGTGCCTCCAAGTTTCTGATGGAGGACCTTATTTCAGTCATAAAACTGAGAGTGGTCTTAGATAGATCAGAGACTATGGTTGCTAAGTCAGAGAGGCTCTGCTTAGAATTCTCTGTCTGTTGTTTGGAAGATGATGGAAAAGGCTTGCCATTGCCAAACCTATTTCTTCCACCATTATTATTGTTGAAGCCTTATTAAGGCTTCTGTTGATCCTTCCATGAGAAATTTGGATGATTTCTCCATGAAGGATTATAGGTGTTTCCATAGGATTTTCCCATATAATTCACCTCTTCCATTGCAGGATTCTCAGGGTCATAAGCTTCTCCTTCAGAGGAGGCTTCTTTAGTACTGCCGGATGCAGCTTACATTCCAGTCAGATTCTGAAAAATCATATTGACTTGCTGAGTCAATATTTTATTCTGAGCCAATATTGCATTCAGAGTATCAATCTCAAGAACTCTTTTCTTCTGAGTCATCCCATTATTCACATGATTTCTTTTAGAAGTATACATGAAGTGGTTATTTGCAACCATTTCAATGAGTTCCTGGGCTTCTGCAGGCGTCTTCTTCAGATGAAGAGATCCACCAGCAGAGTGACAAGGACATCTTGGATAATTCAGACAGACCATCATAGAATATACATAGGATGCTCCATTCTGAAAGCATGTCAAAAGGACACCTTCTGATCAATTGCTTGTATCTTTCCCAAGCTTCATAGAGGGATTCACCTTCCTTCTGTCTGAAGGTTTGGACTTCCACTCTAAGCTTGCTCAACTTTTGAGGTGGAAAGAATTTGGCCAAGAAAGCATTGACCAACTTTTCCCAAGAGTTCAGGCTTTCTTTAGGTTGTGAGTCCAACCATATCCTAGCTCTGTCTCTTACAGCAAAGGGGAAAAGCATAAGTCTGCAGACCTCGAGATTAACCCCATTGATCTTAACAGTGTCACAGATTTGCAAGAATTCAGCTAAGAACTGATGAGGATCTTCCAATGGAAGTCCATGAAACTTGTAATTCTGCTGCATTAGAGAAACTAATTGAGGCTTAAGCTCAAAGTTGTTTGCTCCAATTGCAGGAATTGAGATGCTTCTTCCATAGAAGTCAGAAGTTGGTGCAGTAAAGTCACCAAGCACCTTCCTTGCATCTCCACCATTGTTGTTGTTTTCGGCTGCCATCTCTACTTCTTTTTCAAAAAAATTTGTAAGGTCCTCTCTAGAGTGTTGTGCTTTAGCTTCCCTTAGTTTCCTCTTTAGAGTCCTTTCAGGTTCAGGATCAGCTTCAACAAGAATATTCTTATCTTTGTTCCTGATCATATGAAAAAGAAGAGAACAAAGAGAGAAGAGGAATCCTCTATGTCACAGTATAGAGATTCCTTTATGTGAGTAGAAGAATGAAAGAATAGAATGAAGAAGGAAGAAGAAGAAATTCGAACACAGAGAGAGGGAGAGGGTTCGAATTTTTTAAGAAGAGGGATGTTAGTGAATAAATAAAATAAATAGAAAGAGATAAGAGAGAAGGAGTATTCGAATATTAATTAAAATAAAAGAAAAATGTTTTTGTTTCTATTTTAATTATTAGTTAAAATTCAAAATTATTAAAAGAAATAAAATTAGAATTTAAAACAATTAGTTAAATAAAAAGAATTTTGAAAAAGTGGTTAGTGATTTTCGAAAATAAGAGAAAGAGAAAAATAGTTAGGTGGTTTTGAAAAGGATAAGAAATAATAAACTTTTTAAAATAAAAACAAACAAGCGAAAACAAACACTTGAAAAATCCCACTTGACTTGTTTGTTAATTGAAAAAGATTTGAAAATAAATTTTGAAAAGATGAGAGGTTAGAAAAAGATTTTGAAATTAAGTTTTGAAAAAGATATGATTGAAATTTATTTTGAAAAAGATTTGAAAAAGAAATTTAAAAATGATTTGCTTTTGAAAATAAAGGCTGATGACTTGACTAACAAGAAACTAAAATATATGATTCTAGAATTTAAAGATTGAACCTTTCTTAACAGGAAAGTAACAAACTTGAAACTTTTTGAATCAAAACATTAAATGTTAGCGATATTTTCAAAAATTATGAAAAAGATTTTTGAAAAATTTAATTTGAAGAATTTTCGAAAAACAGGAAAGAAAAATGAAAAAAGATTTGATTTTTGAAAAAGATTTGAAAAGATAGAGTTTTTAAATTGAAATTTTGGCTTGACTAACAAGAAACAACTAAATTTAAAATTTTTTGACTAAGTCAACCCAAAATTTCGAAATTTGTGAGTAAAAATAAGGGAAAGATATTATTTTTTATTTTTGAATTTTTAATGAGGAGAGAGAAAAACACCACAATGACACAAAACATAAGAATTTAAGATCAAAATAAATAATGCATGCAAGAACACTTTGAATGTCAAGATGAACACCAAAAACACTTTGAAGATCATGATGAACATCAAGAACATATTTTTGAAAATTTTTAGGAAAAGAAAGATATGCAAGACACCAAACTTAGAACTTTTTAAACTTTAGACACTATGAATTCGAAAATGCATATGAAAAATAAGAAAAGACACAAAACAAGAAAAATTAAAGATCAAACAAGGAAAATCACCAAGAACAACTTGAAGATCAAAGAAGAACATATGATAAATTTTCGAAAATTTAAGAAGAATTAAAAACATGCAATTGACACCAAACTTGAAATTTGACACAAGACTCAAACAAGAAACACAATTTTTTTTTGGTTTTTATGATTTTATTAATTTCTTTTGTATTTTTTTTCGAAAATAAAAATAAAAAGATTAAACATAAAATAAAATTACCCAATCTAAGCGACAAGATGAACCGTCAGTTGTCCAAACTCGAACAATCCCCGGCAATGGCGCCAAAAACTTGGTGCACAAAATTGTGATTCACACTTTTCACAACTCCACACAACTAACCAGCAAGTGCATTGGGTCATCCAAGTAATACCTTACGTGAGTAAGGATCGATCCCACGGAGATTGTCGGCTTGAAGCAAGCTATGGTCATCTTGTAAATCTCAGTCAGGCGGATTCAATTGGTTATGAGGTTTAGATAATTAAAAGATAAATAAAACATAAAATAAAATGAAGATACTTATATAATTCATTGGTGGAAATTTCAGATAAGCGTTTGGAGATGCTTTGTTGCTTCTGAACCTCTGCTTTCCTATTGTCTTCTTCCAATCATGCGTGCTCCTTTCCATGGCAAGCTGTATGATCCTCTCAGATGAAAAATACCAGGTACGATCTCTGCATGGCTAATCAACTGTCAGATTTCTCGTCTCGGATGAAAAATACCAGGTACAGCTACCGCACAGCTAATCATCTGTCGGTTCTCACTAGCGTCGAAATAGGACCCTTATCTTTTTGCACATTGTCACTATGCCCAACATTCGCAAGTTTGAAGCTCGTCACAGTCATCCCTTCCCAGATCCTACTCGGAATACCACAGACAAGGTTTAGACTTTCCGGATCTCAAGAATGGCTACCAATTGGTTCTAGCCTATACCACGAAAGTTTTAATCACGGATTCGGATGCTCTGTTGTCAGAAGAGACAATGCGAATCATGGCTTAGAGACCCAAGAGAATATACTCCGGCTGTCGTCCAATGACTATGTTGAACATCATGTAGACCGCTTGTGGTTGTCAGGCACGCGGATCTTGGCTAAGCGAGTAACGAAGATTGGGTGATTGTCACAGGTCACTCCTTCATTCTGACTTAACTGAATTAAGTACGAGAGTATATCTTGGAGAAGAAGTAGGCGTGAATTGAAAGAAAAACAATAGTACTTGCATTAATTCATGAGGAACATCAGAGCTCCGCACCTTAATCTATGAGGTGTAGAAACTCCACCGTAGAAAATACATAAGAGAAAATAGTCTTGGCATGGCCTTGTGGCCAGCCTCCAAGTGTTCCAAGTCTAAAGACTAAACATCCAGAGCTCCAATACAATAGTAAAAAGTGCTATTTATACTAAACTAGTTACTAGGGATTATAGAAAATAAGTAACTAAGTGCAGATAGTGCAAAAATCCACTTCCGGGGCCCACTTGGTGTGTGCTTGGACTGAACATTGAAACTTTCACGTGCATAGGCTATTCTTGGAGTTAAACACCAGCTTGGGTGCCAGTTTGGGCGTTTAACTCCAATTCTGGTGCCAGTTTGGGCGTTTTACTCCAGAAAAGGGTCTCTAACCGGCGTTTAGATGCCAGTTTGGGCCATCAAATTTCGGGCAAAGTATGGACTATTATACATTTCTAGAAAGCCAAAGATGTCTACTTTCCAACACAATTGAGAGAGCTCAAATTGGGCTTCTGTAGCTTTAGAAAATCCATTTCGAGTGCAGGAGGGTCAGAATCCAACAGCATCTGCAGTCCTTTTTCAGCCTCTGAATCAGATTTTTGCTTAGGTCCCTCAATTTCAATCAGAAAATACTTGAAATTATAGAAAAACACACAAACTCATAGTAAAGTTCAGAAATGTGATTTTTGCATAGAAACTAATAAAAATATAATAAAAAGTAACTAAAACGTACTAAAAACTATGAAAAAACAATGCCAAAAAGGGTATAAATTATCCGCTCATCATGGCCCCTTCCCAACTTCATCCGAATTCCTGGGCCTTCATTAAGATTTTTTAACTGCTATGTCAAGAGTTGGGTGTTTGACCTTCCATATCTCTCTTCCTTTATCTATTCGTGTTGACCAAACCTGGAGTAGCCAAGAAAAGGGCTTCTTGGGTCTCGTTCCGAGCTACTCAGGGAAAGAAGGTGTTTTCTATGTATGATGAATCTTTTCAGGATTTTAAGAATTACTACTTTAAAGTCCGAGCTGTTAAAGACGTCCACCCCTTCTTTTTAGATGAAAATAACGAGCCAACTTTTCCTTTGTGTTGGCAAAAAGATGTAGTTGCTACTAAGTATTCTTGGGAGAGCCTGGATGAGGTTGAACCGGCTTTTGTGAGTGTGTTAGAGGAGAATTGGGGAGAGCCTCCTCATATCGATACGAAAAATTTTCTAGGAGATCCTTCCCTCCTTCGTGCTGAACTGGGTAGTGGCCGACTTCTTTTTTATAGTTTTACTTTGTGGTTGATTTTTGCCTCTTTCTGTTTGTGACTTGTTTTCCTGGTTTCTGTTTTACAGAGATAGTGAAATCTATGGACTCCATGAAACACTTTCCTAGGGCTAAGAAAGCAACAGCTACCCAAAACATCTCGGCAAAGGCTTCCGGAGAAGGATCTTCTTAAGTTCCCCCGAAGAAGCTGACTTCGGATACTTCTGGACCGAGGAAGATCATTCCGACTCCCCATGTTCGTGTGGTTCCTTCCGACCCTCTCCAGCCAACTTCTAGTGCGGCTTCTGCTCCTACTTCTGGTCCTCCTCCAAAAAGGAAAAAGACAGTTTATCCCTGTGACTTGAATGCCCCTGATTTTGACGCCGTGGGGTTTGTTGACAATCAGATTGCTCCTTATGGCCATCTTCTAATGGACGATGTGTCCATCCTTCGCCACTTGGATTTCATTATCAGCAATAGTGTTCGGATGGCCCATATGGGTGTAGCCTTGTTCTGTACTGTCCAGGGTTCCCCGGTCCATGCGACTAAGGCTTTTATGGAGGATGCTAAATCGGAATTTGATAGAATCAAGGGGTTGAAGGATGAGCTTGATGCTAAGGTAATTAAGCTGGAGTTGGATCTGGAGAAGGAAAAGTCCCGAGCTACCAGAGCTGAGGTAGCTACGAACTTGGCGGAGGAAACGGCAAAAAAACACAAGGAGAGCTACACTTGCACATATGGAGAGCTACTAGAGATCACAGAAAGGCTTCAATCTGCTCATGCTGACTATGCCGAGCTTTAGGGTCACCTGGTGGGTAGTGTGACTGATGCTTATGAGAACTTGAAGGCTCAAGTCCGGGTCCTTACCCCTGAGCTCGACCTGACTCTCTTCAGCTTGGATAATGTGGTGGAAGACGGCAAGATAGTGCATGTCCCTGATAATAAGGATGAAAGCCCTCCCCTTGTGCCACCAGGTAAAGCTGCAGCTACTTTAGCATCTTCCGCGCACTCTGAGGTCGACCAGCCAGAGTCCAATCCCGACGTGCAGATCTTAACTCGCCCCGATGGAACTGTTGATGCCGTCCCGCTCGCGACTGCTCCTCCTCCTTCAGCCAAGGATGTCGCTACTGGGGAGAATTTGGACCCCTTATGATTTCTGTATATTTGCATAGTCCGGCCTGTGGACTTTTGAACTTTTATTTTTTGTAACTCTTTGTGTGGGTGACTTTTCTGATACTTTGGATGCTTCTATGCAACTTTATTTTGAAAAAACAAAACACTTTTAAACTCAGAGGCTGCCCCTTAAGTAGCCGTTTGAGTCTTTAATGTTTTATTTTGCTGGTTATGTTTCTTTGATATGTTGATCATACATTTATATTTTTTGTGGATTTTGGTATTTGTACTGTCCAACCTCCTTTGAAGTGTAGCCTTTGGCTCTTGTTGGATCACGCTTTACTTTCTGCTTGAGTGAGGTGATCCCTTGGTGTCCGGGCCGACTTGTCTAACAACTTTTTAGTGTTCTCCTAGAACCTTTTTAGTTGTCGACTTCCTTGTAGCCCTGTTCCATTGTTTTGAGTGGAGTTGTTCCCCTTTTGCCAGGCATTTTAAGCCTTGGATTGTTTCTCAACCTTCCGGCTTGTTCTTTTGAGATTGTGCTTGCGCCTTTTGGCCGATGTCGACCTGTAGGGCTTCGTTACCCGGGATTTTTAGACACATTCCAACAACTTTTTAGGTAGTGTTCCGCTAAGGAACCTTTTCTTTATAGTTTGTTTGGATGACTTTTTAGCGCCGTCTTGACTTGTGCTTTTTGCTTTTTAGGTAGTATCCTTTTTGCAAGACTTGTACCTTTATAGCTAAGCGGCTCAGACCTTTTGGAGGTGCCTTGTCCCTTTTTAGTGATCCTTTCATTGGTCCGACTTCTCCTGTCGGTCCTTCTTAAGTTATTTTTAGTAGTCCATTTTTAGTCAGACCTTGTCAGGCCACTTTTTATGGATTACTTTTTATAACTTCTTTCATTAATTTGTTTTTATCGCTTTCACCTTGCCGACTTTTTGTAATTGGACAATGAATTTGGTTTTCACCTTGCCGACCTCTTTGTAATCGGGCGATGAATTTGATTTTCACCTTGCCGACTTCTTTGTAATCGGGCGATGAATTTTTTGCGCTCAGATTAATGCATCTTGATAGGAAACTTTTTAGGGAATCTGAAAAATTTTATTCAAATGGAAAATAGGAATATAGACAAGAATATATACATATGAATGGAAAATGGCGCGCTTTCAATTGCGTTGGAAAGTAGACATCTAGGGCTTTCCAGAAATATATAATAGTCCATACTTTGCTCAAGGATAGACGACGTAAACTGGCGTTCAACGCCAGTTCTCTGCCCAATTCTGGCGTCCAGCGCCAGAAAAGGATCAAAAGTTGGAGTTCAACGCCAGAAATGGATCCAAACCTGGCGTTGAACGCCCAAAACAGCCTTATGCACGTGAATTATTCAAGTCTCATCCCCAGCACACACCAAGTGGGCCCCAGAAGTGGATCTCTGCACCACCCATCATAGTTTACTCAATTTTTTGTAAACCTAGGCTACTAGTTTAGTATTTAAACAACTTTTAGAGACTTATTTTGTATCTCATGACATTTTAGATCAAAACTTTGTACTCTTTGACGGCATGAGTCTCTAAACTCCATTGTTGGGGGTGAGGAGCTCTGCTGTGTCTCGATGAATTAATGCAAGTATTTCTATTTTCCATTCAAACATGCGTGTTCCTATCTAAGATATCCATTCGCGCCTAACTATGGAGAAGGTGATGATCAGTGACACTCATCACCTTCCTCAATCCACGAACGTGTGTCTGACAATCACCTCCGTTCTACATCAGATTGAATGAATATCTCTTAGATTCCTTCATCAGAATCTCCGTGGTATAAGCTAGATTGATGGCGGCATTCATGAGAATCTGGAAAGTCTAAACCTTGTCTGTGGTATTCCGAGTAGGATTCAGGGATTGAATGACTGTGACGAGCTTCAAACTCGCGAGTGCTGGGCGTAGTGACAGACGCAAAAGGAGGGTGAATCCTATTCCAGCATGATCGGGAACCTCAGATGATTAGCCGTGCTGTGACAGAGCATTTGGATCATTTTCACAAGAGGAGGGGATGTAACCATTGACAACGGTGATGCCCCAACACACAGCTTGCCATAGGAGGAACCTTGTGTGCGTAAAGAAGAAGACAGGGAGAAAGCAGAGATTCAGAAGACAAAGCATCTCCAAAACTCCAACATATTCTTCATTACTGCATACCAAGTATTTATTTTATGTTCCCTTGTTCATTTGCAAGTCAACTGATAATTATAATTGACCTCCTAACTGAGATTTACAAGATAACCAGAGATTGCTTCAAACCAACAATCTCCGTGGGATTCGACCCTTACTCACGTAAGGTATTACTTGGACGACCCAGTGCACTTGCTGGTTAGTGGTATGAATTGTGAAAAGTGTTATTCATAATTCGTGCACCAAGTTTTTGGCACCATTGCCGGGGATTGTTCGTGTTTGGACAACTAACGGTTTATTTTGTTGCTTAGATTAGGAAAAATTTCCCTTTTTAGTTTAGAGTCTCTTATTATTATCGTGTTAAAATTTTAGAATCCTTATTTTCTTTTTTAAAATCTTTTTCAGAAATAATTTTTCTATTAAATCCTGTGCCAAACTTTAAGTTTGGTGTTTTCTTGTTGATTTTTCTGTGTTTTTCAAAAATTTTAGTTTGGTTTTCTAAAAATTTTAAGTTTGGTGTTCTTCCTTCATGTTCTTGTGTTCTTGTGAGTCTTCAAAGTGTTCTTAAGTTTTCCTTGTATCTTGATCTTAAAATTTTTAAGTTTGGTGTTCCTTGGTGTTTTCCCTCCAAAATTTTCGAAAACTAGGAGCATTAGATCTAAAAATTTTAAATCTTGTGCTATTTTATTGTTTTTCTCTCTCCTCACTAAATTCAAAAATATATTTTCTCTCTATTTCTAAAACAAATTTTCGAAATTTATTTCTAAAATTCAGATTTTTTTTTTTAAATTTAAAATCTTTTCCAAATCGTATCTTTTTTAAAATAATATTTCCTAACCACTTCCTCTCTCCTCAATTTTTCGAAAATCTTCACCATCTTTATTTATCTTTATCTTATTTTCAAAAAAAAAAAATAAAAATATTTTCTCTATTTTACATCATCCCCCTTTCTCCATCATGGACCTAAGCAGAAATGAACAGTCCAGGAGGACTCTGGGGTCATATTCTAACCCCTCTACTGCTTCATATGGGAGTAGCATCTGCATACCTTCCATTGGAGTCAGTAGCTTTGAGTTGAATCCTCAACTCATTATCATGGTGCAGCAAAGTTGCCAGTATTCCAGTCTTCCACAGGAAGAACCTGCAGAGTTTCTGGCACAGTTTCTACAGATTGCTGACACAGTACATGATAAAGAAATAGATCAGGATGTCTACAGACTATTACTGTTTCCATTTGTTGTAAAAGATCAAGCTAAGAGGTGGTTGAATAACCAACCTAAGGCCAGCATAAGGACATGGAAACAGCTGACAGAAAAATTCCTGAATCAATACTTTCCCCCAAAACGGATGACACAGCTAAGGCTGGACATCCAAGGCTTTAAACAAGGAGATAGTGAATCTCTTTATGATGCTTGGGAGAGATACAGAGAGATGCTACGAAAATGCCCTTCTGAAATGTTTTCAGAGTGGGTTCAGTTAGACATCTTCTATTATGGGCTTGCTGAAGGAGCTCAGATGTCTCTAGATTACTCAGCTGGTGGATCTATCCACATGAGAAAGACAATTGAAGAGGCTCAAGAGCTCATTGATACAGTTGCCAGGAATCAGCATCTGTACCTAAGCAGTGACCCTTCCATGAAAGAAGAGGTTAAAACAGCAACTGCTGAACTCAGTCCTGTAAAACAAGCTGCAGAATTCAATCAGCAATTGGACTTTCTAACAAAGCAGTTAGCCGAATTCAAAGATAGACTACAAGAGACAAGGATGGCTAATATACATATGGACGAATAGTTTAAGCAAACAAAGCAGCAGCTATCAAGGCAAATAACAGAAGAATGCCAAGCAGTTCAACTGAGAAGTGGGAAAACATTAAATACCCCACCTCAAGGCAGCAAAAAGCTAAGAAATGAGCAAACCACCTAAAATTCACCTGAGGACAGTAAGAGCCCAGGGAAAAGTAATTCTGGAACTAAAACGCCAGAAATTTGGTGGAAGGCTGGCATTGAATGCCCAGACCATGCTCAGGACTGGCGTTCAATGCCAGAAACAAGGCAGGACTGGCGTTCAACGCCAGAAATAGGTAAGGATCTGGCGTTGAACGCCCAAAATGGGCAAGATCTGGCGCTGAACGCCCAAAATGGGCACAGTCCTGGCGTTCAGACGTCAGGAACAGACAAGGAGTTGGCATCTAACGTCACTCCAGTCTCTAACTCTGGCACTCAATTGCTAGTGAGGGATCAGACACACACAAATGCTGAAAGCAACCCCTCTAAAAAGGCTTCTTCAACCACTTCTGTAGGCAATAAACCTGCAGCAACTAAGGTTGAAGAATATAAAGCCAAGATACCTTATCCTCAAAAACTCCGGAAAGAGGAGCAGGATAAGCAATTTGCTCGCTTTGCAGATTATCTCAGGACTCTTGAAATAAAGATTCCATTTGCAGAAGCACTTGAGCAAATACCTTCTTATGCCAAGTTCATGAAAGAGATCTTGAGTCATAAAAAGGATTGGAGAGAAACAGAAAGAGTTCTCCTCACTGAAGAATGCAGTGCAGTTATTCTGAAAAGCTTTCCTGAGAAGCTCAAAGACCCTGGGAGTTTTCTGATACCATGCATATTAGAAGGTCAATGCACCAAGACAGCTTTATGCGATCTTGGGGCAAGCATCAACCTAATACCTGCATCCACTATCAGAAAGCTTGGCTTAACTGAAGAAGTTAAACCAACCCGGATATGTCTCCAACTTGCTGATGGCTCCACTAAATACCCATCAGGCGTGATTGAAGACATGATTGTCAGAGTTGGGCCATCCGCCTTCCCCACTGACTTTGTTGTGCTGGAAATGGAGGAGCACAAGAGTGCTACTCTCATTCTAGGAAGACCCTTCCTAGCAACTGGACGATCCCTCATTGACGTCCAACAGGGAGAAATAACCCTGAGAGTCAATGATGATGAGTTTAAGTTGAACGCTGTCAAAGCCATGCAGCATCCTGACACATCAAAAGACTGCATGAAAGTTGATCTTATTGACTCTTTGGTAGAAGAGATCAACATGGCTGAGAGTCTCGAATCAGAGTTGGAAAACATCTTTAAGGATGTTCAGCCTGATCTAGAGGATTCAGAGGACATGAAAGAGCCTCTGAAAATTCTTCTGGAAGAAGAAAAACCTCCTAAACCCGAGCTCAAGCCACTACCACCATCCTTGAAATATGCATTTCTGGGAGAAGGTGACATTTTTCCAGTGATCATAAGCTCTGCCTTAAATTCACAGGAAGAGGAAGCACTTATTCAAGTGCTAAGGACACACAAGATAGCTCTTGGGTGGTCCATAGGTGACCTTAAGGGCATAAGCCCAGCGAGATGTATGCACAAAATCTTATTGGAGGATAACGCTAAACCAGTGGTTCAACCACAGAGGCGGCTAAATCCAGCCATGAAAGAAGTGGTGCAGAAAGAGGTCACCAAACTACTAGAGGCTGGGATTATTTATCCTATTTCTGATAGCCCCTGGGTGAGCCCTGTCCAAGTCGTCCCAAAAAAGGGAGGCATGACAGTGATTCATAATGAAAAAAATGAACTGGTTCCTACAAGAACAGTTACAGGGTGGCGCATGTGTATTGATTACAGAAGGCTCAATACAGCCACCAGAAAGGATCATTTTCCTTTACCATTCATAGACCAGATGCTAGAAAGACTAGCAGGTCATGATTATTACTGCTTTTTGGATGGCTACTCAGGCTATAACCAGATTGCAGTAGATCCTCAGGATCAAGAGAAAACAGCATTCACATGTCTATCTAGAGTGTTTGCTTATAGAAGGATGCCATTTGGGCTGTGTAATGCGCCTGCAACCTTTCAGAGATGCATGCTCTCTATTTTCTCTGATATGGTGGAAAAATTTCTGGAAGTCTTCATAGATGACTTCTCAGTATATGGAGACTCATTCAGCTCCTGTCTTGATCACCTGAAACTTGTTCTGAAAAGATGCCAAGAGACCAACCTAGTTTTAAACTGGGAAAAATGTCACTTCATGGTGACTGAAGGGATTGTTCTTGGGCAAAAAATCTCAAACAAGGGAATAGAGGTGGATCAAGCAAAAATAGAGGTAATTGAAAAATTACCACCACCTGCCAATGTTAAGGCAATCAGAAGCTTTCTGGGGCACGCAGGATTCTATAGGAGGTTTATAAAGGATTTTTCAAAAATCGCAAAACCTCTAAGCAATCTGCTAGCTGTTGACACACCATTTGTGTTTGACACAGAGTGCCTGCAGGCGTTTAAAACGCTGAAAGCTAAGCTGGTCACAGCACCAGTTATTTCTGCACCAGACTGGACATTACCATTTGAGCTAATGTGTGATGCCAGTGATCACGCCATTGGTGCAGTGTTGGGACAGAGGCATGACAAGCTTTTGCACGTCATTTATTACGCTAGTCACGTTCTAAATGATGCCCAGAAAAATTATACAACCACAGAAAAAGAATTACTTGCAGTGGTTTACGCCATTGACAAGTTCAGATCATACTTAGTAGGATCAAAAGTGATTGTGTATATTGATCATGCTGCTCTTAAATATCTACTCACAAAGCAGGATTCAAAACCCAGGCTCATCAGATGGGTGTTGCTTCTGCAAGAGTTTGATATAGAAATAAGAGACAGAAAAGGGACAGAGAACCAAGTGGCTGATCATCTGTCCTGGATAGAGCCAGTAGAAGGGACGCCCCTCCCCTCTCTTGAGATCTCTGAGACTTTTCTGGATGAGCATTTATTTGCCATTCAGGAAACACCATGGTTTGCCGATATTGCAAACTATAAAGCTGCAAGGTTCATACCCAAGGAGTACAACAGGATACAAAAGAAGAAGTTAATTACTGATGCAAAGTACTACTTGTGGGATGAACCTTATCTCTTTAAGAGATGTGCAGACGGAATAATCCGTAGGTGTGTGCCTAGAGAAGAAGCACAGAGGATCCTGTGGCATTGCCATAGATCTCAATATGGAGGCCATTTCGGAGGTGAGCGAACAGCCACCAAGGTCCTCCAATGTGGCTTCTATTGGCCCACACTCTATAAAGATTCCCAAGAGTTTGTACGTAACTGTGACAGTTGCCAAAGAGCTGGTAATCTGCCTCATGGTTACGCCATGCCTCAACAAGGAATCTTAGAAATTGAGTTGTTTGACGTATGGGGAATTGACTTCATGGGACCTTTCCCACCATCATACTCAAACACTTATATTCTGGTGGCAGTTGACTATGTATCAAAATGGGTTGAGGCCATTGCCACACCCACCAATGATACTAAAACAGTGCTGAAGTTCCTCCAGAAACATATCTTTAGCAGGTTTGGTGTCCCTAGAGTACTAATCAGTGATGGGGGCACTCACTTCTGCAATAAACAGCTTTACTCTGCCATGGTTCGGTATGGAATTCGCCATAAGGTGGCTACTCCATATCATCCACAAACTAATGGGCAAGCTGAAGTCTCTAACAGAGAATTAAAGAGAATCCTAGAACGGACAGTAAGTACCTGTAGAAAGGATTGGGCACGGAGCTTGGATGATGCTCTGTGGGCTTACAGAACAGCATTCAAGACCCCTATAGGGACCTCTCCATACCAACTTGTGTATGGTAAGGCATGTCACCTGCCCATGGAACTGGAACATAAAGCCTACTGGGCAACCAGATTCCTAAACTTTGATGCCAAATTAGCAGGAGAAAAAAGATTGCTCCAGCTAAATGAGCTAGAGGAATTCAGATTCACAGCTTTCGAAAATGCCAAGCTTTATAAAGAGAAATAAAAAAAGTGACATGACAGAAAGCTGTCATCTAGAATCTTTGAGCCAGGACAGAAGGTTCTGCTGTTCAACTCTAGACTCAGGCTATTCCCCGGGAAATTGAAATTCCGGTGGAGGGGACCATACGTGATTACAAGTGTATCACCATATGGTTATGTGGAGCTTCAAGATATCGATTCTGATAAGAGGTTCATTGTCAATGGACAGAGAATCAAACACTATCTTGAAGGCAACATTGAGCAAGAGTGCTCAAGGCTGAAGCTAGACTAAAAGCTCAGCAAGGTCCAGCTAAAGACAATAAAGAAGCGCTTGCTGGGAGGCAACCCAGCCATGGGGCATCAATCCTCTAAGAATTTTGCCCTATTTCTATTTTTATTTTTATTTGTTTATATAGAGTTCATTGATGACAAGGTAAAGAATCAATTGCATAAGTTCACAGGGTTACAGAAGGAATCTGCACACAAAACAGAGAAAAAGAGCTCACTGGCAAGAAAACGCCAGTAAGAGCCTATTTTGGGCGTTCAGCGCCCAAAAGGGGCAGCCAGTGGGCGCTGAACGCCAGTAAAGGTAGCAATCTGGCGTTCAACGCCAGAAAAGGGCAACAACTGGGCGTTGAACGCCCAGGAGATCAGCATTTGGGCGTTGAACGCCCAAAACAGGCAGTGTTTGGGCGTTCAAACGCCTGGATGGCAGGGAGGAGGCAAACTCATTTTTCTTCATATTTTTTCATTCTAATCTTGATTTTCATACTTCAATTCATGATTTCTTGCATAAACATGTTAAGAACCATGATTTCTAAAATCCCTAATTTCTAAAAATCCTACTTTAAAAATATCAAATGTATCTTAATCCATAAGCACCAAGCCTCTTTGCAAATTCAATCCAACTCTTTTCAAATCCTATTTTCAAAACAAATCTAATTTTTTTCCAACTAATATCTTTTTCAAATCTCTACATTATCTTTTTCAAAATCTAGATTTATCTTTTTCAAAAATCTTTCATATCTTTTCAATTTTAAACTATATCCTCTCTTATCATATCTTCTATCTTATCTTTTCAAAATCAATCTTTTTATCATATCTTTATCTCTTTTTTCAAAAACCCACCCTCCCTCCCTTTAAATTTGAGTTCGGCCTCCCTCCCCTCCCATCAACAATTGCACCTAGCTCTCCTTCTTTCCCTCTCCTTTCTTCTCTTTTGCTTGAGGACAAGCAAACCTCTAAGTTTGGTGTGTTTATCCGCGATCACTAAGATCATGGCTCCTAAAGGAAAACAACCCACTCCAAGAGGCAAGAAAGAGAGCGTTCCAAAACCACTTTGGAATCAAGGGAAGTTCTTATCTAAAGAACATTCAGACCATTATAATAAAATAATGGGTCTGAGATCAGTGATCCCGGAAGTTAGATTCGATCTGAAAGAAGATGAATATCCGGAGATCCAGGAGCAAATTCGAATCAGAAACTGGGAAGTCCTAGCTAATCCTGAAACGAAAGTGGGAAGGAATATGATCCAGGAGTTTTATGCTAATATGTGGCAGACTGACAAGCAAAAACTATCTGGAACTACTTTCTATGAATATCGGACCATGGTCAGAGGAAAGATTGTTCATACCACCCCTGACAAGATCAGAGAGATCTTAAAGCTACCTCAGCTGAAAGATGATCCAGACTCCTTCAACAGGAGAATGATGAGAACAGACAAGGGCCTGGATAAGATTCTAGAGGACATATGTATCCCTGGAGCCAGGTGGACCACCAACACAAAGGGTGTCCCAAATCAACTCAAGAGAGAAGATCTCAAACCAGTCACCAGAGGATGGCTGGACTTCATTGGGCATTCTCTGTTGCCTACTAGCAACCGTTATGAAGTCACAGTTAAAAGAGCAGTGATAATCCATTGCATCATGATGGGAATAGAAGTGGAAGTTCATCAGCTGATCTCAGCTGAACTCTACAAAATTGCTAACAAAAATTTTAAAGAAGCCAGGTTGGCTTATCCAAACGTGATTTCTCTGCTCTGCAAGGATGCTGGGGTAAGGATGGGAATAACTGAGTATATCTCAGTTGAGAAACCAATCACCAAAGCATCAATGGAAAAACAACAAGCGCAAGATGATTCCACCAAGAAGAAAACACAGGAATCTCTCCCAGAAATCCCTCAATCTGAATACTGGGAGTATCTTGAGACGTCTGTTACCAAGATACGGGAAGCTATGGAACAAATAATGAAAGAACAAAAGGAGCACAGTCAAATTCTCACCTATATGTTTAAAGAACAAGAGGAGCAAGGGCGTGACTTGAGGGACTTGAAGCGTCAGAAGTTATCTCTTGAAGGACCAAGCACCCCAAAGATCAGAGGAACACCCGTTTCCCAAAACTAAGGTTGTTAAATTCCAATTTCTGCTTTAACTCTGTGATAGTGTCGTTATAGAAGTTCACCTTAGGAGTCATATAGTAGTAATTAGTATCTATTTCGATTTTATCTCCAATTAAGCCATAGTTTATTTTTCTCATCATCAGCAAACATGAATAAAATAGTAGATCTTTTGAATAAGAGGCAATAAAATTTCGAGTTTTAATAAGAGAAATTTTAATTAGTTACATGTGGTGGCAATACTTTCTGTCTTCTGAATGAATGCTTGAACAGTGCATATGTCTTTTGAATTTGTTGTTTAAGACTGTTAAATATGTTGGCTCTTGAAAGAATGGTGAACATGAGACATGTTATTGATAATCTGAAAAATCATAAAAAATGATTCTTGAAGCAAGAAAAAGCAGCAAAAAAAAAAGAGAGAAAAGTAGAAAAAGCCAATAGCCCTTAAAATCAAAAGGCAATGGTGATAAAAAGGATCCCAAGGCTTTGAGCATCAGTGGATATGAGGGCCTAAGGGAATAAAATCCTGGCCTAAGCGGCTAAATCAAGCTGTCCCTAACCATGTGCTTGTGGCGTGAAGGTGTCAAGTGAAAACTTGAGATTGAGCGGTTAAAGTCAAGGTCCAAAGCAGAAAGAAGAGTGTGCTTAAGAACTCTGGACACCTCTAATTGGGGACTTTAGCAAAGCTGAGTCACAATCTAAAGGGTTCACCCAATTATGTGTCTGTGGCATTTATGTATCCGGTGGTAATACTGGAAAACAAAGTGCTTAGGGCCACGGCCACGACTCATGAAATAGCTGTGTTCAAGAATCATCATACTAAAATAGGAGAATCAATAACACTATCTGAATTCTAAGTTCTTATAGATGCCAATCACTCTGAGCTTCAATGGATAAAGTGAGATGCCAAAACTGTTCGGAAGCAAAAAGCTACTAGTCCCGCTCATCTAATTAGAATCTGAGCTTCACTCAAAAACTCTGAGATATTATTACTTCTCAACCTATTAGTCTTCTATTTTATTTGTCTAGTTGCTTGAGGACAAGCAACAGTTTAAATTTGGTGTTGTGATGAGCGGATATTTTATACGCTTTTTGGGGTTAATTTCATATAGTTTTTAGTATGTTTTAGTTAGTTTTTAGTTTATTTTCATTAGTTTTTAGGAAAAATTCATATTTCTGGACTTTACTATGAGTTGTGTGTTTTTCTGTAATTTCAGGTATTTTTCTGGCTAAAATTGAGGGAGATGAGTAAAAATCTGATTCAGGCTGAAAAAGGACTGCTGATGTTGTTGGATTCTGACCTCCCTTCACTCAAAGTGGATTTTCTGGAGCTACAAAACTCAAAATGGTGCGCTTCCAATTGCATTGGAAAGTAGACATCCAGGGCTTTCCAGCAATATATAATAGTTCATACTTTACTCAAGGATAGATGACGTAAAATGGCGTTCAACGCCAGTTCTCTGCCCAATTCTGGCGTCCAGCGCCAGAAAAGGATCAAAAGTTGGAGTTCAACGCCAGAAATGGATCCAAACCTGGCGTTGAATGTCCAAAACAGCCTTATGCACGTGAATTATTCAAGTCTCAGCCCCAGCACACACTAAGTGGGCCCCAGAAGTGGATCTCTGCACCACCCATCATAGTTTACTCAATTTTTTGTAAACCTAGGCTACTAGTTTAGTATTTAAACAACTTTTAGAGACTTATTTTGTATCTCATGACATTTTAGATCAAAACTTTGTACTCTTTGACGGCATGAGTCTCTAAACTCCATTGTTGGGGGTGAGGAGCTCTGTTGTGTCTCGATGAATTAATGCAAGTATTTCTGTTTTCCATTCAAACATGCGTGTTCCTATCTAAGATATCCATTCGCGCCTAACTATGGAGAAGGTGATGATCAGTGACACTCATCACCTTCCTCAATCCACGAACGTGTGTCTGACAATCACCTCCGTTCTACATCAGATTGAATGAATATCTCTTAGATTCCTTCATCAGAATCTCCGTGGTATAAGCTAGATTGATGGCGGCATTCATGAGAATCCGAAAAGTCTAAACCTTGTCTGTGGTGTTCCGAGTAGGATTCAGGGATTGAATGACTGTGACGAGCTTCAAACTCGCGAGTGCTGGGCGTAGTGACAGACGCAAAAGGAGGGTGAATCCTATTCCAGCATGATCGGGAACCTCAGATGATTAGCCGTGCTGTGACAGAGCATTTGGATCATTTTCACAAGAGGAGGGGATGTAACCATTGACAACGGTGATGCCCCAACACACAGCTTGCCATAGAAGGAACCTTGCGTGCGTAAAGAAGAAGACAAGGAGAAAGCAGAGATTCAGAAGACAAAGCATCTCCAAAACTCCAACATATTCTCCATTACTGCATACCAAGTATTTATTTTATGTTCCCTTGTTCATTTGCAAGTCAACTGATAATTATAATTGACCTCCTAATTGAGATTTACAAGATAACCAGAGATTGCTTCAAACCAACAATCTCCGTGGGATTCGACCCTTACTCACGTAAGGTATTACTTGGACGACCCAGTGCACTTGCTGGTTAGTGGTACGAATTGTGAAAAGTGTTATTCACAATTCGTGCACCAATCATTCTGGGAGATCTCTGTTCTATCTCCACTAGGATCATTACCTCCATTCCATAAGCGAGTCGGAAGGGTGATTCTCCTGTGGTGGAGTGCGGAGTTGTCCGATATGCCCCTAGAACTTATGGGAGCTTTTCGGCCCAAGCTCCTTTTGCATCCTGTAGTCTCCGCTTTAACCCAGCTAATATGACTTTGTTGGCAGCTTCTGCCTGTCCGTTGGCTTGTGGGTGTTCTACGGATGTGAATTGGTGCTTTATTTTCAAGTCAGCTACCAAGTTCCTGAAACATGTGTCATTGAATTGGGTGCCATTATCTGTGGTGATGGAGTAAGGGACCCCGAACCTTGTTATAATATTCCTGTATAGAAATTTTTGACTTCTTTGAGCGGTGGTATTAGCTAGGGGCTCTGCCTCAATCCATTTTGTGAAATAGTCTACCCCTACAATGAGGAACTTGACTTGTCCCGACCCCTGGGGAAAGGGTCCGAGGAGGTCGAGCCCCCGTTTTGCGAATGGTCAGGGTGATGTAACATTGATGAGTTCCTCTGGTGGAGCAATATGAAAATTAGCATGCTTCTGACATGGTGGGCATGCTTTAACGAACTCGGTTGCTATTCTTTTTGCGAAGTTGGCCAGAAGAACCCTTCTCGGAGTACCTTTTTGGAAAGAGCTCGTGCTCCCAAGTGGTTGCCACACATGCCACTGTGTACTTCCTCCAGGACTTCCCTTGTATTGGAAGTCGGTACGCATTTTAGGAGGGGTGTTGAGATCCCTCTCCTATATAAGATGTCTTCCACTATAGTGTAGTACTGTGCTTCTCGTATTAGCCTCTTTGCCTCCTTCTTATCTGTGGGGAGTGTCTCTGACTTGAGGTAGTTTATTATGGGGGCTATTCATCCTTGATCCTGATCTGATATGGTTAGGACCTTTTCTTCCTCCGAGATCGATGGGCTTTGCAATGTTTCCTGGATGAGGCTTCTGTTATTGCCCCTGGTTTGGTGCTGGGTAGTTTTGAGAGTGCATCCGCCCGAGCATTATGTTCTCGAGGTATATGTTTGACCTCATATTCCCTGAATTGTCCGAGTTGTTCTCTAGTTTTGTCCAGATATTTTTTCATGGTAGGATCCTTGGCTTGGTAGTTTCATTCTATTTGTGAGGTAACTACTTGTGAATCGCTGAAGATGGTAAGCTTTTGAACTCCTACCTCCTTAGCCAGTCTCAAACCAGCCAGTAATGCCTCATATTCTGCCTAATTATTGGAAGCAGGGAATCTGAACTTTAGCGAGAGTTCGATTTGGGTTCTCTGATCGCTTTTTATTATCACACCTATACCACTCCCGGTTTTGTTTGAAGAGCCGTCCACGTAGAGATTCTATTTTATGGGAGTTCTCGGGGTATCAGTGTACTCGGCTATGAAATCGGTCAGATATTGTGATTTGATGGATGTCCGAGCTTCATATTGAAGATCAAACTTGGATAACTCGACTGCCTACTGCAGGATTCTTCCAGCTAAGTCTGTCTTCTGTAGGATGCCTTTTATGGGATGGTTGGTCCAAACCTTGATAGTGTGAGCTTGAAAGTACAGGCAAAGTTGTCGAGAAGTGAGTATGAGAGCATAGGCAAACTTTTCTATCTTTTGATAATTTAGCTCGGCCCCTTGTAGAGCTTTGCTGATGAAGTAGATGGGTTGTTGCCCACTTTCATCTTCTCTGACTAGTGCTAAGGCTATTGCCCGATTTCCTACTACGAGGTATAATATGAGTGCTTCTCCTTCCCATGGTCGGGTAAGAATGGGTGGTTGCCCCAAGAATTTTTTGAAATCTTGGAAGGCTTGCTCGCACTCTGTGGTCCATTCAAACCTCTTTCCTTTCCTTAATGTGGCGTAAAAGGCGAGAGATTTTATGGCTAACCCGGCTAGAAACCTGGACAGGGATGCCAGTCTTCCGTTGAGCTGTTGTACCTCTTTGACGTAGGTCGGACTTTTCATGTTGAGTATAGCCCGACATTTATCTGGGTTCACCTCAATTCCTCTTTGCGTGAGCATGAAGCCCAAGAATTTGCCAGCTTCTACTGCAAAGGTGCATTTTGCGGGATTAAGTCGCATACCATGCTTTCTGATGGTGTCAAACACTTTGGTGAGGTCGGACAACAAGGATTCCTCACTTGGTGTTTTTACAGCATATTGTCTACGTAAACTTCCATTAGTTTCCCAATGTGGTCTGCAAAGACTTTGTTCATCAATCTTTGATAGGTAGCTCTTGCGTTTTTGAGCCCGAATGGCATGACGATATAGCAGTAATTTGCTTTTGGGGTTAGGAACGAGATCTTTTCTTCGTCGGGTGGATACATCGGGATTTGATTGTATCCTGAATAAGCATCCATGAAGGAGAGGTACTTGTATCCGGAAGAGGCATCCACTAGAGTGTCTATACTTGGGAGTGGGTAGGGATCTTTTGGGCAGGCTTTATTGAGATCGGTGTAGTCAGTGCACATCCGCCACTTTCCATTTGACTTTTTTACCAAGACAATGTTGGCTAGCCATAGTGGATATTTGACCTCCCTTATGAATCCTGCCTCCAGTAAGGCTTGTACCTGCTCTTCTACAGCTTGGGACCTTTCCGGTCTGAGCTTCCTATGCTTCTGCTGCACTGGCCAAGATCTTGGGTATACCTCCAGTTTGTGGCACATTAGTTTGGGATCTATGCCTGGCATGTCTGCGGCCTTCCATGCAAAGAGGTCGGCGTTATACTTTAGGAACTGTATCAGAGGCTCCTTTAAGTCTCCCTTTAAGGTTGGCCCAATATTTGTTGTCTTATCCCAGGCATCGTTGATTTGGACTTCTTCAGTCTCACCTTCAGGTTGTGGACGAAGTTCCTCGCGAACTCGAACTCCCCCGAGTTTAATAGTGTTGATTTTCTCTCATTTGGGGTTGCCTTTAAGGTTTATACTTTCATTGTAACAGCGTCGTGCAATTTTTTTATCTTCTTTTATCGTGGCAATCCCTTCCGGAGTTGGGAACTTCATGCACAGATGTGGAGTCGAGACTACTGCGGCGAGCTGGTTCAGTATTGTCCGACCTATTAGGGCGCTGTAAGCTGAGCTCACGTCGACTACGATGTAGTCTATGTTGAGTGTCCTTGACCGGGTTCCCTTTCCAAAGGTTGTGTGTAGTGAAATATATCCAAGTGGTTGGATTGGAGTGTCTCCCAGTCCGAACAAGCTATTTGGATATGCTCTTAGCTCTTTATCTTGCAAACCGAGTTTGTCGAAGGCGGATTTAAACAAGATATCCGCGGAGCTTCCTTGGTCTATCAGTGTTCTATGGAGATTAGCATTGGCCAATATGATAGTAAGACCATGGGATCATCATGCCCCGGGATGATGCCTGTTGCATCTTCTCGGGTAAAGGTAATAGTGGGGAGGTCGGATGACCTCTCTCCTTCCCCGACATGATATACCTCTTTAAGGTGTCTTTTGCGAGATAATTTAGAGATCTCTCCTCCTGCAAATCCTCCATTTATCATATGAACATGTCTCTTAGGAGTGTGGGGTGGTCGTTCAACCCGTCCGACCTCTTCATCCCTTCTTCTTTTTCTTGGTTCATTCGCTTTGTTGGCTAAGTATCGATCTAGTCGCCCTTCCCTCCCCTTTTGTTTTTGATTGGTCGAGGTGGTGGGATCTTCTCAGTGTTGTATATTTCTCGGTAAACATCCATAAGAGACACCCGAAAAGGGTGTAATTGTGGTATTTTCTAGGCTTCTCACTGGGTTGATCTTCTTTTTTCTTGGACTCTTTATCCTTGTCCCGAGAGGGGTAGGAGAATCCAGGTTTTGAGGTTTCTCCTTGTCGAGAATTCTCCTCCAAGTTAATATACTTTTCTGCCCGTTCTTGTACCTCGTTTAGAGATGTTGGATGCTTTTTTGATATGGAGTGGCTAAAGGGTCCCTCTCGCAATCCATTGATGAGACCCATGATGGCTGCTTCTGTTGGCAGACTTTGTTTGTCCAAAGACTTTCGCAATCTCCTTGCTTGATCCCTAATAGGCTCGGGGCGTGTTTAGCTTTGTCCTTCTGGATGGAGAATCTGGCAAGGAATTTTTTGGCTAAGTCGATCAAAACTTGTGATGGATCTAGGAGGTAAACTGTCAAACCACTTTATTGATGTCTTTGTTAGGGTACTTGGGAAGGCTTTGCATCGAATGGCGTTCGAGGCATCAGTGAGATACATTCTGCTTCTGAAATTGTTGAGATGATGGCTTGGATCAGAGGTACCCTCATATGGGGTCATGTCGGGAGCTTTAAAATTCTTTGGAACTTTAGCCTTCATGATCTCTTTGGTGAAGGGATCTTGGTCCTTGTGGGAGCTGTCATCGTGACTGGACTGAATGGTTTTAGCTTTGAGATCAGCCTCGAGCTTTAGAAGCTTGTCTTTTAACTCTCAACGTCGCCTAGTTTCTCTCCGGAGGTCCCTCTCGGCTTCTCGTTGATGCTCGGCCTCTTTTTCGAGCTGTTTGAGATGATCATATTGAGCTTGTAGAGCATCCAGGATTTTGGTGTTTGGAGATTGCTTGTCTCCCTTGGTTTGAGGCACATCCTTTGATGTGGCATCCGTATTTTTAAGCGGGGTTCTTTCTTCCAAACCAAAGTTGTGATCATTGTCAAGGTTGTCCGCCATGATGATGGGATGACTTCTAGGTTCCCCGGCAACGGCGCCAATGTTCTGAGGGTTACCTGAAACTGAAGGTCAATCTCGGATGAGATCTGCTGTGGTGGCCGGAGCTGTTGTGTCTGACTTGTTGGATCTGGTGGAGCTGCTGATCCTTGATCACCGGAGAGTGGTGGTACCTGCAAGAGATTCCGATGCTTAAGTTAGCACGTGCTTTAGGCAGGTTTTTAGTAGAATCAGAGTATGAGTTATACCTGGGTGCTCTAGTGTATTTATAGTAGTGTAGAGTGACCTCCCTTTGAGATAAGTTAGTTATCTTATCTTATCTTTGAGTGAAGTCATCTTATCTTTAAGGGGAACCGCCTTTATCTTTATAAGCTTGGGCTGCCTTTAGATTGGGCTGTGTCCCTTCGTTTGGGCCTGCTTGGGCTTCTTATGGCGATTTGGCCGAACTCTTTAAAGGAGAGGTCGGGGGACCTGACCTGAGGAGGTCGGTCGCTTTTGTCTTCAATCAGCCCGGGTCGCATAGCTCGACCCAGGGTATGAACAGTCAGGGTGCCTTGAGGTGGCGTTCCTTAAGTCCTCTTGGGCATTCAGCGCCAACCCCGTTACTCTTTAACTCTGTAATTTCTTGCTCCGGTGTCTCTTTTTCACCCGGTTCCTCACTTTTATGTTGAGTGACTTCTGTCTTGCCACTCCTCAGTCGAACTGCATGACACTCTTCTCTGCAATTGAGGACCATATTATTTAGCGCAATTTGCTCAGACATTCGCTGGTCTATCTGGTCCATTCACATCTCCAGGTTCCTAAAGGAGGTCGAGCTTCCTGTATAAAGCTTTTCGAGAGTTCTGCAATAATGGATGCTAAGTAAGGAGTACTCTGAGGGTGTGGAGGTTGAGAAGGGAGGTTGTTGACATAATTTGGTTGCTGTCTCTGAGGCTGCTCCCTCCACCCAAAGTTTGGGTGATTTCTCCATCGTTGGTTAAAGTTCTGAGAATAAGGAATATCATCGGGACTTCTAGAGGAACTTCACATATAATTGACCTGCTGATGAGCGGATAATTTATACGCTTTTTGGCATTATTTTTAGGTAGTTTTTAGTATGTTTTAGTTACTTTTTATTATATTTTTATTAGTTTTTATGCAAAAATCAAATTTCTAGACTTTACTATGAGTTTGTGTATTCTTTTGTAATTTCAGGTATTTTCTGGCTGAAATTGAGGGACCTGAGCAAAAATCTGATTAAGAGGCTGAGAAAGGACTGCAAATGCTGCTGGATTCTGACCTCCCTGCACTCAAACGCATTTTTCTGGAGCTACAAAGGTCCAATTGGCGCATTCTCAATTGGGCTGGAAAGCTAACATCTTGGTCTTTCCATCAATGTATAATAGTTTATACTTTGCCCGAGATTTGATGGCCCAAACTGGTGTTCAACGCCAGCTAGAGACCCTTTTCTAGCGTAAAACGCCGGAACTGGCACCAGAACTGGAGTTAAACGCCCAAACTGGCATCCAATCTGGTGTTTAACTCTAGAGAAGGCCTATGCACGTGTAAAGCTCAATGCTCAGCCCAAGCACACACCAAGTGGGTTCCAGAAGTGGATTTCTGCACTATCTGCACTTAGTTACTTATTTTCTGTAATCCTTAGTAACTGGTTTAGTATAAATAGCACTTTTTACTATTGTATTCGTATCATCATCTTATGCCATTTTTCACATTTGGAGGTTGGCCACACGGCCATGCCAAGACATTTTTCTCTTATGTATTTTCTACAGTGGAGTTTCTACACCTCATAGATTAAGGTGCGGAGCTCTGCTGTTCTTCATGAATTAATGAAAGTACTATTGTTTCTCTTTCAATTCACGCATGTCTCTTCTCCAAGATATATTCTCATTCTTAATTCAATTAAGTCAGAATGAAGGGGTGACCCGTGACAATCACATACTATCTTCATTACTCGCTTAGCCAAGATCCGTGTGCCTGACAACCACAAGCGGTCTACATGATGTTCAACATAGTCATTGGACGACAGCTGGAGTATAATCTCTTAGGCCTCTGGTTCATGACTTTGACTTACATCTCCTGACAATAGAGCAGTCAAACTCACAGAGATAAGAACCTTCGTGGTAAAGGCTAGAACACACGAGCTTCAAACTCACGAATGTTGGGCGCAGTGACAGTGTGCAAAAAGATAGAGAGATCCTATTCCAACACAAGTGAGAACCGAAAGATGATTAGCCGTGCGGTAGCTGTGCCTGGTATTCTTCATCCAAGACGAGAGATCCGACAGATGATTAGCCGTACAGAAGCCGTGCCTGGACCATTTTCACTGAGAGGACGGATGGTAGCCATTGACAACGGTGATCCACCAACATACTGCTTGCCATGGAAGAGAGCATGTATGATTGGATGAAGACAATAGGAAAGCAGAGGTTCAGAAGCAACAAAGCATCTCCAAACGCTTATCTGAAATTTCCACCAATGAATTACATAAGTATCTTCATTTTAATTTATGTTTTATTTATCTTTCAATTATCAAAACTCATAACCAATTGAATCCGTCTGACTAAGATTTACAGGATGACCATAGCTTGCTTCAAGTCGGCAATCTCCGTGGGATCGACCCTTACTCGTGTAAGGTTTTATTACTTGGACGACCCAGTGCACTTGCTGGTTAGTTGTACTGGAGTTGTGAAAAGTGTGATCACAATTCCGTGCACCAAGTTTTTGGCGCCGTTGCCGAGGATTGTTCGAGTTTGGACAACTGACGGTTCATCTTGTTGCTTAGATTAGGTAACCTTCTTTTTTGTTTCAACCTTTATTTTCTTTTCAAAAAGTTTTTAAAAATATTTCAAAAAAAAGTTTTCGAAAAAAAATGTTCTTCAAAAATTTTAAGAATGAATTCCACCTTAGAGCTCCATGATGATATGTTGAAGCTTGGCTGGCTATTAAGCCATGTCTAATCTTTTGGACTGAAGCTTCCACTTATCATTGTAGCTATTGGAGGAGCCTTTAGATTCTCATTTATAATTCTGTGCTACAGCTTGGCTGGCCATTTGGCCATGTCTAATTCTTTTAGACCGAAGCTTTAGACTAACATTACATGAATCCTGGAATTCTTATTAAAAATTTTGAATTTCTTTTTTTCTTTTTCCAAAATAATTTTGAAAAAAATACAAAAAGTTTAATAAAATCATAAAAACCAAAAAAAAAAATTGTGTTTCTTGTTTAAGTCTTGTGTCAAATTTTAAGTTTGGTGTCAACTGCATTTTTTTTTAATTTAATTTTTTCTAAAATTTTCAAAAATTCATGCATTATGTTCTTCATGATCTTCAAGTTGTTCTTCATGATTTTCTTTGTTTGATCTTTACATTTTCTTGTTTTGTGTCTTTTCTTATTTTTCATATGCATTTTCAAATTGTTAGTGTCCTTAGTGCAAAAGTTCTTAAGTTTGGTGTCCTGCATGTCTTTCTTTTCTTAAAAATTTTCAAAAATATATTCTTGATGTTCATCATGATCTTCAAAGTGTTCTTGGTGTTCATCTTGACATTCAAAGTGTTCTTGCATGCATTATTTGTTTTGATCTTAAAATTTTATGTTTTGTTTCGTTTTGTTGTTTTTCTCTCTCCTCATTAAAAATTCAAAAGTAAAAAAATATATATTTTCCTTATTCTTCTCATAATTTTCGAAATTTTGAGTTGACTTGGTCAATAATTTTTAAAATTTAGTTGTTTCTTGTTAGTCAAGTCAAAATTTCAATTTAAAAACTTTATCTTTTCAAAATCAATTCTTTTCATTTTTTTATGATTTTCGAATTTCATTTTAAAAATTTTTGAAAATCTTTTTCATTTTCCTTTTAATGTTTTCGAAAATTTTAAAACTAATTTTTCAAAATCTTTTTCTTAATTTTATTTCATATTTTCAAAAATCCTTGCTATCAATTAATGTTTTGATTCAAAAATTTTAAGTTTGTTACTTTCTTGTTAAGAAAGGTTCAATCTTTAAATTCTAGAATCATATCTTTTAGTTTCTTGTTAGTCAAGTCATCAACTTTAATTTTAAAAATCAAATCTTTTTAATTTCTTTTTCAATTCTTTTTCAAAATAAATTTCAATCATATCTTTTTAAAATTTTAATTTCAAAATTTTTTTCTAACCTTCTTATCTTTTCAAAATTTATTTTCAAATATTTTTTAACTAACTACTTGACTTGTTTGTTTTAATTTTAAAAAGTTTACTATTTCTTATCTTTTTCAAAACCACCTAACTACTTTTCCACTTCTAATTTTTGAAAATCACTAACCACTTTTTCAAAAATATTTTTAATTAACTAATTGTTTTAGTTTTTAATTTTCTTGTATTTCTTTTTCAAATTTTTGAAACTAACTTAATTAATTAAATAAAAATAAAAATATTTTTCTTTTCCCTCTTCTTAAAATTCGAATACTCTTTCTTTCATCTCTTTCTATTTATTTTATTTATTTACTAACATTTCTCTTCTACTCATCTAATCATTCGAACCCTCTCCCTCTCTCTGTGTTTGAATTCTTCTTATTCTCTCTACCTTATTCTTCTATTCTTCTTTTTCTTTGACACATAAAGGAATCTCTATACTGTGACACAGAGGGTTCCTCTTCTCTCTTTGTTCTCTTCTTTTTCATATGAGCAGGAACATGGATAAAGATATTCTTGTTGAAGTTGATCCTGAACCTGAAAGGACTCTGAAGAGGAAGTTAAGAGAAGCTAAAGCACAACACTCCGGAGAGGACCTTACAGCAAATTTTGAAAAAGAGGCAGACATGGCAGCCGAACCTGAGAACAATGGTGGAGATGCAATGAAGATGCTTGGTGACTTTACTGCACCAACTTCCAACTTCTATGGAAGAAGCATCTCAATTCCTGCAATTGGAGCAAACAACTTTGAGCTTAAGCCTCAATTAGTTTCTCTAATGCAGCAGAATTATAACTTTCATGGACTTCCATTGGAAGATCCTCATCAGTTCTTAGCTGAATTCTTGCAAATCTGTGACACTGTTAAGACCAATGGGGTTGATCCCGAGGTCTACAAACTTATGCTTTTCCCCTTTGCGGTAAGAGACAGAGCTAGAATATGGTTGGACTCACAACCTAGAGAAAGCCTGAACTCTTGGGAAAAGTTGGTCAATGCTTTCTTGGCTAAATTTTTTCCACCTCAAAAGATGAGCAAGCTTAGAGTGAAAGTTCAAACCTTTAGACAGAAGGAAGGTGAGTCCCTCTATGAAGCTTGGGAAAGATACAAGCAATTGATCAGAAGGTGTCCTTCTGACATACTTTCAGAATGGAGCATCTTAGGTATATTCTATGATGGTCTGTCTGAATTATCCAAGATGTCATTGGACCACTCTGCTGGTAGATCTCTTCATCTGAAGAAAACACCTGCAGAAGCCCAGGAACTCATTGAAATGGTTGTAAATAACCAGTTCATGTATACTTCTGAAAGAAACCCTGTGAATAATGGGATGACTCAGAAGAAATGAGTTCTTGAGATTGATACTCTGAATGCCATATTGGCTCAGAATAAAATATTGACTCAGCAAGTCAATATGATTTCTCAGAATCTGACTGGAATGCAAGCTGCATCCGGCAGTACTAAAGAAGCTTCCTCTGAAGGAGAAGCTTATGACCCTGAGAATCCTGCAATGGAAGAGGTGAATTATATGGGAGAATCCCATGGAAATACCTATAATCCTTCATGGAAAAATCATCCAAATTTCTCATGGAAGGATCAACAGAAGCCTCAACAAGGCTTCAATAATAATAATGGTGAGAGAAATAGGTTTGGCAATAGCAAGCCTTTTCCATCATCTTCTCAGCAACAGACAGAGAATTCTAAGCAGAGCCTCTCTGACTTAGCAACCATAGTCTGTGATCTATCTAAGACCACTCTCAGTTTTATGACTGAAACAAGGTCCTCCATAAAAAATTTGGAGGCACAAGTTGGTCAGCTGAGTAAAAGAGTTACTAAAATCCCTCATAGTACTCTCCCAAGCAATACAGAAGAGAATCCAAAGAGAGAGTGCAAGGCCATCAATATATCCAAAGTGACCGAACCTATAGAGGAGGAAGAGGCAGTGATTTACAGTGAGGAAGACCTCAATGGACGTCCACTGACCACTAAGGAGTTCCCTAATGAGGAACCAAAGAAATCTGAGGCTCATACAGAGACGATAGAGATTCCACTGAACTTACTGTTGCCATTCATGAGCTCTGATGAGTATTCTTCCTCTGAAGAGGATGAAGATATTGTTGAAGAGCAAGTTGCTCGGTATCTAGGAGCAATAATGAAGCTAAATGCCAAGTTATTTGGTAATGAGACTTGAGAGGATGAATCTCCAGTGCTCATCAATGAACTGAATGCATTGGTTCAACAGAAATTACCTTAGAAGAAACCGGATCCCGGAAGGTTCTTAATACCTTGTACCATAGGCACCATGACCTTTTAGAAGGCTCTGTGTGACTTGGGGTCAGGTATAAACCTCATGCCACTCTCTGTAATTAATGGAGAAACTATGAATCTTTGAGGTACAAGCTGCAAGAATCTCACTAGAGATGGCAGATAAATCAATGAAACAGGCTTATGGACTTGTAGAGGATATCTTAGTGAAGGTTGAAGGCCTTTACATCCCTGCTGACTTTATAATCCTAGACA
Organism: Arachis hypogaea; assembly: GCF_003086295.3. Taxonomy (NCBI): domain Eukaryota; kingdom Viridiplantae; phylum Streptophyta; class Magnoliopsida; order Fabales; family Fabaceae; genus Arachis; species Arachis hypogaea. The sequence goes on along the minus strand of NC_092055.1, from coordinate 119,739,686 downwards.
CTGGGAAGGATGAGGATGAATCCATCATCCTTAGAAGACCCTTCCTAGCCACAGCAAGGACTGTGATTGATGTGGACAGAGGAGAGTTAGTCCTTCAATTGAATGAGGACTACCTTGTGTTTAAAGCTCAAGGATCTTCTTCTGTAAACATGGAGAAGAAGCATAAAAAGCTTCATCCAATTCTCTCCATACATAGTCAAGCAGAGCCCCCACATTCAAACTCTAAGTTTGGTGTTGAGTGGCCACAATCATGCTCTAAGTATCTATGAAGCTCTGTAAGAGCTTACTGTCAAGCTATTGACATTAAAGAAGCGCTTATTGGGAGGCAACCCAATCTTATTTATCTATGTTAATTACTTTTTCATTTCATTTTCCACTGTTAGTTTATGTTTTCGTTAGGTTGATGATCATGTGGAGTCACAAAAACAGCTGCAGAATTAAAGTGGAATCAAAAATAGCATCAAAAATAGAACACCCTGGAGGACAGGCTTACTGGCATTTAAACGCCAGTAAGGATAGCAGAATGGGCGTTTAACGCCCAGTCTGGCAGCATTCTGGGCGTTAAACACCAGAATTGGCAAACAGACTGGTGTTTAACGCCAGAAAAGGGTGTCTGGCTGGCGTTAAATGCCAAAAAGGGGCATTAGCCTGGCGTTTAACGCCAAGAAAGGCAGTAGATTGGCGTTTAAACGGCAGAAAGGACTGTCCAGGGGCGTTTAAATGCCAGAAAGGTGCAGGGACCAGAATTCCTTGACACCTCAGGATCTATGGACCCTACAGGATCTCCACCTACCCCAACTCACTCTCTCTCCTTTTCACACCTTTCCATAACACTCTTTCCCAAATACCCTTGACCAATCACATCAATACCTATTCCCCAAACACCATTCACCTATCAAGTCCTACCCTCTTCCCCATAATCTTTTCACTACTCACATCCATCCACTATTCCCCAAAAACCCATCATAAAACCCTACCTACCTCACCATTCAAATTTAAAACATTTTCCTCCCAAACCCAACCCCTTCTTACACGAATTCCCTCTCTCTCTTACCCTATAAATACCCCTCCTTACCACCTTCAATTTCACACATCATAAATACTTAAACCCCCCCTTGGCCGAATTCAAAACACCCCTCTATCTCCTCTATTTCTTCTTCTTCTCCTCCTTTCTTTCTTCTTTTACTCGAGGACGAGCAAACCTTTTAAGTTTGGTGTGAGAAAAAGCTCTGCTTTTATTTTTCCATAACCATTAATGGCACCTAAGGCCGGAGAAACCTCTAGAAAGAGGAAAGGGAAGGCAGTTGCTTCCACCTCCGAGTCATGAGAGATGGAGAGATTCATCTCAAAGGTCCATCAAGACCACTTCTATGAAGTTGTGGCCAAGAAAAGGGTGATCCCCGAGGTCCTCTTCATGCTCAAAAAGAGTGAATATCCGGAGATACGACGTGAGGTTCGGAGAAGAGGTTGGGAAGCTCTCACCAACCCCGTCCAACAAGTCAGAATCTAATCTTAATGGTTCAAGAGTTCTATGCTAATGTATGGATCACTAAGAACCATAATCAAAGTATGAACCCGGACCCAAAGAATTGGCTCACAATGGTTTGAGGAAAATACTTGGATTTCAGTCCATAAACCGTGAGGTTGGCATTCAACTTGCCAATGATGTAAGGAGATCTTCATCCTTTCACTAGAAGGGTCAACTTTGATCAAAGGTTGGACCAAGTCCTCACAGACATTTGTGTGCAAAGAGCACAATGGAAGAGAGACTCAAAAGGCAAGCCGGTTCAATTGAGAAGGCCTGACCTCAAACCCGTGGCTAGAGGATGGTTGGAGTTCATCTAACGCTCTATCATTTCTACTAGCAACTGGTCCGAAGTAACTGTGGATCGGGTGATAAACCACTATTTTATGGTTTATATTGTGTTTAATTGTGTGGTTTTATCATGATCCTTACCCACTTATTCATTAATTTAGCATGCATTTATATTTCCTTCCTGAAATTATTACATGATTGAAAACTGCTTCCTAGAGACTTTTAATTATGCATTTTAATTCTCCTTTATTCCATTCGAAGCCGTGATCTATGTGTTAAGCGTTTCAGGCTTTATAGGGCATGAATGAGTTGGAGACTGGAAAGGAAGCTAGCAAAAATGGAAGGAACACAAGAAATTGAGGAGATAACCAGCGAGAAGTGACGCGGCCGCATGGCTCATGCGACCGCGCGAAAGAGGAGAAATCGCAGTGACGCGGCAGCATGGCTCACGCGACCGCGCGGACTGGAAAAGCACGAGCGACGCGGAGGCGTGGACGACGCGAATGCGTGGCGAGAAAAAGCGCGAATGACGCGTCCGCATGGATGACGCGATCGCATGACATGTGCGATCTGCATAATCTGCAGGATTCGCTGGGGGCGATTTTGGACCCTATTTTAACCCAGTTTTCTGCCCAGAACAGCAGACTAGAGCCAGAGAACATGCAGAAACCAAAGAGAACATTCATTCTACACAAGTTTTAATTTTTAGATCTAGTTTTTACTCCTCCTCTAGGTTTTCTCTCGAGACATTCATAGTTCTTAGGATTTAATTTGCGATTGCTCTTTGCATTGGAACACTGAGAAGAGTTATTACCTCATCAAGACTTCGTCATTCTAGTTCGTTTTCTTTACTTGGTTTACTCTTCCATGTTCTCTGCTTTGTTTAATTTTACCATTGGAATATTCTTAGGATTATTTAATACAAGGATCACTTTTATTTTTAATTGACTATTTTAATTTTTAATTACAATGTCTTTCTTTAATTCCTTTTCATATGCTATGAATTTTACCTTTACAATGAGTGAGTAGTTCCCTAACTTGATGGGGAGTTGATTGAAAGGAACCCTTGAGTTGGAAGGTTCAAGAGAAAGATTGTAATTGGGTTATTGTTGGTTTGCTCTCTAATTCCTGACACCAATCCTCCCCAGAGTGGATTGGGACTTGTGGATAGAACAGCATTCCAACTTGTTTTACCTTCCCTTACTTAGTAAAGGATAACTAAACGAAATAACTCTCAATTGTCAATTAATCTTAAGAGTATTCCATCAAGAATAGGGCTTCCATGTAATCAACTCCCAGTCAAGGCTTTTATTTACATTATTCAATTTTATCAATTTAATTTCCTGTTTACTCAACTCAAACTTTTTCGAAAACATCTGATTAATAAAATAGCTCCCTTTCCTGCAACTCGTTGGGAGACGACCTGGGATTCATACTCCCAGTATTTTAAATTTCAATTTTCTGTGACACCTTTCTAAATTGAGCGGTGGATTTCTGGCGAGTTAAGAACTATACTTGCAACGTATATATTCTAATAATTTTTAATTCACCAATTTCTGCCCGCATCATCGGGCTATCATGATCCATAGTATCATGATTGGAGAGAAAGTGGAAGTTCATGAGATCATACCTCTAGAACTATACAAGGTGGCTGACAAGCCCTCCACTTTGGCAAGGTTAGCCTTTCCTCATCTCATCTGTCACCTATGCAATTCAGTCAGAATTGTCATAGAGGAAGACATCATCATTGAAGAGGACAAGCCCATCACTAAAAAGAGGATGGAGCAAACAAGAGAGCCCGCTCATGGACCTCAACAAGAGCATGAGGAAATTCCTCATCAAAAAATCCCTGAGACCCCTCAAGGGATACACTTTCCTCCACAAAGCTATTGGGAGCAACTCAACACCTCTTTAGGAGATTTGAGTTCCAACATGGAGCAACTAAGGATGGAGCACCAAGAGCACTCCATTATCCTCCATGAAATCAGAGAGGACCAAAGAGCCATAAGGGAAGAGAAACAAAGGCAAGGAAGAGATATTGAGGAGCTCAAGCACTCCATAGGATCTTCAAGAGGAAGAACTAGCCACCGTCACTAAGGTGGACCCGTTCTTTAATTTTCTTGTTCTTATTTTTCTGTTTTTCGTTTCTATGCTTTATGTTTTGTCTATATTTGTGTCTTTATTACATGATCATTAGTGTCTAGTATCTATGTCTTAAAGCTATGAATGATTCCATAAATCGATCACCTCTCTTAAATGAAAAAAATGCATTTAGCCAAAGAACAAAAAGTATATGAATTTTGAATTTTATCTTGAAATTAGTTTAATTATTTTGATGTGGTGGCAATACTTTCTGTTTTCTGAATGTATGCATAAACAGTGCATGTTTGAAGTTGGAATTAAGAAAAGTTGGCTCTTGAAAGAATAATGAAAAAAGAGACATGTTATCGGTAATCTGAAAAATCATAAAATTGATTCTTGAAGCAAGAAAAAGCAGTGAAAAACAAAAGCTTGCAAAAAAAAAAAAGCAAGCAGAAAAAGCCAATAGCTCTTTAAACAAAAAGGCAAGAGAAAAAAGTCAATAACCCTTTAAATTAAAAGGCAGGGGTAAAATGGATCCAAGGCTTTGAGCATTAATGTATAGGAGGGTCCAAAGGAATAAAATCCTAGTCTAAGCGGCTAAATCAAGCTGTCCCTAACCATGTGCTTGTGTCATGAAGGTCCAAGTGAAAAGCTTGGGACTGAGTGGTAAAATTCGTGATCCAAAGCAAAAGAGTGTACTTAAGAACTCTGGGCACCTCTAACTAGGGACTCTAGCAAAGCTGAGTCACAATCTGAAAAGGTTCACCCAGTCATGTGTCCGTGGCATTTATGTATCCGGTGGTAATACTGGAAAACAAAATGCTAAGGGTCACGGCCAAAACTCATAAAGTAGTTGTGTTCAAGAATAAAAAAGAACTTAACTAGGAAAATAAATAACATTATCTATATTTCTGAGTTCCTAAAGAGGCCAACAATTCTGAACTCCAATGGATAGAGAGATGCCAAAACTATTCAGAGGCAAAAAGCTACTAGTCCCGCTCATCGAATTAAAACTAATCTTCATTGATATTTTTGAAATTTATTGTATTTTCTCTTCTTTTTATCTTATTTTTTTTTTGGTTGCTTGGGGATAAGCAACCATTTAAGTTTGGTGTTGTGATGAGCGGATAATTTATACGCTTTTTGGCATTGTTTTTAGGTAGTTTTTAGTATGTTTTAGTTACTTTTATTATATTTTTATTAGTTTTTATGCAAAAATCACATTTCTGGACTTTACTATGAGTTTGTGTATTTTTTTTGTAATTTCAGGTATTTTCTGGCTGAAATTGAGGGACCTGAGCAAAAATCTGATTCAGAGGCTGAGAAAGGACTGCAGATGCTGGTGGATTCTGACCTCCCTGCACTCAAACGTGTTTTTCTGGAGCTACAGAAGTCCAATTGGCGCTTTCTCAATTGGGCTAGAAAGCTAACATCTTGGGCTTTCTATCAATGTATAATAGTTTATACTTTGCCCGAGATTTGATGGCCCAAACTGGCGTTCAACGCTAGCCAGAGACCCTTTTCTGGCGTAAAACGCCGGAACTGGCACCAAAACTGGAGTTAAACGCCCAAACTGGCATCCAAGCTGGCGTTTAACTCTAGAAAAGACCTATGCATGTGTAAAGCTCAATGCTCAGCCCAAGCACACACCAAGTGGGCCCCAGAAGTGGATTTCTGCACTATCTGCACTTAGTTACTTATTTTCTGTAATCCTTAGTAACTAGTTTAGTATAAATAGCACTTTTTACTATTGTATTTGTATCATCATCTTATGCCATTTTTCACATTTGAAGGCTAGCCACACGGCCATTCCAAGACATTTTTCTCTTATGTATTTTCTACGGTGGAGTTTCTACACCTCATAGATTAAGGTGCGGAGCTCTGCTGTTCTTCATGAATTAATGAAAGTACTATTGTTTCTCTTTCAATTCATGCATGTCTCTTCTCCAAGATATACTCTCGTTCTTAATTCAGTTAAGTCAGAATGAAGGGGTGACCCATGACAATCATCCACTATCTTCATTACTTGCTTAGCCAAGATCCGCGTGCCTGACAACCATAAGCGGTCTACATGATGTTCAACGTAGTCATCAGATGACAGTTGGAGTATAATCTCTTAGGCCTCTAGTTCGTGACTTTGACTTGCATCTCCTGACAACAGAGCAGTCGAACTCACAGAGATTAGAACCTTTGTGGTAAAGGCTAGAACAAACAAGCTTCAAACTCACGAATGTTGGGCACAGTGACAGTGTGCAAAAAGATAGAGAGATCCTATGCCGACACAAGTGAGAACCGAAAGATGATTAGCCGTGCGGTAGCTGTGCCTGGTATTCTTCATCCGAGACGAGAGATCCGACAGATGATTAGCCGTACAGAAGCCGTGCCTGGACCATTTTCACTGAGAGGACAGATGGTAGCCATTGACAACGGTGATCCACCAACATACAGCTTGCCATGGAAGGGAGCACGCATGATTGGATGAAGACAATAGGAAAGCAGAGGTTCAGAAACAACGAAGCATCTCCAAACGCTTATCTGAGATTTCCACCAATGAATTACATAAGTATCTTTATTTTAATTTACGTTTTATTTATCTTTCAATTATCAAAACTCATAACCAATTGAATCCGTCTGACTAAGATTTACAGGATGACCATAGCTTGCTTCAAGCCGGCAATCTCCGTGGGATCGACCCTTACTCGCGTAAGGTTTTATTACTTGGACGACCCAGTGCACTTGCTGGTTAGTTGTACCAGAGTTGTGAAAAGTGTGATCACAATTTCGTGCACCACCTACTTAGGTATATACTGGTCACAGTTGTAAGTGTCACTTTGAGGGGAGATACCACTCATATCATAGGGAACATCTAAAGGAGCACTATGAATTTAGCAATTGAGCTCTGCACACTACTCAATTATTGATTGATAAGACTCATCTGTTGAAATAGAAATTTATTCTGAGCAAGAATTGCGTCTACAGTATTCACTTCCATAACTCCTTTCCTTACTGAAGTCCTCTCAGATGAGTATAAGTACTGGTTATTAGAAACTATCTCAATGAGTTCATTGGCCTCCTCAGGTGTCTTCTTCATATACAAAGAGCCACCTGTAGAATTATCCAGAGACATCTTGGCTATATCAGAAAGTCCTTCGTAGAAAATATGTACCCTGATCCACTCTGAGAACATGTCAGGAGGACACTTCATGAGCATCAGTTTGTACCTCTCCCATGCATCATAGAGGGATTCATTTTCCCACTACCTAAAGGTTTGAACATCTGTCCTCAGCTTAATCAGTCTCTGAGGGGGAAGAACTTGTTCAGGAACTTGTTGACCACTTTATCCCATGTGTTCAAGCTCTCCTTGGGTTGAGAATCAAGCCATTCCCTTGCTGTTTCCCTCATAGTAAATGGGAAGAGCATACCTTATAAACCTCAGGATCTACTCCATTGGTCTTTACAGTATCACAGATCCGTAAGAAGTTAGAGATGAAAAAATTAGGATCTTCCTGTAGGAGTCCATGAAACTGGCAAGTTTGTTGTACTAGAATGATCATCTGTGGGTTGAGCTCAAAATCATTTGCTCCAATGGGAGGTACACTAATACTCCTTCCATAGAACTCAGATGTAGGGGTTGTGTAAGAGCCCAGGATTCTTTTAAGTTGTGCATTCCCATTTGGATCCATAGTGAACTCTCCCTGTTCCTGCACACATAAACAAAAAACAAAGAAAAATTGGAATCTCTATGTCAGAATGTAGAGAGTTTCCAGTGAGGTATCCTGTGAAAAAGAAATAAAATAAAACAAAGCAAGCAATTGAACTTAAAAATTTCGAAAACACTAAAGAGAGAAATAGACCAAGAATTTTGAAACCCAATAAGAAAAGGCAACTAGAAATTTTCGAAAATTAAAGAATGAAGAGTACTACTATTTTCAAAAAATTAAAAAAAAAATTGCCAAAGGGACACCAAACTTAAAATAAAAAATTAAGGGAAAACAAACAAAACACAATTCAAAAATTAAAAGAAAAAATAAGTAAACAAAACTAAGAAAAACAACTAATCTAAGCAACTAGACAACTAGTAGTTGTCAATCACAAACAATCCCCGGCAACGGCACCAAAAACTTGGTGCGTGAATTGCGAACTCGCACAACTTAACCAGCAAGTGCACCGGGTCATCCAAGTAATACCTTAGGTGAGTGAGGGTTGATCCCACGAGGATTGCAGCTTAGTTAGGTAGACAGAAAAGGTTGTTTGATGATGTAATTCGCATAAAGCAGTAAATAAGAGAATAAAGAAAGCAATTAAAAGGTTTGGTGTAAAACAGTGAGAGAAAATAGTTAAGGTTTCGGACATAATTACTTTTCCGGATTAAAATTTCTTACGAACTATTTTAACAATGCATGATTCATTTCATGGAAAACTGTAAATGACTAAACCCTAATCTCTTAGTGATTTAGCCTTCTCTAACCTTCATTTACCGCCACTCTCATGGTCACTTAATTCCGATTAGAGGGTTAAGTGCAAAACTAGTTTATGGCCACAAAAACTCTAATTACCCAAAGCTAACAGGATTATATGTGACGAACGGCTTTTCTATCGGTAAAGAATTTTACAGAAAAAGTCTCATTGTAAATATAGTTTCTAAACCAACAGAGAATCCTTTCGTACAAAAGTTTTGGTTGTCACTAAAGCAAATCCAATAAAATTTATAACCGAAGTATTTAAACCTCGGGTCGTCTCTCAAGGAATTGCAGGGAAGTATGATTTATTATTGGTTATGGAAAAGTATCTTTTTGGGTTTTTGAAATAGGGAACAAGGAAATAAATTGGCAAGAAAGTAAATTAATAATCATGAAAACCCTTGAAAGGTATGAGAACTAGAAATCCTATCCTAGTTATCCTTATCAATTGTGATGAGAATTATTTATTGCTCCCACTTAGTTAACCCTTACTAAACAAAGGAAAGTCAAGTGGACTAATCAATGGGATTCCTCAAGTCCTAGTCAACTCCTATGGAAAGACTAGCTTTAGAGGGATCTAAATCAATCAGCAAATTCCAATTTTCAATCAACAAAGGAGTTTGATAACTCAAGTATCACCAATTACTCAACCAAAGCTAAGAATGTAAAAAGCTAGATTAAAATCATAAATCTGAAATACCTCAAATTGCATTAAATATAAAATCAAATCTAACATTGGAAGATTCATAAACCAAATTGGGAGAATAAGTAATTAACAAGTGAAATAGATAAACCAAAGTACTAGAATAAATAAAGGTAGAAGAGAAATTAAATTAAAGGAACATTGAATCTGAAATTGAGAAGAAGTAATCCTAAAACTAAGAGAAATCCTAAATCCTAGAACCTAGAGAGAAGAGAGAGCCTCTCTCTCTAGAAACTACATCTAAAACCTAAAATTGTGAATTATGAGAAGTTGTGCCAATGAATGAATGGATTTTCCCACTTTATATCCTCTAATCTGTGTTTTTTGGATCAAAAACTGGGTCAGAAATAGCCCAGAAATCGCTGGGGGCGAATTCAGAAATGTACAGGTCGCTGGATTTGCGCAGATCCATGTGTGCGCATGGATTCATGCATGCGCATCACTTATCTTCAGGGAAACTATGATAAATTATATATTATTTCGAAGCCTCGGATGTTAGCTTTCCAACGCAACTGGAACTGCTTCATTTGGACCTCTGTAGCTCAAGTTATGGTCAGTTAAGTACGAAGAGGTCAGGGCTGACAACTTTGCAGTTCCTTCAATTTCTTTTATTCCTTCCACTTTTGCATGCTTCCTTTCCTTCCTCTAAGCCATTCCTGCCCTGTAATCTCTGAAAACACTTAACACACATATCACGGTATCGAATGGTAATAAGAGGGGATTAAAATTAGCTAAATTAAAGCCCAGGAAACATGTTTTCAATTATAGCACAAGATTAGGAAAAAAAATGTAAAACCATGCAATTAGTATGAATAAGTGTGCAAAGTCTTGATAAAAACCACTCAATTGAGTACAAGATAAACCATACAATAGTGGTTTATCAATCTCTCCAAACTTAAACATTAGTATGTCCTCATGCTAAGCTCAAGAGAAGCTATAAAGGAGTGAAGAGGAATGGTAGAATGTATGAAATGCAACCTATCTATATGAATACAACTACATGCTAAGATGTTTCTACCTACTTGGTTAAAAGTAAATAAGCTCTTCAAGACAAACATAAATCAGATTTTACTAATTCAAATTATACAATAAAAGACAAGTAAACTTGTAAGAAGATAGCTCATGAAAGCAGGGAACATAGAATCAAGCATTGAACCCTCACTTGTAGTGTATATGCACTCTAATCTCTCAAGTGTCTAAGGTGAATCACTCTACTCTTCTCTAACATGCTTTCTAAACTTTATTCTTCATCTAACCAATCAACAAATATTTAGTATACCAATACAAACATCATGAGGTCTTTTCAAGGTTGTAATGGGGCTAAGGTAAAGGTAAGGGTACATGTATGGCCAAGTGAGCTAAAATATGAATCTTTGATTAACCTAAGTTCTCACCTAACACACACACACACTCTATGTAACTCTAAAATTGTGCCTAGCTGCCCAAAATTCCCACTTTTGGATCACATACTCATGTATCAACTTTTCTTTAGTTTTACCACATATGCATTGATCTTTTATTGAACTTAGCATTGGGGTAATTTTATCCCCTTATTTATTTATTTAATTTATATATATATATATATATATATTATTTTTCCTTTTTTTTTGTATTTATTTTTTTCTATTGATTAAAAATATAAAAGTAAACATAACATATCAATGCACATGGATTTTTAATTTTTTTCTGGTCTCACATGAGTCCAAATTCCTAATATTTTGTCAATGAAACACTATACACTTTCATCAACCCAAGTTCCCACAGTTTCCCACACTTAATTGATACACAATCTCTAACTTAAGCTAACCAAAGATTCAATTTGGGGTAATTAATTTATTTTTCCACTTAAGGCTAGTGATGTGGTAAAATATAGAACAAATGGGGATTAAAAGGCTCAAAGTGACTAACAAAGGTAATTGAAAGGGTAGGCTATTCGGGATAAGTGAGCTAATAACAAATGATGGCCTCAATCATATGCAAGCATGTAAATACACTAAACAATGGACATATAGAATGGAACAAAATATAGATTGCAGTCATAGAGAAGAAAACACACAAGAATAAAATATTATGGTTAAATAATGTAACCATGTAATTAAGCTCAAAATCTCACAGGTTGTGTGTTCTTAGCTATAAACTATGTTCCAGATTACAATCTTCAAACAAATTTAACACAAAATTTTAATTTGAATTAGTGAAATTTTTTCTTTTCAAAAATAGGGTCTTAAAAAGAAACTTATTATTTTTCAACCAAGTAGAACATACATGCAAACACTTATTACTATGCAATCTATCATATCCTAACAAAAGAAAAATAACCTATTGGTGTTGAGAAAAACAATTACCTCCAGAAGTCAGGTACTGACCGACCTCCCCACACTTAAAGCTTGGCACCATCCTCGGTACCATCAGTCAGGAACAAAGTGGGGTTGGTAACAGCATCTCCACAGTCGGGGTCGTCATGGCTCCCGGTGCTGGTAGGTAAGGTGGAGTTCGGAGTGTCTGGTTCTTCTTCAGGTGGGTGGTTGCCAACAATCAGGTCCTTGAGGTATGTAAATCGGTGCTTGTTACGGCGCTCCATTTGCTTTGCCTGCCGGTCAAGCCGGTCCAACCTCTGAAGTATCTGAAGGAGCAGCTGATTTGTTGAAGATGCTTGTGCTTTTCATTCTCCTCCTTGCCGGTGACTTGTTAGAGGCTCTCTCTGCACCCTTCCTGGTGGCCATCCTGAAAAGGGAGAAGAGAAAGGGACATGAATTCAAAGGGATAGAGCAAGGAAGAGGGCAGTACGAGTGATAATCATGCCAAGGTAAAGAAGAATGTCGTTAACACATGGTCGCGACTCCATGTGATTAGGACATCAATGAAAATATAGCATGATATATTGAGGCAATTAAATGCAAGATGTTTATTTGGCATGCTGGCAAAGGCATGAGTAGCGTAGATCAAGCATTAAAAGCCAAAATGTATTATCACCCGTAACAAACTAACAATAACGTTTGTATTGACAATTATATTTAATTAATAAAATATTGGAACAGTTTTGTGAAAAACAGGCATTAGAGTAAAGGAATAGAACAATTAAGAATTCACAATGCCATATGGGCTTTTCACAAACACTTGGTATGCATGTAAAATACGTTAGGAAAAGCAAGAATTCCAACACATGCATGCAACCCCAAAAATTAATATTAATTGTCAAATCACTATTGATGATATCTACAGGCTCAAGTATAATAATATAAGACCCAAATAAAGTTCCAACACCAATATAAAAATGCATGAAAAGAAACCATAAATAAGTAAGCATGAGAGAGAAAAATTTTTGACGAAAGAAAAGTAATTAAATGCAATAAGAAGAATGAAGGAAGAAAGGAGAAGGGAATGAAAAGTCAGGGCGCGACGCGCGTGCAAGGCACGCGTGCGCGTGAGAACTGTATTCGCCTTGTGACGCGTACGCGTGGGTGGTCTTGGAAGCAAAAGGACGCACACGCGTCAGGGACGCGTACGCGTGGATGACCTTGTGCCTCTAGCACAGTTCCAGCGTGGAGGCAGCACAACTTTCTGTCTAACATGTTATTTACGCCGATTTTCCTATCCACGCGCGCGCGTGCTTGACACGTACGCGTGGATTTCCCTTGTGGCAGATGACGCGACGCGTACGCGTGGGTCGAATTTGTGCGCAGAGCATACCAGCTGCACGATTCCATCACAACTTTCTGTTCGTTGGATGGGGGAGCGAGATTGCTATCGACGCCCACGCGTGGCCTGCGCGCATGCGTGGTTTGTCCCTTTTTTTTATGTGTATGCAGAATGCAAAATGCAGAATGCAGGTGAATATGCAGAAATTATGAATAAACACTAGTAAAAATAAAATTAAATAAGATTAAGAATAAAAAAGAACGATTATACCATGGTGGGTTGTCTCCCACCTAGCACTTTTAGTTATAGTCCTTAAGTTGGACATTCAGTGAGCTCCTTGTCATGGTGGCTTGTGCTTGAACTCATCCCAGAATCTCCACCAATGTTTGCAATTCCAATAGCCTTCGGGGTCCCAAACTAGGTACATAAAGCCTTCGAGCAAGTTAAAGCAAGTGACAAGGCCCCAAGAGTGTTGATTGTTGGGATGAATTCCAGGGTCCCAAACCTTGCCTTTGCACCCGTCTTCTTGTTGATCATCATTGTTCCAACCAGGTGGCAAGCAATTTGAATTCTTAATGAAGCATCCAAACAACTCCCTAGACCCATACAATTTGGGATTCTTCCAACCATGATAATTCAGCCATGAGCTTCCTACCACAATGAACCTAAGATTGTGTCGTCAACCACTAGCCATCTCCCTCTTACTCTTATAGCCACAAAGAGCTCTAAGTTGCCCATCCGTCTCAAGCAAAGCATATTCAAGTGGGCTAATTAAGCTTAGAGATGAGAGATTTACCCACTTGAATGAAGGGATGGATGGTGATGGCTTTGGGGAGAGGTCTCCAACAACCTTGGCAAGGTGATCTCTAGCTCCATTCCTTTGGACTCCTCTTTGACAACTTCCACCTCTTTGCAAGCTTCTTCAATATCAACCTCTTCCTCTTGGTAGCTTTCTTCCAATTTGATCTCTTCTTTATTGTTTACCAAGGGCATGGGAGGTTGTGCTTCTTCTTCTTTAATCTCTATGTCAAGTCCAATGGGAGAGGATTCAAATGTAGATAAGAATTCATCAATGATTGAATCCATCTCTTAATCATCCCCTTCAAAATCTTTAACTATGATATGCCTTGGAGGTTGTACACCCTCCTCAACATCAAATTCAAACTCCTTAGAAGGGGGCTCTATGACTGGGCTTTCCCATGGACGTTCCGCATCTCCTAAGTCTTTGACCACTTCTTCCTCTTCAATAATTCCGGCTTCCTCCACTTGTTCCAGTACAAAGTCATGCTCCTTACTGTACACCGGAGTTTCTAGTGTCTCCTTCATGTTATGTTCTTCATTAAATTCTCCACATGAAGCCATGGGGGTTCCTTGAGTGTCCGAACGTCAGAAAGCTAATTGATTTATCGCTTGCTCCAGTTGATGAAGGGTTGCATGAAATTGATCTACTGTTTCCTTGAGAAGATCCTGTGATTCTTGTTGCGCTCGGCTATCATAAGTAGGATCATAGTGCTCTTGGATTGATGGATATGGACATGGTGTATATGGAGGTAGTGGTTCTTGGGAGTAATTGAGTTGGAATTGGGGTGGTTCTATATATGGTTCATATGGCTCATAGGGTGGTTGATATGGTGGATATGGGTTAGGATCATATGAGGGTGTTTGGTAGTAGGGGGCTTGTGAGTTTGGTGGTTCGAACCTATGTTGAGGAGGGGGTCATAGGCATATGGTGGGGCTTGTTGGTAACTACAAGGGGTCCACCGTATCTATTGTCTTGATATACACCCTGGAAAGGTTCTTGACCATAGTAATTTGGTGGAGGTTGGTTGTCACGAAGAGGTCCACCATAACTATTGTCTTGGTATGCATCATAGAATGGTTGTTGGTTATAGCGCATTGGAGGGGGTTGTTGCCAAGAGGGTTGATCAAATCCTTGTGGCTTCTCCCATCTTTGATTCTTCCAACCTTGATGCATGTTCTTATTATAGCTTCCATTCCTTACAACAACATTGGAATCAAACTTAAAGCCAGAGAGGTGAGAATTCATAATAGCAAAAGAAATAAAAACAAATAGAAATTAATGAAAATAAACTCCTAAAACTAGAAACACTAACAAAGAAACGAAAAAGCAAATATTTACAATAACCAATAATAAGGCACACATTTGCAATTCCCTGGCAACGGCGCCGTTTTTGACGAAACAGATTTTTGCTAGTAAAGAATTTTACAGAAAAAGTCTCGTTGTAAGTATAGTTTCTAAACTAACAGATAATCCTTTCGTACAAAAGTTTTGGTTGTCACTAAAGCAAATCCAATAAAATTTATAACCGAAGTATTTAAACCTCGGTCGTCTCTCAAGGAATTGCAGGGAAGTATGATTTATTGGTTATGGAAAAGTATCGTTTTGGGTTTTTGAAATAGGAAACAAGGAAATAAATTGGCAAGAAAGTAAATTAATAATCATGAAAACCCTTGCAAGGTATGAGAACTGGAAATCCCATCCTAATTATACTTATCAATTGTGATGAGAATTGTTTATTGCTCCCACTTAGTTAACCCTTACTAAACAAAGGAAAGTCAAGTGGACTAATCAATGGGATTCCTCAAGTCCTAGTCAACTCCTATGGAAAGACTAGCTTTAGAGGGATCCAAATCAATCAGCAAATTCCAATTTTCAATCAACAAAGGAGTTTGATAACTCAAGTGTCACCAATTATTCAACCAAAGCTAAGAATGTAAAAATCTAGATTAAAATCATAAATCTGAAATACCTCAAATTGCATTAAATATAAAATCAAATCTAACATTGGAAGATTCATAAACCAAATTGGGAGAATAAGTAATTAACAAGTGAAATAGATAAACCAAAGTACTAGAATAAATAAAGGTAGAAGAGAAATTAAATTAAAGGAACATTGAACTTGGAATTGAGAAGAAGTAATCCTAAAACTAAGAGAAATCCTAAATCCTAAAACCTAAAATTGTGAATTATGAGAAGTTGTGCCAATGAATGAATGAATTCTCCCACTTTATAATCTAATCTGTGTTTTCTGGGCCGAAATCTGGGTCAGAAACAGCCCAGAAATTGCTGAGGGCGAATTCAGAAACGTACAGGTCATTGGATTTGCGTAGATCCATGCGTGTGTGTGTCACTTATCTTCAGGGAAAATATGGCAAATTATATATCATTTCGAAGCTCCGAATGTTAGCTTTCCAGCTCAACTGAAACCACCTCATTTGGACCTCTGTAGCTCAAATTATGGTCAGTTAAGTACGAAGATGTCAGGGATGATAGCTTTTCAATTCCTTCAATTTCTTTTATTCCTTCCACTTTTGCATGCTTTCTTTCCATCCTCTATGCCATTCCTGCCCTGTAATCTCTGAAAACACTTAACACACATATCACGGCATCAAATGGTAATAAGAGGGGATTAAAATTAGCTAAATTAAAGGTCCAGGAAACATGTTTTCAATCATATCACAAGATTAGGAAGGAAAATGTAAAACCATGCAATTAGTATGAATAAGTGTGCAAAGACTTGATAAAAACCACTCAATTGAGCACAAGATAAACCATAAAATAGTGGTTTATCAATATGTCACATATCCTAATTAGTTCATGTAATTAGCAATTTAGGAGGAATTTATTTTCAAGCTGTTGTTTGAGCGAGATAACTCTCTCGAGAATCACAAGAACTCTTGTAGAATAAGGGTCATACTCTCGTTCCACCCAGATTCATAAGATTAAGAACGAAAACAATCATTGAAACTAAATTAATACATTAATTAAAATAGAAAAGCAATAGTCTTAATCCATAGAAATAAATAGAGCTCCTAACCTGAGGTTTAGTTGCTCATGACTTACAGAGAAAACTAGGGTTTTGAAAAGTAAAACGTGCGGAAGAGAGAAAATCCTCACAAAGGGTGAATCTTTTCCCTTTTATACTAACCTAATTTGATTTGGAAATAAAATGATATAATAAATCTTAAAACTAAAAGATATTGTTTGTAAATAAAAATTATAAAAAGAAAATATAAAATAATTAATAAATGCTAAATCCACTTGAGAAGCCCAAAGAGAGTAAATTCGGACTGCCTAGCCTGGCGCTAAATGCCAAATGGGCGTTTAGCGCCCTAGAGGGGGTAGCAACGATGCTGGATTATGGTCTTGTTGGCATTTAAAGCCCGGGGGCATGCTTGCAGCTTTTCCTTTTCAGCTCAAAACTCTACCAAATTACTCCAAATTTTACCTGAAATCATAAAAAAATATTAAAACAACTCAAAGTAGCATTCAAAGAGGATTTTTGCACTATAATATAGCAAAAATTATTAAATTCTAACTAGAAATGACTTAAAAATGAAGAAAAAAAGGGTACAAGATTCTCACGCATCAATTAGCTAGGATGTTACAATTTGAGAAGTACTTTTGCATAAAACCCTGGGGCTTGTCTGGAGGGCTATGTCCTTTATGAAAGAAAAATATGGATATTTTAGTTTATTCATGGTGTCAAAATTTCATCATATGTGATATTAAGAAAAATAATAAACCTAAATAGAAATATTGTTTCACTTATGGTAATCCCATATTCAAACAAAGAAGGAAAACTTGGAAGGAGCTGGCCGATTAAAGTCCTGAATGACAAGCCTAGCTGCCTCATAGGAGATTTCAATGATGTTTTATGCCAAGTGGAGAAAGTGGAAAAAAAAAATCCAAAGCCAAAAATCTAAATAGAGGAGTTCAAAGAACTTGTCAACAAGAAGAAGCTCATGGAGATGGACCTAAAAGGAAGCAAGTTCACATGGTTTAGCAATCCGAGAGACGGAATTATGACGAGAGAGAGGATAGATAGAGTGCTCATCATCTAAAAGTGGAGGCAAACCTTTGAGCATGCCACCCTTACAGCCCTCCCGGCCATATCCTCAGACCATTGTCCACTCATCCTCAATCTCAAGCTGGAACAAAATAGGCCAAGACCTTTCAAATATGAGGCATATTGGAATGATAGAGAAAATTGTTAGGTTGTAATCAAGAATGGGTAGGAAAAAGGCAACAACAATAAGGGAGAATGGGACAATTTCTTGAGCAAATTAGGGAGCTGCACAAAGACACTAAAAGAATAGCACAAGAACAATTTTAGAAGGACAGACCGAGACAAAGCTTTAAAATCAAGTTCATCAACTCTAGAATTTTCAATTCTCAACCGACCAGCAGAACCGCATCCTAGAAGCCAAGAAGAAAATCAAAGAGTTGTGGAAGTAGGAAGAGAAATATTGGGGGCAAAAAACCAGAATCAAGTAGCTTAAATGTGGAGACCACAACACGGCCTTTTTTCATGCCACAACACTTCAAAGAAGAGATAGAAATCGTATAGAAAGGCTAAAAAATGCGAATGGAGAGTGGATACAAAATCAGAATTGTTCTTAACATGATAGAGGAACACTACTTCAAGCTTTTGAATTCAAGAAGAAGAGTTAATATGACCAAGGTTTTAAAAACTGAACCAGTCATCGAACCGCTCTAGTCACTGGTTCACTGATTTACTGGTCCAACCAATTCAACCGTGGTCCAACCAAAAAAATTATTTTATAATAAAATAATAAATAAATTATAAATAAACACTTTAAAACATAATTATAGTAATATAAACTTTAAAATATCTGCTAAATTTAAAGAATGCATGAAATGTCATCAACTAAAATATTAAGATCTTCAAAAAAAGTATAAACTCCAAATATGAAATGTCAACATAAAATATTAATCATCATAGATCGATTTTTTACTTGTGCAGAAAAATCAAAAGATGCAACAGAAAGACTACTACTACCACCAGTTTGATATAAAGCAGCATCAATATCACCTAATAAAATACACATATTATCATTATGTTAAAAACAGTGCTGACAAGAATTGACGGGATGTACTATACTATTATACATAGAGCCCATCCAATAATGATTAATACTAGTAAGCACTAACTTACCAGTCTTACAATTTACAAAGACTGAAAGACATACATTCTAATGGGATGAAAGTGTTTTTTATTCTATAGGAATTACACTCATGAACAAAAACCACATCAAAAATCTTACCCTAATAAGTCTGTACTTAGACTCATACTTCTTAGCATTCTCAACATACAGTATCATAAATCAAACTAAAACCAGTGGATTTGCCCCCTCCAAAATGGGTGCGGAACTTGAACACGAACGCAGTGTCGGGGTCCTTAACATCATATATTCTAGCAAGCTTCTCTTAAGCTCATCCTTCATATTCCAAATAGAATAAATTAAAAACCTTAAACACCATAATTGTCCAACCAATAATTACTAGAAAAAAATCAATTAAATCTAAAGTTTTCAGCTCACAAACAGTAATAATGTTCTGATAATTGTCCAACCAATAATACTCAAAATTGAATTTAATTGATAATACATGCTTCTTTTCTATTTCTTTGATTTTTAATTTTTGATTCTTGAGAAGCAAGAAATTAGGGTTAGTTTCAAAATCCAAAATTAAAACTAAAGGAAATAACAATAACTTGCAATCGATTTACCAGGACATGGACAGCAACTCTCACAGACTTGAAAGCTCTTCTTTTATATCTACTTCCTATTGAATTACCGAGATCTACAATAGAAGAAAATATTATTAAACAGCAGGTTTATTTTTAACTTGTTGAATTACCCAAAAAATCACAAGCACAGTATAGAAATAGTACACAAACACAGTAGAGCATCCAATGCTAATCAAGAATCAAATAATCATTTAACAAAAACACAAAACATTCAATAATCATTCAATAATTTCTGAACAGAGCATAAAAAATCAAATTTAGGGGAGAAAAATAAAAAAATTCTAGTTCACAGTTCACACTTCACAAAACTTCAAAGTAACCTTCGAACAGGCTTGAATAGAAGTTAACTAACAATAATTATAAAAAATTATTCAATTAATCATCCTTCAACAATTAATCAATGCTTCAACAATTATTATTATAAAAAACAAAATTCATACATAGGGTTAGAAGCTAGAAGTTTGGAAAAATGCAGAGCTGGCGGGGACAGGAACAGTGGCTGGCAAGAGGTGGCTGAAAGGGTGGCAGGGTTGAACAGAGCTGGGACAGCGGTCCCTAACTGCGCGATGAAAAGTGGCACTAGCGGTGGCTATGATTTTCGAGGGCTAACTTGGCGATGGAGTGTGGTTGCGTGAACAATGGTAGTGGCTCCACGGACGTTGCGACGGCGGGGCTGGACAAAAGTTGCGATAGAAGCTCGAGGTGGAGACTGGAGACGTGAGAACTGAGAGCGAGAGGTGAGAGTGCACGGTGGAGGCTCGAGAGGAGAGGAGTGAGTGGCTCTGTGGGTGAGACTAGGGTTTGTTCCCCTTTTGGCCTTTTCTTCAGCATGCAAAACGCAGCATTTTGCCAGCCAATTTCAAAAACTAGCCTGGTCACGGTTTGGTTCGACTGACCGGTTCTCAGCCGGTTCCGTGATCCAACACCGGTTTCTAAATCTGTCGGTTTTGTCTTCTGCCCGAACCGTGTTTGTCAACAGTTCACAGTTTGACTGGCCAGTTCAAATCATTTTTCAGAACATTGAATGTGACCAAGTGCATCAACGAAATTCCAAAAAGAGTAACAGAAGACATGAATAGAGCTCTTTTAGAGGATATCACTGATGAGGAAATCAAAAGTGCAACTTTCAGCATGTATGGAAGCCAGGAACTCAGGTCAGATGGATGGAGTGGCCAATTTTTTTTAAAAGAATTGGGATACAGTCCAAAAGGAGGTATGTGCTGTAGTTAGAAGATTCTATGAAGAATGTGAGATCCCAAAGGAAATCAACAAGACTCATGTGGTGCTCATTTCAAAGGTCAAGCAATTGAAAAGTCTAAATCACCTGAGACCTATAAGCTATTATAATTTTATTTACAAAATCATTTCAAAGGTGATGGTGGCAAGACAAAGAGGCATTTTGGACTAAGTAGTTTCTCCGGTTCAAAGTACTTTTTTCAGTAGAAGAACAATGCAAGAAAACATCATTATTATACAAGAAGCGTTCCATAGGCTAACGGGCAGAGGAAGAGAAAACTCTTAAGACCTGGCTATCAAGCTAGACATAAGAAAAGCCTATGATAGAATGGAGTGGGATTACATCGAGGAGGTGCTGAAAGCCTTCGAATTTGACTAAAAATGGATAAAGCTGACATTGGGATGCATAAAAAGTGTGAGATATAAATTCAAAATTAATGGTATTTTATCTAAGGAGATCATATCGCATATAGGGCTCAGACAGGGAGATTCCCTTTTCCCTTATCTCTTTATTATTACTTCTAAAGTATTTACTATTCTTACGGATAGAGCACTTAAGGAAAATCTTATTTCAGGGGTTAGATTAGCCCCCACAGCCCTGAGTATTACTCACCTCCTTTTCGCTGATAGTTGCATTATTTTTTTAGGAGCAAAGGAAGAGAAAATATTCCAACATATCCAGATCCTCAATAATTACACTATTGTCTCAGGTCAAATGATCAATCTTGAAAAATCTGGTATCACCTTTGGCAACCAGATCTCTATCCAAATAAGAGTTAACATAGAAGAAATTCTTACTATTTTTTCTGGGAGACTCCTAAAAATACCTAGGACTTCCAACACAATGGGAAAAGTCGAAGGTCAAGGCTCTAGAGTTGGATAATGGAAAGAGTAGAGAGCAAAATTGAATGTTGGAAAGAGAGTATTCTAAACCAAGCAGGGAAAGAGGTTCTTATAAAAGCAGTTCTCCAAGCCATACCATCCTATGCCATGAGCATTCTTAGGTTCCCAAAAACTTTCTGCAACAAATTGTGTGCCAAGATAGCTAGATTTTGGAGGAGGAATAAAAAAAGAGACAAGGATATTCATTGGAGAGCTTGGCCAAAGTTGTGTTCGAGCAAAAGAAATGGAAGATTGGAGTTCAAGGAATTCCATATCCAAAACTCTGCTCAATTAGCCAAACAAGCATGGAGAATCATTAGGAATCCAGAGGCTATGTGGGTGCATATTCTCAAGGCCGTATATTTTTCTAAGTGCGAGTTCTGAAAAACTCAAAATCAAAGAAATGCTTCTTGAATCTGGAACAACCTTTTATAAAGAAGGAAATTACCCAAAAGTAATGCAAAGTGGAGCATAGGAGAGGGGAATGAGATCAAAGTTTGGAAGGATAATTGGATAGCAGACATAAATTGTTCATTGGACATACAGAATCAATCAAACGTGAAAGTAGAAGAATTAATCTCATAATCCTGTGACTAGGACAAAGTAAAGATTCAAAGTATATTTTCTCCTAACATAACCGAATTAATACTTCAAATCCTATTGGTAGATTCAAAA
This sequence comes from Arachis hypogaea, assembly GCF_003086295.3. Classification (NCBI taxonomy): domain Eukaryota; kingdom Viridiplantae; phylum Streptophyta; class Magnoliopsida; order Fabales; family Fabaceae; genus Arachis; species Arachis hypogaea. The sequence continues at coordinate 119,717,618 of NC_092055.1, read as the reverse complement.
GAAAAGACAAGATATTATGGCCCTATAGGCAAGATGGAGAGTATTTTGTGAAACAAGATACCACTTAGTCAAGAAAGAAGAAGAAGCAAACTCAAATAGTAGGCCTTCATCGAGTTCTAATTTGGAGAATGTATGGAGTGGAGTTTGGAACATGAGAGTGCCTCACAAGATTGAAATATTTTTGTGAAAAGTCGCATATAATATCCTTCCAGTTAAGCTAAATTTTATCAAAAAGAAAATAACTACTAAAGTTAATTCCCTGTGTGTTTCCAAGAGGAAAAAACTAGAGAGCATGCTCTTTTACTTTGTGATTAGATTAGGGTAGTCTGGTTTGGAACTCAAGTTCAATGTATGCCAACAAAATAAAATGTATCATCAACGGTTAAGTAGTTATAGGAAACTCTCATCAAAACTAGAATAGGCACTAGAGAAGAGGCAGAACAACAATGGAATAGGATAGGAATTACTGCTTGGACAATTTGAAAAGCAAGGAATGAAAAAATTTTCAGACTACAAATTCAAATCCAAATACTACTCTAACATATGTTAAGCTGTTAGAAGTAGACATCAATAAATCTCAGGAGCCCAATACCTACACAGCAAAAGAGAAAAGGAGAGCAGAAAAAGTACCAATAACTTGAAGGCCTCCACCACTAGAATGGTTAAAAATAAATGTAGATGCAGAATTTTCCTCTATTTCTAATTTTGGAGCTACAACAATGATGATTCGAGATAACAACGACAACCGACAAAGAGGAGCAACAATCAATCTCAAAGTATCCTCATGCCATGGCGGAAGCATGGGCGATAAGAGAGGCGGCTATCATGGCAGAAAACTTAAGATTGGAAAAGGTCATCATAGAGTCAGACTCCTTACAATTGATTGAAGCCCTCAAATCAGGATGTTCAATATGGGATATAGACTCCATCCTCCAAGACATTAGAGCCAATGATGAGCGGATAATTTATACGCTTTTTGGCATTGTTTTTAGTATGTTTTTAGTAGGATCTAGTTACTTTTAGCGATGTTTTCATTAGTTTTTATGTTAAATTCACATTTCTGGACTTTACTATGAGTTTGTGTGATTTTCTGTGATTTCAGATATTTTCTGGCTGAAATTGAGGGACTTGAGCAGAAATCAAATTCAGAGGTTGAAGAAGGACTGCTGATGCTGTTGGATTCTGACCTCCCTGCACTCAAAGTAGATTTTCTGGAGCTACCGAACTCGAAATGGCGCGCTTCTAATTGCGTTGGAAAGTAGACATCCAGGGCTTTCCAGCAATATATAATATTCCATACTTTGGCCAAGAATAGACGACGTAAACTGGCGTTCAACGCCAGCTTTCTGCCCAAATCTGGCGTCCAGCGCCAGAAAAGGAGCCAAAACCAAAGTTGAACGCCCAAACTGGCACAAAAGTTGGCGTTCAACTCCAAGAAGGACCTCTACACGTGCAACACTCAAGCTCAGCCCAAGCACACACCAAGTGGGTCCCGGAAGTGGATTTATGCATCAATTACTTACTTCTGTAAACCCTAGTAGCTAGTTTATTATAAATAGGACCTTTTACTATTGTATTAGGTATCTTTGATCAGTTGTATGCTATCTTAGATCACGTTTGAGGGCTGGCCTCTTGGCCATGCCTGGACTTTCACTTATGTATTTTTAACGGTAGAGTTTCTACACTCCATAGATTAAGGTGTGGAGCTCTACTGTTCCTCAGAGATTAATGCAAAGTACTACTGTTTTCTATTCAATTCACCTTGTTTCGCTTCTAAGATATCCATTCGTACTTCAATCTGAATGTGATGAACGTGACAATCATCATCATTCCCTATGAACGCGTGCCTGACAACCACTTCCGTTCTATCTTAGACTGAATGAGTATCTCTTAGATCTCCTAACCAGAATCTTCGTGGTGTAAGCTAGAATGATGGCGGCATTCAAGAGAATCCGGAAGGTCTAAACCTTGTCTGTGGTATTCCGAGTAGGATTCAATGAATGAATGACTGTGACGAGCTCCAAACTCGCGATTGCGGGGCGTTAGTGACAGACGCAAAAGGATAGTAAATCCTATTCCAGCATGATCGAGAACCGACAGATGAATAGCCGTGCCGTGACAGGGTGCGTTGATCATTTTCACTGAGAGGATAAGATGAAGCCATTGACAAGGGTGATGCCTCCAGACGATTAGCCGTGCCGTGACAGGGCATTTGGATCATTTTCCCGAGAGAAGACCGAAAGTAGCCGTTGACAATGGTGATGTATCACATAAAGCCAGCCATGGAAAGGAGTAAGACTGACTGGATGAAGATAGCAGGAAAGCAGAGGTTCAGAGGAACGAAAAGCATCTCCATTCGCTTATCTGAATTTCCTACCAATGATTTACATAAGTACCTCTATCCCTATTCTATTATTTATTTTCGAAAACCCATTACTGTTTTATATCCGCCTAACTGAGATTTATAAGGTGACCATAGCTTGCTCCATACCAACAATCTCCGTGGGATTCGACCCTTACTCACGTAAGGTATTACTTGGACGACCCAGTGTACTTGCTGGTTAGTTATGCGAAGTTGTGAAGATATGTTTAGACCATGGTCATGTGCATCCGTTTTTGGTGCCATTGTCAGGGAATCAATTTCGAACAACAATTCACAACCTGAGTAGCAATTTCGCATACCAAGTTTTTGGCGCCGTTGCCTGGGATTGTTCGAGTTTGGACAACTGACGGTTCATCTTGTTGCTCAGATTAGGTAATTTTCTTTGTTTTGTTTTAAAAAAAAAACATTTTTCAAAAATCTTTCAAAAATTTCTCCTTTGTTTTCGAAAAATTATTCAGAATTTTTAAGAATGAATTCTAGTGTTTCATGAAGCATGCTAAAGCCTGGCTGGCTGCAAAGCCATGTCTAAATTCTTTTGGACTGAGGTTTTGGATTAAAATTGAATGAATTACACTCATATTTTTGCTGAAGCTTGGCTGGCCATTGGCCATGTCTAGTGTTTTGGACCGGAGCTTTCATTGAAAGCTTGGCTGGCTAGTGAGCCATGTCTAATTCCTGGACTGAAGCTTTAGACTAACACTGCAAGATTCCTGGAATTCATATTAAAAATTTTGGAATCCTTATTTTCCTTTTTCAATTAATTTTCGAAAAATATAAAATAAAAATCCAAAAAAAATTAGAAAATCATAAAAAATATATTTTGTGTTTTTTGTTTGAGTCATGAGTCATGTTATAAGTTTGGTGTCACTTGCATGTGCATCTTGCATTTTTCAAAAAAATTTCATGCATTCATAGTGTTCTTCATGATCTTCAAGTTGTTCTTGGTAAGTCTTCTTGTTTGATCTTTGCATTTGCATGTTTTGTGTCTTTTCTTGTTTTTCATATGCATTCTTGAATTCTTAGTGTCTAAGCATTAAAGAATTCTAAGTTTGGTGTCTTGCATGTTTTCCTTGCATAAAAAATTTTTCAAAAATATGTTCTTGATGTTCATCTTGACATTCAAAGTGTTCTTGGTGTTCATCTTGACATTCATAGCATTCTTGCATGCATTCATTGTTTTAATCTAAAAATTTCATGCATTGCATCATTTTTCTTGTTTTTCTCTCTCATAAATTCGAAAATTAGATTTGACTTTTTCAAAAAATTTTAAAAATCTAGTTGTTTTTATGAGTCAAATCAAATTTTCAATTTAAACATCTCATCTTTTTCAAAATCTTTTTTTCAAAAAATCAAATCTTTTTCAAATTTCTTAGTTATTTTCGAAAATTCCAAAAATATTTTTCAAAAATCTTTTTCTTATTTTTATCAAATAATTTTCGAAAATAACAATAACAATTAATGTTTTGATTCAAAAATTTCAAGTTTGTTACTTGCTTGTTAAGAAAGATTCAAACTTTAAGTTCTAGAATCATATCTAGTGATTTCTTGTAAATCAAGTCATTAATTGTGATTTTAAAAATCAAATCTTTTTCAAAAACTAATTTCTATCATATCTTTTCAAAAATATCTTCTTATCTTATCTTTTTCAAAAATTTGATCTCAAAAATATCTTTTCTAACTTCCTAACCTCTCATCTTTTCAAAATTTGTTTCAACTAACTAACTAACTTTTGTTTGATTCTTAACTTTTTCAAAACTACCTAACTAACTCTCTCTCTAATTTTCGAAAATATCTTCCCTCTTTTTCAAAAATTTCTTTTTAATTAACTAATTATTTTTATTTTTGATTTCAAAATTTTTCGAAAATTACTAACCTTTTTCAAAAACTATTTTCGAAAATCACTAACCCTTTTTTAAAAATTATTTTCGAAAATTCTCCCTCTCCCATCTTATTCTATTTATTTATTCATCTACTAACATCTCATCTCACATATCTACCCTCCTCACAGTTGTGTTTCTTCCATTACATTACATTCTTTATCTCCCTCTTTTCTTCCACTCACAAAGGGATCCCTATATTGTGGTATAAAGGAACTCTATTATTATTATTTTTTTCTGTGCCCTCTTCTTTGTCATATGAGCAGGAGCAAGGACAAGAATATTCTTGTGGAAGCAGATCCGGAACCTGAAAGGACCCTGAAGAGAAAATTAAGAGAAGCTAAATTACAACAATCCAGAGAGAACCTTTCAGAAATTTTCGAACAAGAAGAGGAGATGGCAGCCGAAAATAATAATAATGCAAGGAGGATGCTTGGTGACTTTACTGCACCAAATTCCAATTTACATGAAAGAAGCATCTCTATTCCTGCCATTGGAGCAAACAACTTTGAGCTGAAACCTCAATTAGTTTCTCTGATGCAGCAGAACTGCAAGTTTCATAGACTTCCATCTGAAGATCCTTTTCAGTTCTTAACTGAGTTCTTGCAGATATGTGATACTGTTAAGACTAATGGAGTAGATCCTGAAGTCTACAGGCTCATGCTTTTCCCTTTTGCTGTAAGAAACAGAGCTAGACTGTGGTTGGATTCTCAACCCAAGGATAGCCTGAACTCTTGGGATAAGCTGGTCAAGGCTTTCTTAGCCAAGTTCTTTCCTCCTCAAAATCTGAGCAAGCTTAGAGTGGATGTTCAAACCTTCAGACAGAAAGAAAGTGAATCCCTCTATGAAGCTTGGGAGAGATACAAAGGACTGACCAAAAAGTGTCCTTCTGACATGCTTTCAGAATGGACCATCCTGGATATATTCTATGATGGTCTGTCTGAGTTATCTAAGATGTCATTGGATACTTCTGCAGGTGGATCCATTCACCTAAAGAAAACGCCTGCAGAAGCTCAAGAACTCATTGACATGGTTGCAAATAACCAGTTCATGTACACTTCTGAAAGGAATCCTGTGAATAATGGGACGCCTATGAAGAAGGGAGTTCTTGAGATTGATACTCTGAATGCCATATTGGCTCAGAATAAAATATTGACTCAGCAAGTCAATATGATCTCTCAGAGTCTGAATGGAATGCAAGCTACATCCAACAGTACTCAAGAGGCTTCCTATGAAGAAGAAGCCTATGATCCTGAAAACCCTGCAATAGCAGAGGTGAATTACTTAGGTGAACCTTATAGAAACACCTATAACTCATCATGGAGAAATCATCCAAATTTCTCATGGAAGGATCAAAAGCCTCAACAAGGCTTTAATAATGGCGGAAGAAACAGGTTTAACAATAATAAACCTTTTCCATCATCCACTCAGCAACAGACAGAGAACTCTGAACAAAATACTTCTAATTTAACAAACTTAGTCTCTGATCTGTCCAAGGCCACTGTGAGTTTCATGAATGAAACAAGGTCTTCCATTAGAAATTTAGAAGCACAAGTGGGCCAGCTGAGTAAGAGGATCACTGAAATTCCTCCTAGTACTCTCCCAAGCAATACAGAAGAGAACCCAAAAGGAGAGTGCAAGGCCATTGACATAAGCACCATGGCCGAAACCAAAGAAGGAGAGGAGGACGTAAATCCCAAGGAGGAAGACCTCCTGGGACGTCCAGTGACCAATAAGGAGCTTCCCTCTGAGGAACCAAAGGACTCTGAGGCTCATCTAGAGACCATAGAGATTCCATTAAACCTCCTTATGCCCTTCATGAGCTCTGATGAGTATTCCTCTTCTGAAGAGAATGAGGATGTTACTGAAGAGCAAGCTGCCAAGTTCCTTGGTGCAATCATGAAGCTGAATGCCAAATTATTTGGTATTGATACTTGGGAAGTTGAACCTCCCTTGTTCATCAATGAACTAAGTGATCTGGATCAACTGACATTGCCTCAGAAGAGACAGGATCCTGGAAAGTTCATAATACCTTGTACCATAGGCACCATGATCTTTAAGGCCCTGTGTGACCTTGGTTCAGGAATAAACCTCATGCCCCTCTCTGTAATAGAGAAACTGGGAATCTATGGGGTGCAAGCTGCTAAAATCTCATTAGAGATGGCAGACAATTCAAGAAAACAGGCATATGGACAAGTAGATGACGTGTTAGTAAAGGTTGAAGGCCTTTACATCCCTGCTGATTTCATAGTCCTGGATACTGGAAAGGAAGAGGATGAATCCATCATCCTAGGAAGACCTTTCCTGGCCACAGCAAGAGTTGTGATTGATGTTGACAGAGGTGAACTAGTCCTTCAATGGAATGAGGACTCCCTTGTGTTTAAAACTCAAGGATCTCCCTCTGCAACCATGGAGAGGAAGCATGAAAAGCTTCTCTCAAAGTAGAGTCAACCCAAGCCCCCACAGTCAAACTCTAAGTTTGGTGTTGGAGAGTTTCAACAATGCTCTGAACATCTGTGAGGCTCCATGAGAGCCCACTGTCAAGCTATTGACATTAAAGAAGCGCTTGTTGGGAGGCAACCCAATTTTTATCTAACTATATTTTTCTTAGTTATATGTCTTTATAGGTTCATGATCATGTGGAGTCACAAAATAAATATAAAAATTGAAAACGGAATCAAAAACAGCAGAAGAAAAATCACACCCTGGAGGAAGCATCTGCCTGGCGTTCAACGCCAGAACAGAGCATGGTTCTGGCGCTGAACTCCCGAAATGGGCAGCATCCTGGCGCTGAAAGCCCAGAACAAGCATGGTTCTGGCGTTCAACGCCAGAAATGGCAACAAATGGGTGTTGAACGCCCAAAATGGGCACCAACCTGGCGCTGAACGCCCAGAGTTGTGTGCAAGGGCATTTTACATGCCTAAATTGGTGCAGGGATGTAAATGCCTTGACACCTCAGGATTTGTGGATCCCACAGGATCATCTCAGGACCTGTGGACCCCACAGGATCCCCACCTACCTCATCATCTCTCTTTCCATTCATGATTATCCCTTCTGTTTTCCATCTACCACTCACATCCATACACCCACTACCTTCAAAATTCAACATCTCTCTCCCACCCAATCCCACCCATATGGCCGAATACACACATCCATCCATCTCCTCCATAACTTCTTCTTCTTCTATTCTTTCTTTTTTTGCTCGAGGGCGAGCAACATTCTAAGTTTGGTGTGGTAAAAGCATAGCTTTTTTTGTTTTTTCCATAACCATTGATGGCACCTAAGGCTAGAGAAACCTCTAGAAAGAGGAAAGGGAAGACAAAAGCTTCCATCAAGGGTCTATAGCTCAGTGGTAGAACATTTGACTGCAAATCAAGAGATCCATGAAATACCTCAGAGGATACATTTTCTTCCACACAATTATTGGAAGCAACTAAGGGTGGAACATCAAGAGCACTCCATCATCCTTTATGAAATCAGAGAAGATCTAAAAGCAATGAAGGAGGAGCAACAAAGACAAGGAAGAGACATAGAAGAGCTCAAGGACATCATTGGTTCCTCAAGAAGGAAACGCCACCATCACTAAGGTGGATTCATTCCTTGTTCTTATTTCTTCTGTTTTTCGTTTTCTATGTTATGTGCTTATCTATGTTTGTGTCTTCATTACATGATCATTAGTAGTAGTAACTATGTCTTAAAGTTATGAATATCCTATGAATCCATCACCTCTCTTAAATGAAAAATGTTTTAATTCAAAAGAACAAGAAGTACATGAGTTTCGAATTTATCCTTGAACTTAGTTTAATTATATTGATGTGGTGACAATGCTTCTTGTTTTCTAAATGAATGCTTGAACAGTGCATATGTCTTTCGAAGTTGTTGTTTAAGAATGTTAAATATGTTGGCTCTTGAAAGAATAATGACTAGGAGACATGTTATTTGATAATCTGAAAAATCATAAAAATGATTCTTGAAGCAAGAAAAAGCAGCCAAGAACAAAGCTTGCAGAAAAAAAAAAGAAAGAAAAAAAAAAGAGAAAAAACAAGCAGAAAAAGCCAAAAACCCTTAAAACCAAAAGACAAGGGCAAATAAAAAGGATCCCAAGGCTTTGAGCATCAGTGGATAGGAGGGCCTAAAGGAATAAAATCCTGGTCTAAGCGGCTAAACCAAGCTGTCCCTAACCATGTGCTTGTGGCGTGTAGGTGTCAAGTGAAAACTTGAGACTGAGCGGTTAAAGTCAAGGTCCAAAGCAAAAGAAAGAGTGTGCTTAAGAACCCTGGACACCTCTAATTGGGGACTTTAGCAAAGCTGAGTCACAATCTGAAAAGGTTCACCCAATTATGTGTCTGTGGCATTTATGTATCCGGTGGTAATACTGGAAAACAAAGTGCTTAGGGCCACGGCCAAGACTCATAAAGAAGCTGTGTTCAAGAATCATCATACTGAACTAGGAAAATCAATAACACTATCTGAACTCTGAGTTCCTATAGATGCCAATCATTCTGAACCTCAATGGATAAAGTGAGATGCCAAAACTATTCAAGAGGCAAAAAGCTATAAGTCCCGCTCATATGATTGAAGCTATGTTTCATTGATAGTTTGGAATTTATAGTATATTCTCTTCTTTTTATCCTATTTTGATTTTTAGTTGCTTGGGGACAAGCAACAATTTAAGTTTGGTGTTGTGATGAGCGGATAATTTATACGCTTTTTGGCATTGTTTTTAGTATGTTTTTAGTAGGATCTAGTTACTTTTAGGGATGTTTTCATTAGTTTTTATGTTAAATTCACATTTCTGGACTTTACTATGAGTTTGTGTGTTTTTCTGTGATTTCAGGTATTTTCTGGCTGAAATTGAGGGACTTGAGCAGAAATCAGATTCAGAGGTTGAAGAAGGACTGCTGATGCTGTTGGATTCTGACCTCCCTGCACTCAAAGTAGATTTTCTGGAGCTACAGAACTCAAAATGGCGCGCTTCTAATTGCGTTGGAAAGTAGACATCTAGGGATTTCCAGCAATATATAATAGTCCATACTTTGGCCAGGAATAGATGACGTAAACTGGCATTCAACGCCAGCTTTCTGCCCAAATCTGGCGTCCAGCGCCAGAAAAGGAGCCAAAACCAGAGTTGAACGCCCAAACTGGCACAAAAGCTGGCGTTCAACTCCAAGAAGGACCTCTATACGTGCAACACTCAAGCTCAGCCCAAGCACACACCAAGTGAGCCCCGAAAGTGGATTTATGCATCAATTACTTACTTCTGTAAACCCTAGTAGCTAGTTTATTATAAATAGGACCTTTTACTATTGTATTAGGTATCTTTGATCAGTTGTATGCTATCTTAGATCACGTTTGAGGGCTGGCCTCTTGGCCATGCCTGGACTTTCACTTATGTATTTTTAACGGTAGAGTTTCTACACTCCATAGATTAAGGTGTGGAGCTCTACTGTTCCTCAAAGATTAATGCAAAGTACTACTGTTTTCTATTCAATTCACCTTGTTTCGCTTCTAAGATATCCATTCGTACTTCAATCTGAATGTGATGAACGTGACAATCATCATCATTCCCTATGAACGCGTGCCTAACAACCACTTCCGTTCTATCTTAGACTGAATGAGTATCTCTTAGATCTCCTAACCAGAATCTTCGTGGTGTAAGCTAGAATGATGGCGGCATTCAAGAGAATCCGGAAGGTCTAAACCTTGTCTGTGATATTCCGAGTAGGATTCAATGAATGAATGACTGTGACGAGCTCCAAACTCGCGATTGCGGGGCATTAGTGACAGACGCAAAAGGATAGTAAATCCTATTCCAGCATGATCGAGAACCGACAGATGAATAGCCGTGCCGTGACAAGGTGCGTTGATCATTTTCACTGAGAGGATAAGATGAAGCCATTGACAAGGGTGATGCCTCCAGACGATTAGCCGTGCCGTGACAGGGCATTTGGATCATTTTCCCGAGAGAAGACCGAAAGTAGCCGTTGACAATGGTGATGTATCACATAAAGCCAGCCATGGAAAGGAGTAAGACTGACTGGATGAAGATAGCAGAAAAGCAGAGGTTCAGAGGAACAAAAAGCATCTCCATTCGCTTATCTGAAATTCCTACCAATGATTTACATAAGTACCTCTATCCCTATTCTATTATTTATTTTCGAAAACCCATTACTGTTTTATATCCGCCTGACTGAGATTTACAAGGTGACCATAGCTTGCTCCATACCAACAATCTCCGTGGGATTCGACCCTTACTCACGTAAGGTATTACTTGGACGACCCAGTGCACTTGCTAGTTAGTTATGCGAAGTTGTGAAGATATGTTTAGACCATGGTCCTGTGCATCCATTTTTGGTGCCATTGCTAGGGAATCAATTTCGAACAATAATTCACAACCTGAGTAGCAATTTCGCATACCAGCCATCAAGAACAGACTTCTTAATTACGGCTTCACATGGATCCCTCGCACAGGTGACCATCTGGCTGATACCATAGCTCACCTAAAATAGCAAGATCAATTGAACATTAGATGGCCCACATCACCTCCTAATCATGTCGCAAAGATCATAAGGGATGATAGACTTGGAATCTCCAATCAAAGAGAATAGAGACAGAACCAATAATGTTCGTTTGTGCTTTATAAAATTGGACAAATGGGAGGACAAGAATTGATCTAATGGTATCGACGGTACTAAGCAGATAGGCTCAAGAGATCTCACCCGTAGCATTGCAAATGAAAGTCTCACAGTCGGCAAGCGAAATTATTTTCTAGCATCATAGAGTATCTCCATCAATTCTATCTCCAGCGCTTCTCAAATCTCCATCCAGTTAGGTGGTTCAGCATCTCTACCCTATGCTCATATTTCCTCGTAGCAGCTTCAACGCTTTTGTTCTTGACTCTTTAAGTGATGTTTTAAGGCATTGTCTATGGTGAGGAAAGTAGAAGTAAGTCCTTTATGTTAGAAAATGATTTAATTTCCTAATCTAGTTGTGGACAATAATATATTAATTATAATCACAAATTATACTATTTCAAATTAAATGACTTATATAATGATGATTTCATTTATTGTTATAAATGCTAAATTGAATAAATCATAATTACTTTTGATTTGGAATTAAATGAGAATAAAACCAGATATTATCTTTTGGACTTTAGATACTATTTTTATTTGGGCTTTAGGGTTTAGGGTGACATGCTCAAATATAAATAGTGCATTCAGGGTTTCAGTCCCCAACACACCAAAGCCTCCTTTGTCGCCCTTTTCCAATCAGAAGAGTCACAATTCAGCCATATTAGGGATATAGAAGGTTTTGGTTGAGAAAAATCGAAAGAACTACAACATCTAAACTCTTTCAATCATGATTCATGTTTATGAATTCAGGTACACTTTCGCATTCAAGTATTTTCTTTTTTAATGATTTAACATAAATAATCTTTGAGTTAAGGAATTCTGAAAAAATCTAACAAGTAGTATCAGAGCCATCCTTGACTAGATCATTAAGTAATAATTAATTCCATTGTTATTCGTTATTTGCTATTACTTAATACTGGCATATCATATCAATATTTTTTTTTAATTTGAATCAATTGATGTGCGTATATATTTAGTATGTATGTTGTGTGTTGCTTTCCTGTTATGCGCCACTATTGGTGTTCCTCCATCTTTGATTATGTGAATGCAAGCATTATATTATTGACATTGTGGTCTTCTATATATGTAGCTTTCTTATTTCATTGCAAAATATTGGTAATTTTTCCATTGCAAAATATTGGTAATTTTTTTTTATGTATTATTATTATTGTTGTTGTTGTTGTTGTTATTGCTGTTGTTGGTTAAAATCACTTATGCGCTATATATTGTGATTTCAAAATAAATAATAATAATACCAGTGTTTAAATTGATTTGTGTCTCAATCTCAAATATTGGAGCAATAGTAATGTTGATTCATAAAATTAAAAAAAATTAATTAATTCCTTGATCACGGATGCTGCATATCCATGGATTTAGCATACTTACCATAAACATTTTTGTATGCACTATGGTTTGATATGTGAATATGAATTCTTGATCACGGATGCTGCATATCCATGGATTTAGCATACTTACCATAAACATTTTTGTATGCACTATGGTTTGATATGTGAATATGAATTCAGAAATTTTTGGCACATGAATTTGTTACAATATTATAATCATATTTTTTTAAGGTCTGAAAAGACACAATCAAAATTTAATTTCTTTTGCGATTTAAAATTTTTTTTATTGTTACATAAGGAAACTAGTAACAATTTGGATTATTATACTCACCTAATTTATAAAGATTTGATTTTATAATAAATTGATTGAACATGATGCTGCAAAAGTAGCTTCTTTTGTGAAAATTGATTTATTTAAAACATTAGGAATATAGTGATGTGAAATTTATGCGAATGTTGATCAGTCCAAAGGAAGGTCTATATTTGGTCAAATTATATACACATATTAATGGTAAAGATATGTTTGAATAACTAATTAAGAATAAAGCAATGCTTATTAATTTTTGTGGATAATAATCGGCCCAAAGGAAGTTTATTGTTTGGCCAAATAATAAGCATTGCACACTTTTTTTTATTTTCTATTAATTATGAAATCAATAATCGGCCCAAAGGAAGGTTATTGTTTGGTCAATTAATAGAAAATATATGCGATAATAAATAGGTTGCGAATTTTAAGTTTCCATATGCGCATTCAGTCGGTCCAAAGAAAGGCTTAATGTGTGACAGAAATTTTGACAATATTTTATTACTGCAATGAGAGTATCACTTACAATTAATTTTTCTATCCAAGGATTGAAAATTAATGTTGTTCTAGATATCTCAATATGGATTTTTTTTTTCCATTATTTAACTAATATTTATTGCATGTTTTCTTTGTTCTAATTCAGAAACTATGGCTTCAACTGCCAATATTTTTGTACAAATTAGTAGTATTCCTATGATGAATGGTTCAAACTTTAGGGTTTAGAAGAATACTGTGGAGATTGTCCTCAGTTGTATGAATCTGGATATAGCTCTTCGAGAGAAAAAACTCACTTCCACTCCAGAAAATCTCAATGAGGTTAAAATAGAGAAGTGGGAGAGATCCAATCAAATGAGAATTATGATCATGAAATGCTCAATTTCTGAAGCATTTCGGGGCTCAATTACTGAGGATAAAGATGCCAAATAGTTCCTGAAAGATATTGAAAAATTCTTTGCAAAGAATGAAAAGGCGGAGGCAAGTAGCCTTTTGAGCAAACTTGTCTCCATAAGGTATAAAGGTAAAGGAACATAAGGGAGTACATTATGGAAATGTCTCATCTTGCTTCTAAATTGAAAGCACTAAAGTTAGAGCTGTCTGAAGATTTACTTGTGCATTTCATTTTGATCTCTCTTCCTGCACAATTTGGGCAATTCAAAGTGAGTTATAACACTCTGAAAGACACTTGGTCCCTAAATGAGCTTATATCTTCATTATGTGCAAGAAAAAGAAAGGTTACAGCAAGATAAGACTGAAAGTGCTCACATAGTTTCATCTTCTTAGGATAAAAGAAAGCGTTATACTACTACAGATGCGCCTTCTCAGCAAAAAAAGGCTAAGAAACAGGATCAAGTTTTAACCTGTTCCTTTTGTAAAAAGGTGGGACACATGAAGAAAGATTGTACCAAATATGTCACTTGACGTGTAAAGAAAGGTATAATTCTTATTTTTGTTTGTTCTGAGGCTAGTTTAAGCTATGCACCTATTGATACTTGGTGGGTAGATTCTGCTGCTACTACTCATGTAAGTGTTACTATGCAGGATTGCCTGTGGAGCCGACCGCCAAGTGATGCTGAAAGATACACCTATGTGGCAGACGACAATATAGTTGCAGTCAAAGCTATAATAACCTTTAGATTATGTTCCACGAGTGGATTTTACTTGAATTTATTTGAGTTATTTTATGTACCGTCATTTAGACAGAACTTAGTTTCTGTTTTTTGTTTGGACAAATCAAGTTATTTTTGTTCGTTCGAAAATAATAAAGCTAGTCTCTTTTATAAATTGGATAATATTTTCTCTGGTTGTTTGATGAATAATCTATAGGCTTGATTTGAATTCCTATAATAATGAAATACTGCAAACAGGTACAAAACAAAAACTAAATGAGAATTCAGCATCATTATGGCACAAACGCCTAGGTCACATCTCTAAACAGAGAATCCAAAGGCTCATGTCGGATGAAATTCTTGGACCCCTAATTTTGGCAGACTTTGAAGTCCGCATTGAGTGCATAAAGGGAAAAAGACAAACGAAAGGAAATTAGGTGCCGAGAGAGCTAAAGATGTCTTAGAACTGATACATACCGATATATGTGGCCCATTTCCTATTGTCTCTTGGAACGGACAACGATATTTTATTACGTTCATAGATGATTACTCTCGTTATGGGTATCTATATTTAATTCATGAAAAGTCCCAAGCCTTGGATGTTTTCAAGTCTTTCAAAGCTGAAGTTGAACTTCATCTTAGGAAGAAAATTAAAGCTGTCAAATTTGATCGTGGTGGTGAATACTACAAAAGATATGACGGTTCAGGTGAGCAACATCCCAGGCCTTTTGCACTTTTTCTAGAGGAGTGTGGTATTATTCCGCAATACACTATGACAGAAAAACCTAGTATGAATGGTGTTGCAGAGCGAAGGAACCGAACTCTTAAGAACATGGTAAGAAGTATGATTAGTCATTCTTCCTTGCCTGAATCACTCTGGGGAGAAGCTTTAAAGACCGCAGTGTACATCCTTAATAGGGTGCCAAGCAAAGCAGTTAACAAAATCTCTTATGAAATTTGGACTAGAAAAAAGCCCAGCATAAAGCATTTACACATTTGGGGATGTCGAGCTGAGGCGTGACTTTATAGGCCGCATGAAAGAAAATTGAACTCAAGAACAATTAGTTGCTACTTTGTTAATTATGCTAAGCGTTCATGGGGTACAAGTTTTACAATCCTGCATCAAGGTCTATTTTTTGAAATGGAAAATGCGAGATTTCTTGAGGATGTTGAGTTTGGAGGGAAGGGAATATTAAGAATGTTGCTTTTGATGAGGATTCTGTAACTGATAATGATCAGGTCTTTGTACCTGTCATTGTTCAAGATAGAGTTATAGTATAAGAGCACAATGAGAATCCCACTCAATTCCAACCCATACAGCAAGCTCAACAACCTCAAGAAGTGCCATTAAGGAGATCCAACAGAAAAAAGAGAAGTGTAATTTTTGGATGAATATGTAGTCTATCTCTAAGAACATGAGGATAGTATTGGTTTGACAAAAAATGACCCAATCAATTTTCTTCAAGCCATACAAAGTTCTAACTCTGAAAAGTGGATTGATGCCATGAAAGGAGAGATGAAGTCTATGAAAGACAATGATGTTTGGGACCTCGTAGAATTACCTAAAGGTGTGAAACTAATTAGTTATAAATGGATATTTAAAACCAAAAGGAATTCTAAAGATAATGTCGAGAGATATAAAGCTCGTCTAGTCACTATAGCTTTACACAAAAATAAGGCATAGACTATAAAGAGATTTTCTCTTTGGTATCGTCAAAAGACTCTTTTAGAACCCTAATGACACTAATAGCTCATTTTGACTTGGAGCTACATTAGATGGATGTGAAGACAGCATTTCTCAATGGTGACATTGATAAAACGATGTATATGGTACAACCAGAAAATTTTGCATCAGGCGATTTAAAATCTATTGTTTGTAAGTTAAAGAAATTCATCTATGGTCTCAAACAAGTTTTCCGTCAACGGTATCACAAGTTTCATCAATTCATTACCTCATATAGTTTTGAGATAAATATTATAGATGAATGTGTGTACTGCAAGTTTAGTGGGAGTGTTGGGTAGATACTTGAGCAATCCGGGCATGGATCATTGGATAGCTGTTAAACGCGTAATGTGTTATCTGAAGAGAACAAAGGATTACATGCTTACTTATCGGATATCAGAAAATTTGGAGATTATTGGGTACTCTGATTCTGATTTTATGGCTTATAGTTGCAAAACTTTGTCGCTGAGTTTCGTATAGTAGATGACATTGAAAGGCAATTGAAGATATTTTGTGACAATAAGTCAGCAGTACTATACTCCAACAATAATAAGAGTTTGACAAAATCAAAACATATAGACATCAAGTTCTTAGTTATCAAGGAGAAAGTTCAAGAAAAATAGATTTCCATAGAACATATAGGAACAGAGTATATGCTAGCAGATCCATTAACCAAGGGATTGATCCCTAAAGTCTTTCACGAGCATACTGCTCGGATGGGTGTCAATATTTACGATGCCTTAGTTTAGTGGGAGTTTATTTTATGCTATGTCCTATGACAGATATTGAATTATCTTTCTGCAGAATTAAGTTGATGGTTGATTTCATATTATGTGCAACGTTTATTTTGCAATGTTTGATCTCAATAAAGTTTTAAAGTTGGACCAGCTGGAAATAGACATACATGAGATCACTTGGCATGTAATTTCCATATTACTCATCCAAATTTGATCTATGTCGTTAAATATTAGTATGGTGATCATCGTGGTTTTGTCATGACACTAATATGATAAAAGCTGTGGTAATTTCATATCTAATATATGAGATGGACTAGATTGTTAAAGTAATAAAGGAAATAGCATTCAGATGCATGCATAAAGTTTATAAGATGTGATTATGTCAAGAAAGAATATATGTATAGCCCAAGTAGGAGATTATTAGGAAATTATTTAATTTCCTAATTTGTTTGTAGGCAATACATATATTAATTATAATCAGAAATTATGCTATTTCAAATTAAATGACTTATATAATGATTATCTCATTTATTGTTATAAATATTTAATTGAATAAGTTATAATTACTTTTGATTTGGAATTAAACGAGAATAAAATCAGATATTATCTTTTAGACTTTAACCATATTATCTTTTGGACTTTAGATACTATTTTTATTTGGGTTTTAAAATTTAATGGATGTCATGCTCAAATATAAATAGTGCTTTCAGGGTTTTGATCTCCAACATACTAAAGTCGCCTTTGCGGCCCTTTTTCCATCAGAAGAGTCACAATTCAACTCTATTAGAGATACAAAAAACTTTGGTTGAGGAAGATCAAAAGAACCACAAGATCCAAACTCTTTCAATCAGGATTCATGTTTATGAATTCAGGTACGCTTCCGCATTCAAAGTATTTTCTTTCTTAATGATTTAACATGGATAATTTTTGGGTTAAGGAATTTTGAGAAAATTCCAACCCTTTAAAGTTGTAGAAAGCATATTTGAATTTTGTGGCTCTCCTTCACGCAGTACATTTTGGTGTGACATTGTAAAATTTGGCCCTAAACTTGTGATAATAACATACTGTTCCTTCCCTTTCCAAACCAAACGTCTGCAACAAACACACACACACATTCCATCAACATTCATTTAGATCATTTCAATCCATGATTTCTCTTTCATTTTACTTCATTTTCTCAGGAAACAAAATCATCAACATCAACGAAATAAATAAAAAATAAACCAAGCATCCAAACCAAAATTTTTGGTGCGACCATTTCCGATAGAAACGATGAGTTCTTTGACACTGTTAACCATCGGAAATCGTTCTTGTTGTCAAACACATGTGTGACTACCGCGACAGTAGAATTGTTTGGGACGAGTCCGCCGTAGACGGTGTATCAAGATTTCTTTTCCAGACTCCAACAAAACGAATTGAAGCAATTTGGAGTGGGGCGCGGCCAACCTTCCAGAGCTCAAAGTTGAAGCTCGAAGACTCATACACGTCGGCGCATGAGAACACCAACGGCAATGAACTATTGAAATCCAAGCAGGGAACAAAGGCTTTCGGCTGAATTTGGACTAATATGCTTAAAAATCAATATTTATGAATTGACCCCTGAATTTTAGCTAATTTGTTTTATAATCTGGTCTTTTAAGGTCTTTAAAATACTTTTATCATTGAAGAAATCTCCATGATTTAAATGTTAATAGTTGAAGCTTTTATTCCTTTAGATGCTGTCATTAGGATTGTAAGTTTGTGGCTTTGCACCTTATAACCCTTCTTTGGTTGTTGTTTGTTGGTTTGGGTTGAGCTTTGTCCTAACCCACAACAATGTCAAAAAAAAAAAAAAAAACATTAATTATATTAGGCACTAATCTGATTTCCTAGAGATGAATTGGCAAAGATCCTTTAAATAGTTGAAGAGGAACAAAGACATAGACACTAAGAGTCTAAGAGAGTGTATCCGATCCGGATCTTCTATGTCTATCCCTTAATTTCTACTCCACCATTCAAAACATAACACGTTTCTAATTGTTCTCACATAACCTAATTTAGATTTCTTTTTTAATTGCCACTATTTCTTATACAATCATATTAAGTGTATACTAAAATCAATTACAAAAATTTATTATTAGTATAAAATATACATTAAAAATAAATTAAATAACACATATATTTATACATAAATATATAATAACTGATTTTATTATACAAATAATATTTTATTTTTTTATTAGACAGAGATACTTTTCAACAAGAAATTGTTTAATTTTTATCAAAAAGTTTTACGTAGAAATTAAGGGAGTTGCAGTACAATGAAATAGAATTCACCGTTATATATATATATATATTATTCTTTTAGTTAAAAAACAACTTTTAGCGTAATTTCAATAAAATATTTTTAAAATTTCAAATTTAACGGTATATGAGAAGTGAATTATTTTTAAATTTTATTTTATATTGGAAATAATTAATAAAATGAGATCGATTTCAGTATAAAAAAATAATTTTATTTTAATAGAGAATAAATTAATTTTTTTATCTTGTATAAAATTTAAATTGAATTAAAATTAAATATTAAAATGACAAATCTCATTTTAGTCATAAATTACTATTTTGTAACATTAATTATATTTGATATATATTAAAATTAGTTATTAATATAAAATATATATTAAAAATAAATTTATATATAATATTTTGTTATAGTATATAATCTTATAAATGTTAATGTGGCATTTCTCGGACTTAAAATGAAATTGAATAATGGAAGCCAAATATTGGTGATGCTAGTATATTTTCAAAATTTGAATCTTTTAAATTTTAAATTTTTATTTTAAAGAATAAAATATGATTTTTCACTCTTAAATAATTTTTTTATATTTTTTTTTAGTCTCATTTATAAAATAAATAATAATTTATAAATAATAAAAAATTACACTTTAATTACCCTCTAAATAAAATAAAATTTAAAAGTTAGAAGATCGAGATCCATATTTTCAATTCCATCCGATCATCAATAATCATGGCATGTAGTTTATTTACACCAAAGTCAATTAAATAGTGAAAGATATAAGTGTTTATAAAGTAGGATAGGGATATTTTATTTATTGATATAAATAATTTGAATATAATTTATAAATTTATATTTTATTAGTTATTTTATTTATAGTATAAACGAATTAATTAAAAGTATATCTTATTTATATTATAAATGAGATAAGATACAAATTTTTAAACAAATATCACGGGTGTACACGTGATACATGAAAGTTGACGTACTCTATATATCTCATTACAGTGTAAACAAAATATATTTATAATTAATTTGTTTACACTATAAACGAGATATGAATATTTGTAAGTATAAAAATATACTTTTTATAGATATAAAAATAAAAATATAATTTTTAAAATAATAAAAAATATAAATAATTTAATTTAGATCGATTTAAAAAATAAAAATTAATATATTTATTATTATTTAGTTCAAATACAATATTAACAAATAAAGTAGAATAGAGTAGTAAAACAACACATCAAAATTCAACAGCGATCAAATTAAGTAAATAAGTGTCCATATATTCAAAATACAAGAATTTAAATTGAAGTGTAAAATTCTAGTGTCTTCTACATTTTCTTTCATTTTACCTACTGCCACCATGAATATCTCAATGCGTTGATAACGACTTATTTGGACTTAAAGCACGTTCGTTAAGTATAGGTATAGAAGGAAATAATTATCTAATTCATTTGATAATGGTAGATACTCCTATAAAAATGGTATTACAAACTGTTAAATTATTTAATATATTTAATTAAATAATTTAATAATTTATAATGTCATTTTTATGTAAAGATATCTTCACAGAAAAATTCATCCTTCAGAATTATTATCTTCTAGTTGTCTAGGGGAGAATGCGTTCAAATTCGGTCACCTTTGATTTTTTCTACGTACGTGTTTCGGTTACTTAGTTCGTTACGTTCTTGCAAGTTGCAATAATTCAGGTAGGTGATTTTTGTTTTACATGATGTTTGAAATAATTTTGTTTTGGCCGAAAAAGGCGAATTGGACAGTCACATTAAATGAATAAACAATTCATCTTCTCCAGATATTTTGATTATTTCTTGTGTTATAAACCATTAAGAATGATTAGAGAAAAAGAGAATTATATATCTTACTTAAATCGTTTTTCACACATCTTTTCGTATTTTTTATGAAATAATTAACTATATAATTAGCCATCTCTGTATAGATCACAGTAACATACACTTGTGACGTTTCTGAACGCCGGCTTTCTTAATTGAATATTTTATTACAACATAGTAGTATTAACACCATTAATTAAATAATTAGAAATGGCATATAGTTCGATTGTGAAAGAATGATGCAACAATTATTTAGGGGTATAGTTTTGGCATATTTTCCACGAGGGACAGAAGTGGTTGATGGTTAGATCGATTGGTTCACCATTTTTCTTTGACATTGTTGCCGAAGGCTATATCTTTTTCCTTTCAATATAGCAAAAATATATATTTATATATATAAAAAAATTATAATGTTACAAAAGTCCTTGGTTGCATAGACATTAGACAGCTATATGAATTATAGGAATGGCGCAAATTAAACGCACTTGATGATTATATTGGGATTCTTTGAATACCAAATTATTATAATAATAATTAGGAGACCATAAGAAAAATACTACTAATAATGTTGGTATATAAGAGCAATCTGAATTCTAGAAGGTGGCCCGTGACATGTATATAAAATCATAATTGGGGTGTAATTGTCGGGTTGCTGTTTGCGATATTGACATCCTAACAACATAACAATTCCAAGACGAGTATATCACCTACCAAAAATTATGAAATATCAATTGAACAACAACTAACAGCTACGGAAAATCATCATATTATGGGGTATGTGAAAAGAGATTTCGATAGATAATGGTTTAGCACTAGGTAGCAATTAAGTAGCAACAATAATCATGTAAGAAGATCTCTTCATTTTGCGAGGTTCACGGAAATGTTCATCAACAGCTAAACAAAGGACGGCGAGGACAATATAACATGAACATATTACATGTAACATATTTGTAAGGGGTTGGGGGAAACCTATTCTATTATATTAACATTTTAAGTCAATACACCTTGCCAACTTATTGCTTGACCTCCAATTCATCCAAATAAATAACAATTTCTTTCTTTCTTTTTTCTTTTCCTTATTATGTAAAACAATTTAGGGTATATAAACCGCTAATAAATGCACTTAAATTATCTTGATGCTGATAAAAATATTTTCAAATTTTGTTATCAACAAAAAATATCTTCAAATAATTTAAAGATGTTTTCGCTGTAATTAGACAAATAAAAAAGTTAATTAATTTAAAAACGTGTGCATTTTTTTATGCTTTTAAATAATATGAAGGCATTTTGTCAATAACAAAATTTGAAGATATTTTTATTAATAATAAAATAATTCAGTTACATTTTTTATGATTTACCCAAAAGTTTAATTACATAAGTTCACACCGCCGGTATCCTACCACCAAAGTCATCAAATCATATTTTAGACTAAGGAATGTATGTACTTGATATATATATATATATAGAAACAAGATATATAAAAATAAGACAAATTTAATTAATTTTCGAATATATTTGTATTTGTATTTATATATATACTTGATAATTTTGCCAATCATCTTGGCATCCATATGATATCACATAACACACGTTATAATTCTTTAATAGTACTACTACAATATTATATATATTATATTATTATATCACTAGAACAATTGTGCGACTAAAAATAAACTAAAAACAAAATTCATTCGTTCATGCATGTAATATATCTTCTTTGCATCTCCACATTAAAGAGACGAGAAGTCAAGGAATCTCCACGTAAGTCGTTTTTCTCATTTTTCTGAGGGTGGTTAGGACTTAGACTTAGAATAAGGTACTATAAATTTCTCAATATCTTGAAATTATTTTGTTTGTGTCATCATTCATCAATTCCATCACCTTATTATTCTTCCATATCTTCTTGATTGTCTTCACATACACTAAACACTAAATAGAATTAAAACAAACAAGGGCACGGTTTTTTCAAGATATGACTAAGATTACATGGAAATCAATCATCCCAAGTTGTTACAAGATTACCAAAAGCAAAGTAGAAGAAGAAGAGGTTTCAAAACATTGTTCTTTCCAAAGGCTATGCCTCTCTGATGTAAGCATTACAAGCTCTCCTAAGGACATTGAAGATCTTTCAACTTCTTTTGTTGGATCAAAGCTTTACACATTCACCTTAGAGGAGCTAAAAGAAGCAACGCATAATTTCTCATGGAGTAACATGCTTGGTGAAGGTGGGTTTGGACCTGTTTACAAAGGTTTTGTTGATGACAACCTTAAACGTGGTCTGAAGGCTCAATCCGTGGCAGTTAAACGGTTAGACTTGGAAGGCTTGCAAGGTCACAGAGAGTGGCTGGTTAGTTATTAACTTCCTAATATAAACTAGAATTTAATTCTTGATTTTTTTTTAATATGCAATTAAATTGATGATTTTATTTTCTTTTACAGGCAGAGATTATATTTCTTGGGCAGCTAAGGCATTCACATCTTGTTAAGTTAATTGGATACTGTTGTGAAGAAAAGAACAGGCTTTTGGTGTATGAATACATGCCAAGAGGTAGCTTAGAGAACCAATTATTCAGAAGTATGTAATTACTCTTCTTAATCCTAATCAATTATTTTTCAGAAGTACAGTTCTTCAACGCTAATTAATGTTGTTTGGTTGTAATGAAAGCAGGGTATTCTTCTAGCATGCCATGGTCAACAAGGATGAAAATTGCATTAGGTGCTGCTAAGGGCCTTGCATTCCTTCATGAAGCAGATAAACCTGTCATATACAGAGATTTCAAAACTTCAAATATCTTACTTGACTCAGTATGTTCCTTCTCTTTTGTCTCTTCTCATATTCTTCAATCAGAATATTATGTATGGCGCACTAATAAAGAAATAATCTTTACTAATTTCAGGACTACACAGCTAAATTATCAGACTTTGGGTTAGCTAAGGATGGTCCTGAAGGAGAAGAAACACATGTAACAACAACACGCATAATGGGGACAAAGGGCTATGCTGCCCCTGAATATGTCATGGCAGGTATTTATTAGAGAAAATATGGCTACTTTCGCGAAAATGTCTTTATGTGAACGACGATAGGTGAGAATTGTTTCGTCTAACAGTTCTCATTTATGATTTCACATGAAAGATAATTCTATTTAATCAATGTTGACTAATTTCACATGAGAGATTGTCTTCGTGTAGATGATAGTAAACCAGAACTGTTAGATGTCAATTTAGTCAAATTATCTATCAGTTTTCACCTATGTTCTTCCCATGAAAATAACTCAATTAACCAATATTGACCAATTTGACACGAAAAATTATTTTTTCACTTATCATCTTCACATGAAAGACAATTCCATTTAACCAATGTTAACCAACTTTATTTACTCTGCTAATAAGTCATGAATTTTCAGGTCACCTTTCTACCAAGAGCGATGTGTATAGCTATGGAGTGGTTCTGTTGGAGCTTCTTACAGGGAAGCGAGTGGTGGATAGGAGCCGGCCGAGTCGAGAGCGGAGCCTGGTGGAATGGGCAAGGCCTATGTTGAGGGATCAAAGGAAGCTGCACCATGTGATGGACCCAAGGTTGGAAGGGCAGTTTCCTATGAAAGGAGCAGTTAAGGTTGCTGCATTGACACATAAATGCTTGAGTCACAACCCCAATCCAAGACCCTCAATGAGGGATGTTGTCAAGACATTGGAGTCACTTCAAGACTTTGATGATGTCTTCATAGCACCATTTGTTTATGTTGCAGTCAGTGAAAAGAAATAGACATTATACTCTCCAAAGTGTCATCAAAGACTTATTAGTTGCAGCAATGTAGATAAAATATAGTAGATAGCTAGCAAAGTTAGGAAAAGAAGAAAAGATTATGGTTTTGTCACTTAAATTTGGAAGGGACAACTTGGTCAATCTATCTACATAATGATAAAAGATAAATGTAAATAAGCAGTAGTACTGAGTAATTGTGAGTACAAGCTAAGTATATATAGGTATGCGAATTTGATTGTATAAAACTGAACGAAGAATGAACTATCTATCTATTTATATCACAGGCTAACTACTAATTTAGTATCAAAAAGATTTAATCGCACATAAAAAAATTTTCGACAGATGTTATTGTCGAAACAATTTTTAAATAATTTGAAGTAAATATTATATTTTCTATATATGACAAAAAAATTTCGTATTTAGCAAACAACTTATCTATTTGATCTAAATTTTTGTGATAATATTTGAATAAATATTTAAAAAGCTCAGAAAAAATTCAAAGTAAATTGTGATCTCTATATTTTTTTTATTTTTCAAAAAATATGATCATTCACATTAAGAAAATTAAAAAAAAATCACTTGACATAAAATTATCAAATTTTAAACATAAAAAGATCTTATTTTTTTAATAATAATTACAAAAATTTACATAAAAATTTAATCTCTAAAATCTATTTTTAAAATATATATTTAATATCTAATTTTTTTTGTCACGTTTTTAAATTTTTCAAAAAACTTATTTAATGTTAACATCTTTTAAGGTTCTTTATCAGCAATAGATACATTCAAATACTAATTTGATAATGTACTCTATATCATATAAAAGTTGATACAAATTTATTATAGAATAAACTTATGTCATATTGTTGTTTGTAATTATACCATGTCAACAATTTTGCAATATAAAATATAATGGAATTCTACATAAAATAATACTAAACTTTAATCATACTAATTAATTAAATTTAATACCTATTATTACTTAATTAGATTAAAAAATAATAGTTAAATATAATTAATATCTACATAAAAACTATAATAACAACAAATTTTAGTTTCAAATATTCAAATTGTATACTATTTAGTCTATTTAAATATACGTTTAGTAACACTCTTATTATTATGACTCCATTTCATATATTCTCTTAAATGAATTGATCAAAATATTTTTAACCACGTTCAATTTTAGCATAACAATATTTACTTACTATATATACATTTCAATATATCATGATTAATAAAATTTATTTATAATTGTATTTTATATTTTTTGTATTTTAATTTTATTTTCAATAATTTTTTCTATTTGTTTTAATTATCTCTAAACACAAACGATTAAAGAAAACCTCAAAATTATGCTATAAAGCACATTTTTTAAAAAATATCACCAAATAATAAATAATTTAATCTTTGAATAATATAATATTTTTAAATTTATATTATATAATATAATTAATTTAGCTCTTTGTGCAGTACGTGAATCTTAATATAATTTTATTGAAATTTGGAAGTCTTTGTTCACACATTCAACTAGGTAACTTTTATTCAACTATTCTTTCCTTATATTTTATTCATGGTAAAATATAAGGTACAGATCAAAATTTAAAGATATGCTACGTGGTAAAATATAAACCATACATTCTAAAACCACACTTTTCACTTAAAACCGTAACTTTTCACAAAGAAAAGTGTCACCTAATGAAAAAAAGTAAATTAGAAGATTTAAGAGAAGAAATAGTTAATCAAAAATTAATGATTTTAACCAATGTTAATTGTAATGACACCGAATTCTTAAAATCAATACAAAACGATTTTTCTCAAAATCTTTATTTTACTATAAGTTTTATTGAAGAACTTCAAAAACCTGAAAAAACTTATTTTTCACACGGAACTTCTAAAAAATGCTACCATAGAAATGATTCCCCACATCTTTATCATACTTTTAACCCACAATTAAATTCTATAGTAGATATGTTTGAAGAAATATTAATATCCATAAAATTTCAAAGAAATAAGGAAAAAGAGAATCCCAAAGAAGAAAAATTCCAAAATATAATCAACATAACAGACTTAAAAGTAAAACCACCATTGAAATTATGAATATTGAAGAAAAATTAGAAGAAGTTACAATGCTTTTTAAACAATTAAAAATGGCTCAAGAAAATAATATTATGGAACATGGTTTTCAAATAGAAGAAGAATTAGTAAATTCTGAAAATATAGAAAATGAAGAACACATTTTAGATTATTCAAGTGACGAAGAACCAGCCATTCCAATACAAGTAAAAAATGAAGCTGGAACATCTAAGGATAATCAATCTCAATTTAAATGGGAAACAGGTTTTGATAATTATGCTTTTAAAAAAGGGTTTACAAATAAAGATTCAAAATATACAAAAATACCATCAAAATATGTTCCTAAAATCCAGGAAATGGAAGGAGAAAGAATGCTCGATTTAGACTGTAAAAAGAACGAAAAAGAAATTTTCGAAAATTGGTTGAATTCCTTTTTATTAGAAGCCTTTACTAATCCAAAACTTAGTGAATTGTCTGGAAGATATATTTGGAATTACATAGGGTTTCATACTAAAGGAACTATAAGAGATTATATGACATCAATAAAAAACCAAATAATAGAAGAATTAGCAACAAAAACTACAGCTTATGATAAGATATTATATATAATGATGATTCTATATAAAGAATTTTTTGAAAAAAAATATTATAGATCATAGACAAGAAGTTTATAATAAAGAATATCAAGAAGCAAAAAACCATTTAGCTAATATTCAGATATATGATCTATGTAATGTGGAGTCTTATATATGTGAATATAGAATACATTATTACAAATTAAAAGAAGAAGATAAAAATCATTATCTTAGTATGTATATAACAAAACTTCCATATCCTGCTAATGAATTTATAATGGGAAGATTTATAAGAGAAATAAATAGAGGAACAATTGAAAATAACTTTGGTGGAGCAACCTCTGCAAGAAGAGAGGAAATAAAAGAACGTTGTATGCAAGAAGCAACTCAAAAAAGATTTGCAAATATAATTAGAATTTGCTGTCAAGATAATGAAGAGATACCTAAAAAATATGGTCTTAATAAAAATTTTCAAAGAAAAAGAAAATATCAATTTAGAAAAAGAAAATACTATCCAAACTGGAGAAAAAAGAGATATTTTAGAAAGGAAAATAATAATAAAAACAAAAGACAAAGAAATAACTATTGCCCGAATAAAAAAGAAAATTGTAAATGTTGGTATTGCAAAGAAGAATGACACTATGCAAATGAATGTCCGAAAAAGAAGGATAAAAGGGATCTTACTAAACAAATAGAAATTGCTAAGTCTTGTTTCATGGAACCTTTAGAGGAATCTGATGATAATTTAGACTATATTTTTGAATATGTCTCGGAAACAGACTCAGAGACTGAGTAATAATGCTACATTTATTACTATAAAAATAACAGAAAAGTTTATAAATACTTTCATAGATTCTGAAGCAACACAATGCTTTGCTAGTTCAAATATAAAACTTGATTGGAAAAAATTAAAGAAACCATTAAGAGTTAGAATAGCTGACAAATCAATACATAAAATTGACCAAAAAGCAGAGATGGTTGAAATTTTTATTCAAAATTATAGGTTCATTGTTCCATCTATATATATGTTAGATTCTGGAATGGATTTTATCATAGGAAATAATTTTTTAAAGCTATATCATCCATTCATTCAAGAATTAACATATATAGTTTTAAAAGCTCCACACGATTCTTCAATAAATCAAAAATCAAAACGTATAAAATACCGACTACTACTATAGATAAGATCTTAAAATTTAAAATATTTTCTATATTAGAGACATGTTATTTAAATTTATACTTTCAGATAAATATCCCAAAAAATAATCTTGAAATAAAGATAGAAGAACTTTTGGATGAAATTTGTGCTGAAAATCCTTTAGATATTAAAAATACAAATAACGAATTAGTAAGTATTAAATTAAAAGATCCTACAAAAGAGATAAATGTTCCAAATAAAATTTCTTATTCCGCAAGAGATAGAGAAGAGTTTTCACTAGAATGTAGAGATCTTTTGGAAAAAGGAATTATAAGATTAAGTAAAAGTCCTCATGCGGCTCCAGCCTTTTATGTCGAAAACAATAATGAAATTAAAAGGGGAAAACGAAGAATGGTTATTAACTATAAGAAGATGAATGAAGCAACTATTGGTGATGCTCATAAACTTCCAAGAAAAGATTCTATTTTAGAAAAAATTAAAGGAGCAACTTGGTTTTCATCTCTTGATGCAAAATCAGGATATTGGCAACTTCGTTTAGACAAAGAAACAAAGAAATTAACTGCTTTTACTTGCCCAACAAAAGAATCAACAAGTGTGTTGCTCTATGAATGAAATGTATTACCATTCGGATTAAAACAAGCCCCAGGTATTTATCAAAGATTTATGGAAGAAAATCTAAAAGAGTTAAATGAATTTGTTTTAGTGTACATTAATGATATACTAATTTTTACAAAACAGGATAGAGAAGATCATCTTCAAAAATTATTAATAGTTTTAGAAAGATGTAAAGAAAAAGGATTAGTTCTTAGCAAAAAGAAAGCAAGAATAGCAAAACAAGAAATAGAGTTTCTTGGATTAATTCTATCCACTCAAGGAAAGCTAAAACTTCAGCCAAATATCCTAGAAAAGGTAAATTTATTTCCTAATAAAATAGAAGATAGAAAACAATTACAAAGATTTTTAGGGTGTATAAATTATATTTCTGATCAAGGATTTTTAAATAATATAACAGAATACACTAAAAGCTTATTTCCAAAAATAAGTACTAAAAAAGAATGGAAATGGGATGAAAAAGATAGTATGCAAATTCAAAGGATTAAAGAATTATGTAAAAAACTTCCAGAACTATATATTCCAGAAGAAAATGACTACTTAATAGTAGAAACAGATGCTTCAGACATAACCTGGTCAGGATGTCTAAAAGCTAAGAAAGCTATAAAAAGTTTGGAACAAGAAAAAGAATCACTAGATTCTAAAGTTTCCCCAAAGGAATTACTTTACAGGTATATTTCAGGGACTTTTACTCCAACAGAACAGAGATATACCACTCATGAAAAGGAAACTCTAGCAGCAATTAAATCTCTTAAGAAATGGAAAATTGATTTACTACCCAGAGAATTTACATTAAGGACAGATTCAAGTTACCTAACAGGTTTCATACGATATAATTTAAAAGTTGATTATAATCATGGACGATTGGTAAGATGGCAATTATTTTTGTTACAATATCCAATAAAAATTGAATATATTAAGGGTGACAAAAATGTTATTGCAGATACATTAACAAGAGAATGGAGTTCGTCTACAACGCATTAGATCAAGAAATTCAAAAATATGAGCAAGAACTCAAAAAATACAAGCATTGTCAGCAAATAAGGACACAGATCCAATCTCTCAGGAAGGCCATCAAAGCAATGAAATCAACACAGCAAGCAAAACCATCAGAGTTCAGCCAGCTAAGCGTGGTGGACAAATCAGGTGAAGAAAAAATTTCAGAAAATAAAACAATTGCTGAAATCATTAAAAAATCCACCCAAGATAAAAAATATTATGTAATTTATAATGGTCCCATGAAAGGAGTATATGATGCCTGGGAAAAAGCAGCACCATTCACACATCAATCAAGGATAATTCATAAAGGAGGGTTTCTAACACTGGAAGAGGCAAAGGAATCCTTCAGGGAATATGAAGCTCTCCATCCAGAGCAAACCTTAAAAAGAGCAGATAAAGATCCAATTCAAACCCAGAGAATAGGGATAATAAGAAACATTCCTACAAGGGCTGAAATCAAGGAAAAGAAAAGGGTCTGTAGATCAAATCTCAAAGAAACCCTTAACATAGTCCTGAATTGGACAGAAGAAAAAAGGACAATTTTGGGATATTATCCTATTGCCAAAGAACAGCTAACAAAGCTGGTTATATTCCCAGATGCTTCCCCATCTGACACCTATCAGTTTTTCCAATATGGATTAATTGATACAATTTTAATTTTTAATGACCTAAAAATTATTAGTGAGTTTCCTGCAGGATTCGTTGATGCAGTAAAGAGATTTAAAAATATGATTGACAATGTAAATCCAAGGGATATATCCCTAAAATTTACAAACAGTCAACCTATTTTTAATGAAGAAGAAGAATGCTTGGTTCCAGCACACCAAGTAATATTCATGTCCGTCTTCCCAGAAAATTTTCAACCAATTGATCATATTCAAGATTTAACGATTTACAGTCATGAGGGAAGGTTAGCCAGCACATTAGCAAGGGTCTTTGAAAGAACTCAAAAAATAACGAAGGAATCTCACACAAGGATTAATTATAAAAGTAGAAATACTCTGCTTGTATCCAGTAAAAGAAATAAAATCGAAGAAAGAGAGATGAGACTCTTGGTGGAATTTGAATCAGCATTCTACAACTTATCTGGACTTTTAGAAAAGCTCTCTGAAGGGATAAAGAGGAATCTCTGCTATTTGATAAAAGACAGAGAAGACCACAAGTGCCAGCTATGTGCCTCAGAGATATCTGAAGAAAGCAATAATGAAACGGAATCAACTCACATGATGAAGGAAGGAGACAATGCATCTGAGGGTCACATGATAAAAGAGGAGGACAGTGCATCTGAAGCATCTCTCAACATTATTGCATAGTGACGTAAGCACTTAGGTCATAGAGCACCAACAATGTAGCTGGTGCAAAAGAACAAACAATGACGTAAGCAATGACGTCATAAGAAGGGTAAGGATGGGAATTGTCCATCAAACCCAACTATTATAAATAGGTTGCTTAGGCAATTGTAGAAGTATCAAACAATAGAAAGCAGGAGGCTAAGAGTACTCATATGCTAGGAGAGCAAGGAGGAAGCTGCCAAGGCGATTCTATAGTCTGAAAAAGAATTCCCTTAGGAAAAAATAATTCTAAACTCCCCTCTGGAGTTAGCATCTACAATCTCCCCTCTGGAGATAAAAACACCTTATGTAAAATATACTAAATAAAGGAAGTTTTTCTCCAGAAAGGTACATCTTCATCCTAGTCTTTCAATTATGAATTATTTAGAAAGTTTAGAATTAACAGAAGAATCTGATTATTATAGATTAACTGCTTTATTAGATAATGAAAAACAGGCTGTTCTAAACACAGAATTAAATCTCAAATCAAATGAAAACTTTAATAAACAAAATCTCTTAAAAGAAGTTTTTAATAGAAAAAATATAATATACTATGGAAAAATTCAACTTGAAGCCCCTATAAAGATAAAATCCGCCAATGGAGAACTTGAAATAGCTTTGATAAATGATGAAGAATTGAGCAAACAGATTGAGAAAATTAAGGATCAACAAAAAAGATCTAAAATTGGATGGATTCATATTAGTACTATACAAGTCTTAATCAAATCTACATATATGAAAGGAATTAATTCACCAATAAGCTTAGCAATCTTTGACAAAAGAATTACTGATGACCAATAGATCAAATAATTGGAATTGTTCATGAAAACTTGGCAAACGTAAATGTTAAATTCAATGCCCATCTTGGATATGTTATACCTTTATCAATTGAAAATCTTGGTAGATCTATAAGTTTGGCTTATAAATTTCACAGAAAGAATCTAATGGAACAAGATGATGAACCATTTTCGATTACATATGCTATAAATTATGCTTTAATAAATAGCCATCATAGTATAATATTTAAAAACAGAGAAAGAATTTATGTCGATGAATTATTTCAGAAAATTGTAAAAACAGAAATACCAAAATATAAAGCTATTGAAAACCAGTTCTATTATTAAAAGAACCATCAGGAAAATTAGTTTCATCGAATTTTCAAATAAGAGAATCTAAAATTAATAGCCCTTTAAGTTTATCTAAGTTAAAAATTAAAGAAGAAAATTCTGAAATAAAAGAATTAACAAAAAAGGTCGAAAAGTTAAATGAAACTCTAAACACTAAATTATGACAAGAAATAATGAAGAAATATATGTAACTTATCAAGACAAGAAACAAGAGCTCTTTGAAAGAGAAAATCGTTTAAATTACTTACAGTTTTCTGGAATAAATCAAAAGGCATTTGAAACTCTAAAAATAATTTATGACAAGTTGAAAAGAGAAGTTGAAGAGCTAGAAAAATTAATAGAATCTCTGGAAAATAATGATGAATCGATGATAGAGTTTGCAGAAATTCTAAAATAAATAATGAAGCATAAAAAGATTGAAAAACCAGAAAATAAAATAAAAAGAAAAAGGGCGGAAAAATTAAAAAGTAAAATAAAGGAATATAAAAGGGAATTAAATAATCTTCAAATCGAAATTGATGACCTTATAATAAAAAGGATAGAAATAAGAATAAATATAAACAAGTTGGAATTAAACTTAAAAAATTTATAAATGCCTGGAAAACCATATTATGACTTAAAAGAATTAAAACTGTTGAAAGAAAAAAATGGAGAATGAAGTTGAAAAATTAAAAAGATATTTAGAAACAACAGAAAGTGTAGAAATAAAAGAAGTTTGTGAGGATTTGAGAAATTATATTAAAGAAAAAGACAAACAGATAAAAGATTTTATATACAATAATCCATGCAAAAAAGAATATTATAAACTAAAACAAGATTGAAAAAACTATAAAAATCAGAATTATAAATCAAGGACTAATAATAAATAATCACACAAAAAAATAGTAGAAATGGTTAATACTTTAGATTATAAACTTGCAAATTATTCAAATCCTTTAAATAAAGCACCACCAATTGAATCTATACAAATTATAAACTTATTTAAAGTAAAATATGAAGAGTTAATTTTGAAAAAGAAATTAAAAGGAAAGTCGACTGTAAAAAATTGGTATCAGAGCCAAGTTAACGATTAAGGGTAACACTTTCTCTTTAAGCAACACTTTTTAGTGACACGCTTTTCTGCCACAAAAGACAAAAATCTGTATATATTCATCTGTACACTAGATGGACCCTTTATTCATTCATCATATTTGGGTGATGATATCATACAATTACATTTTATATTTTAAAAAATTATGTATTTACCGTAAAAAGTGCGTTTAAGTAAAAAATATTTTTTAAGTTAAAAATTTCTATACTTAGGGTTGGATGAATCTATGTAATCTAAGGTGTTTAAATACACTGTTTGAATATATGATGAAAAATGAAAGAAAAAAAAAGAAAAAAAATAAAAGAAAAATAAATTTTTTTATGTATTGTTTGGATAAAAAAAATTGATAAAAAAATAGAGATAAATTTTTTTTATTTGAATAAAAAAAATAAAAAAAATCATATACATTAATATTTTTATATATTATATGTAAATTATAATTTATTAATATATTTAAGTCATTTTTTGCAACAGAAAAAAGTCATTTAATTTAATTTTCAACACTTTAATATATTATCTTTATTAATAAAAAGTATTATTTTAAAGTTATCTTTTTCCATTGTTTTTTAAATATCATAAATAAAAAGATGTATCACTGTTTCTCAAACAAATACAAATAAATAATTTTATAAAAAAAATAAAAAACACTTTATAGGTTACATCATTAATTTCTTAAATTATATTTAAGGAACATGTGTCACTAAATCGTCTCTAAAAAAATACGATATTAATATTAAAAGTAGCTAGCATTTTTTTTTTATTATATGCAACTAAAAAAGTAAAAATTCATATACAAATTCTTATAAACATATAATAAAACACCAAAAAAATAACAACAACCATGAGAATAATATTTCATAATCATATATCAATTTCAAAAAAGAATAATTGTTTATAGTTAGAGGAGTTAATAGTTATTTTCGTCCCTAAAAGATACATCGATCTCCATTTTCGTCCCCGAAAGTTAAAATTAATCAAAATCGTCCTCCAAAGATACCGTACTTAATCACGTTCGTCCTTCCGTCATCTCCATAGCTGAGTTGGCAAACGGCCGCTGACGTGGGCCGTTAACTGCCAAGGTGGCAAACGCCAAGCTGTAGCATGTTGTTGATGACAAGATAAGTCTTATTTAAGACGTCAAATTAGTCCTTCTTTGTGGATAAACCCTAATCCCAATTTCAACGATAAATACGGCGCCGTGAACACTTTCGGTGGCAGTAGAGGTTAGTAGGAGCTGTAATCCTTGGCTGGCTGACTGGATGGAGATAGAAAATGGTGGTTGTGGTGGCGGTTTGTCGCATGCATCGCATGACAGTCATGGATCTAGTGCTTCGATGCGAAGGAGGAGGCTGAATTCTCATGACAGATCATGTTTTGTGGGCTGAAGACTGTATTTAAAAAATTAGGGACAGCAGAGAATCTGAATAGATTGTTCCATGCATGTCCAAGGTACCAGGTGAGTGATGTTAAAAGAAGTTAAAGTTTTTTCATCTTGTTCTATGATGTTGGGTGTTCCTTGAATTTTTTGTTTACTCCTTTCTGAAATTGCAGACGGGCAGTCACTGCAATTATTTTAAGTGGGTTGATGATGATGAATTTGAAGCAGTGGATGTATGTGATACAAAGAAAGATGCAGGAGCTGATATGGAGGTTGAAGGTGACTATGATGAATGGAGGGTGAAGGTGGCATGGAAGTTGGGCAGCTTGGAAGCTGAAGTTAGAGCTTTGAAACTGCTAATGATTTTGATGTTTGGAGTAGTTGTGATACTCTGTTGTTTGTTATATACTTCTAAATAAACCCAGTTATCATCTGTGAACATGTAATGGTGTATTGAATTTTTTGACTTGAATGGGAGTAGTTATTTGAAGTTGGAAGCAATTTCCTGTTAATGGTGGATAATTTTATAAGATTTGGCAAAAAATTCTCTGTCGCTGTTCATATGAATTATGTTGAGCCATAAACAAAATAAGCAACAAAGTAAGTAATCTTAGTAATAACTTGTCATTGAAGGCTAATTGTCATATTGTCTTAACAGAGAAATACCACAACAAAGTTATAAGGTTCTGATGTCACCACAATACATTGAATTTAGACTTAAATACCATACAAAAAACAACAAACAGAATGTTATTTCATACACAAAATGAGTCAGCCACAACACATTCCTAACAAATCAAACTTTGTCGTCAATCTTCCGTGGAGCCTTGAAACCTGGAGTAGGCACAAAAGTCATGAAGTTGGCCAGCCGCTTAGCAGTTCCAAAACTTGTCCCCTTAATGGTCTCAGCAGAAACAACCACAGATCCAGTTGCAATAGGCTTAGGGGAGGAAGTTAACATTGCTTTTCTTTTAATCACTTGTAACTTAGGTGGCCTAGCTACCAATTGATCTTGTATACACCAGTATCAAATGAATTTGTCAGATGATTAGGGTAATGTGAAATTTTTTAGGAGTGAGGAGTGATGATACTACCTGTTGGGTATCTTGGGTTGGTGGGATGCTTTCGGATTGGCTTATGTCAATCTCTGATGGAAGCTGGATGGGTGATGGAACTGAAGGCAAAGGTACTTCTGCTTCTGTACCATTATCAGCATCAGTAGAGGCAGCATTGAGTTCTAGTTCAGCACCTTCTATAGCAGGGGCAACAACTGCCAGTTGTAGCTGCATCTTCCTGGCATGTTCCTCAGCATCCACAGCCTTTTTCTTTGCCCAACCTCTTTTGTTGTGTCCAACCTCACCACAGTACATGCACCGGATTGGGTTGTATTTTCTTTTCATTTTTGTCTTTGACCCACTTGGTTGTTCTTCTTTGTCCCTTCTCCTCTTCTTTGTCGGCCTTCCAGGTTTAGGCTTCATTGGGGGTAGGACTGGTGCTGGATGTGGAGTTTTTCCCCATAGATGCTGCCCCTTAACCAGATTGACATTGAAACAATAAGTTTGCTTATACGCTTCCATCTTCAACCAATCATGGCAGTATTCTTCAGGTCTCTTGTCATTCTTGTCTTGTATGGCCGATATTGCATGCATACATGGCATACCTTTCAAACCAAATAAATGGAACCAGTAAACTTGTTATCATGAATGAAGACATTGTTAACTGATGAGCGGATAATTTATACCCTTTTTGGTATTGTTTTTACATAGTTTTTAGTATGTTTTAGTTATTTTTTATTATATTTTTATTAGTTTTTATGCAAAAATCACATTTCTGAACTTTACTATGAGTTTGTGTGTTTTTCTATAATTTCAGGTATTTTCTGGCTGAAATTGAGGGACCTGAGCAAAAGTCTGATTCAGAGACTGAGAAAGAACTGCAGATGCTGTTGGATTCTGACCCTCCTGCACTCAAAGTGGATTTTCTGGAGCTGCAGAAGCCCAATTGGCACGCTCTCAATTGCGTTGGAAAATAGACATCTTGGGCTTTCCAACAATATATAATAGTCCATACTTTGCCTGAGATTTGATGGTCCAAACTGGCACACTTCTTGGCGTTAAACGCCCATTTTGGCACCCAAGGTGGCGTTTAACTCCAATTTGAGGCATATACACGTGGAAGCTTGAAAACTCAGTCCAAACACTCACCAAGTGGGCCCCGGAAGTGGAATTCTGCACTATCTACACCTAATTACTCATTTTCTGTAAACCTAAGTTACTAGTTTAGTATAAAAACTACTTTTAGAGATTCATTTAGCAACTCATGACATTTTACATTTCATATTGTCTCTTCTACGGCATGAGTCTCTAAACCCCATAGGTGGGGGTGAGGAGCTCTGCTGTGTCTCAATGGATTAATGCAATTACTATTGTTTTCTATTCAATCATGCTTGATTCTATTCTAAGATACTCACTCGTACTTCAATATAGAGAATATGATGATCCGTGACACTCATTATTATTCTCAAACCTATGAACGCGTGCTTGACAATCACTCCCGTTCTATCTGAGCTCAACGTAGTCGTTGGGCGACAGCTTGAGTGCGTATCTCTTGGGTCTCTGATCCACGGACCGAGTCTGTGAGATTAGAACCTTCGTGGTAGAGACTAGAACCAATTAGCAGCATTCCTGAGATCCAAAAAGTCTAAACCTTGTCTGTGGTATTTCGAGTAGGATCTGGAACAGGATGACAGTGACGAGCTTCAAACTCACGAATGTTGGGCGCAGTGACAGTGTGCAAAAGGATAGAGAGATCCTATTCCGACACAAGTGAGATACGACAGATGATTAGCCGTGCGGTAGCTGTACCTGGTATTTTTCATCCGAGATGAGAGATCCGACAGTTGATTAGCCGTACAGAAATTGTGCCTGGTATTTTTCATCCGACAGGACGGATGGTAGCCATTCACAACGGTGATCCACCAACATACAGCTTGCCATTGAAGGAAGCCATGCATGTTTGGAGAAGAAGACAGTAGAAAAGCAGAGATTCAGATGACAGAGCATCTCCGGAACCTCAACCTGTTCCTCATTACTGAATCACAAGTATCATTCATTTCATGTTATTTACTTTTCATAAACAAAATCATTTTTATCATTAATCTCCTGACTAAGATTTACAAGATAACCATAGCTTGCTTCAAGCTGACAATCTCCGTGGGATCGACCCTTACTCATGTAAGGTATTACTTGGACGACCCAATGCACTTGCTGGTTAGTTGCACCGGAGTTGTGAAAAGTGTGATCACAATTCCGTGCACCAAGTTTTTGGCACCGTTGCCAGGGATTGTTTGAGTTTGGACAACTGACGGTTCATCTTGTTGCTTAAATTAGGAAAAATTTATCTTTTTGGTTTAGAGTCACTAAATTTGAGTCTTTTATTTTCTTTTCAAAAATCTTATTTTTCTTTATTAATCTTTAATTTTCCTTTGAGTCTTCTATTTGAGTTTAGTTTCATGTTTTAAGTTTGGTGTCAATTGCATGTTTTTATTTTCCTTCAATTTTTCGAATTGTATGTTCTTTTTATTCTTCATATTTTCGAGTTTTATGTTCCTTGTTCTTTCTTGATCTTCAAGTTGTTCTTGTTTATTTTTCTTGTTTGATCTTTAGTTTTTCTTGTTTTGTGTCTTTCCTTATTTTTCTTGTGCATTTTCGAATTATTAGTGTCCAAAGTATAAAAATTTTTAAGTTTGGTATCCTTTGTGTTTTTATTTTCCTAAAGATTTTTAAAATATGTTCTTGGTGTTCATCTTGATCTTCAAAGTGTTCTTGGTGTTCATCTTGACATTCAAAGTTTTCTTGTTTGTTTTCTTTGTTTTGATCTAAAAATTCTAAGTTTTGTGTCTTTTACTTATTTTTCTCTTTCCTCGTTAAATTAAAAAAATAAAAAATAAAAAATAAAAAATAATATCTTTTCTCTTTATTTTAATTGAATTTTCGAAATTTACACAAAAAACTGAGATTTTTATTTTAAAATTTTTATCTTATCTTATCTTAGTTTTAAATTTCAAAATTCAAATCTTTTTCAAAAATCATATCTTTTTCAAAATCTTATCTTATCTTATTTCAAATTCAATTTTCAAATTTCAATTAAATTCTAAAATTCAAAATTTAAATCTTTTTCAAATCTTTATCTTATATTTTTGACTTTTTCAAAATTCAAAATTCAAAATTTAAAATTCAAATTTTAAATTTCAAATTTCAAATTTCAAATTTCAAAATTTAAAATTCAAAATTTAATTTTTAAATTTAAAATATAAATTTCAAAATTTTTTAATTTAAAAACTTATCTCCTCTTAAAATTCCTTATCTTCTCTTACCTAACTTATCTTATCTTTTCTAATCTCAAATCTTAAAATCAAATCTTTTTCAAATCTTTTTCTTTTCTTAATTTTCAAAACTTGCATCATTTTTTTACTTTCTTTTAATTTTTTTAAATTCAAAAAAAAAAGAGAAAAAGAGAAAAAGCATAATTTTTTTTTATTATCCACATCATCTCCCTTTCTCCATCATGGACCTAAGTGGAAATGAACAGTCCAGAAGGACTCTGGGGTCATATGCTAACCCCACTACCGCTTCATATGGGAGTAGTATCTGTATACCCCCCATCAGAGTCAGCAATTTTGAGCTAAACCCTCAACTCATTATCATGGTGCAGCAAAATTGTCAGTATTCCGGTCTTCCACAGGAAGAACCTATTGAGTTTCTGGAACAATTCTTAGAAATTGCTGACACAGTACGTGATAAGGAAGTAGATCAAGATGTCTACAGATTATTACTGTTTCCATTTTCTGTAAAAGATCAAGCTAAGAGGTGGTTAAATAACCAACCCACAGCAAGCATAAGAACATGGAAATAGTTATCAGACAAATTCCTGAATCAATATTTCCCTCAAAAAAGGATGACACAGCTAAGGCTGGACATCCAAGGCTTTAAACAAGAGGATAATGAATCTCTTTATAATGCCTGGGAGAGGTACAGAGAGATGCTAAGGAAATGCCCCTCTGAAATGTTTTTAGAATGGGTGCAGTTAGACATCTTCTACTACGGGCTTACAGAAAAGACCCAGATGTCTCTATACCACTCAGCTGGTGGATCTATATACATGAGAAAGACAATTGAAGAGGCTCAAGAGCTCATTGATACAGTTGCTAGAAATCAGCATCTGTACTTAAGTAGTGAGTCCTCCATGAAAGAAGAGGCTAAAGCAGTATCCGCTGAACTTAGTCCTCCAGAACAAGTTGCTGAACTCAATTAGCAATTGCTTTTTATAACAAAACAGTTAGCAGAATTTAAAGAGATGCTACAAGACACTAAAAATGCTAACAAAAATATGGAAGCACAATTGGATCAGACAAGACAGCAGTTATCTAAACAGATAACAGAAGAATGCCAAGCTGTTCATTTAAAGAGTGGGAAGACATTGAATATCTCAACTCAAGGCAGCAGAAAGCCAAGAAAGGAACAACTGACAGAGGATGACCAAATCACTGCCCAAAATCCCCCTGAGGACAATGGTGCACGAATTTG
The DNA here is from genome assembly GCF_003086295.3 of Arachis hypogaea. Classification (NCBI taxonomy): domain Eukaryota; kingdom Viridiplantae; phylum Streptophyta; class Magnoliopsida; order Fabales; family Fabaceae; genus Arachis; species Arachis hypogaea. Next base: position 119,677,176 of record NC_092055.1, on the reverse strand, counting down.
TATATGTCAATATCAATATTACTATTTCTTACAAATTCGCACAACTAACCAGCAAGTGCACTGGGTCGTCCAAGTAATACCTTACGTGAGTAAGAGTCGAATCCTACGGAGATTGTTGGTTTGGAGCAATCTATGGTTATCTTGCAATTCTTAGTCAGGATATAATATCAATAATAATTCTTAGTTTGAATTGTAAAAAGGTGAAAGGGCATAAAATAAATACTTGTTATGCAGTAATGAATAATATGTTGGAGTTTTGGAGATGCTTTGTCATCTGAATTTCAGCTTTCCTCTTGTACTCCTCTTCAAACACGCAAGTTTCCTCCTATGGCAAGCTGTATGTTGGTGGATCACCGTTGTCAATGGCTACCATCCGTCCTCTCAGTAAAAATAGTCCAGGTGCGCTGTCATGTCACCGCACGGCTAATCATCTGTCGGTTCTCGATCATACTGGAATAGGATTTACTGTCCTTTTGCGTCTGTCACTACGCCCAGCACTCGCGAGTTTGAAGCTCGTCACAGTCATCCAATCCCTGAATCCTACTCGGAATACCACAGACAAGGTTTAGACTTTCCGGATTCTCATGAATGCTGCCAATGGATTCTAGCTTATACCACGAAGATTCTGATTAAGAAATCTAAGAGATACTCATTCAATCTAATGTAGAACGGAGGTGGTTGTCAAGCACACGTTCATGGGTTGAGAATGGTGATGAGTGTCACGGATCATCACCTTCGTCATAATGAAGCGCGAATGAACATCTTAGATAGGAACAAGCGTATTTGAATAGAAAACAGAAATACTTGCATTAATTCATCGAGACACAGCAGAGCTCCTCACCCCCAACAATGGAGTTTAGAGACTCATGCCGTCAAAGAGTACAAAGTTCAGATCTAAAAATGTCATGAGATACAAAATAAATCTCTAAAAGTTGTTTAAATACTCAACTAGTAACCTAGGTTTACAGAAAATGAATAAACTATGATAGATGGTGCAGAAATCCACTTCTGGGGCCCACTTGGTGTGTGCTGGGGCTGGGACTTAAGCTTCTCACGTGCCTAGGCTGTTTCTGGAGTTAAACGCCAGGTTGTAACCTGTTTCTGGCGTTCAACTTCCATTTGTAACCTGTTTCTGGCGCTGAACGCCAGACTGCAACATGAAACTGGTGTTGAATGCCAGTTTACATCGTTTATCCTTGAGCAAAGTATGGACTATTATATATTGCTGGAAAGCCTTGGATGTCTACTTTTCAACACAATTGGAAGCGCACCAATTGGACTTCTTTAGCTCCAGAAAATCTATTTCGAGTGCAGAGATGTCAGAATCCAACAACATCAGCAGTCCTCTTTTCAGCCTGAATCAGATTTTTGCTCAGCTCCCTCAATTTCAGCCAGAAAATACCTGAAATTATAGAAAAATACACAAACTCATAGTAAAGTCCAGAAATATGAATTTTGCCTAGAAACTAATGAAAATAAACTAAAAACTAACTAAAACATACTAAAAAATACATGAAATTAACCCCAAAAAGCGTATAAAATATCCGCTCATCACAACACCAAACTTAAACTGTTGTTTGTCCCCAAGAAACTAGACAAATAAAATAGAATACAAATAAGTCACGAAGGAATAATATCTCAAAGTTTTTGAGTGAAGCTCAGATTCTAATTAGATGAGCGGGACTAGTAGCTTTTTGCTTCCAAACAGTTTTGGCATCTCACTTTATCCATTGAAGCTCAGAATGATTGGCATCTATAGGAACTTAGAATTCAGATAGTGTTATTGATTCTCCTAGTTCAGTATGTTGATTCTTGAACACAGCTACTTTATGAGTCTTGGCCGTGGCCCTAAGCACTTTGTTTTCCAGTATTACCACCGGATACATAAATGTCACAGACACATAATTGGGTAAACCCTTTCAAATTGTGACTCAGCTTTGCTAAAGTCCCCAATTAGAGGTGTCCAGAGTTCTTAAGCACACTCTTCTTTTTGCTTTGGACCTTGACTTTAACCGCTCAGTCTCAAGTTTTCACTTGACACTTTCACGCCACAAGCACATGGTTAGGGACAGCTTAGTTTAGCCGCTTAGGCCAGGATTTGATTCCTTTAGGCCCTCCTATCCACTGATGCTCAAAACTTTGGATCTTTTTTATTACCCTTGACTTTTGGTTTTAAGGGCTATTGGCTTTTTCTGCTTGCTTTTTCTTTTTTTCTTTTTTTTTTCGCTCTCCTCTCTTTTTTTTTCTTTTTTATTTTTTTCTGCAAGTTTTTGTATTCACTGCTTTTTCTTGCTTCAAGAATCATTTTTTATGATTTTTCAGATTATCAAATAGCATTTCTCCTTTTTCATCATTCTTTCTAGAGCCAACATATTTAACATTCATAATCATCAAATTCAAAAGACATATGCACTATTCAAGCATTCATTTAGAAGATAAAAAGCATTGCCACCACATGTAAATAATTAGAATTTTTTTATTAAAAACTCGAAAGAAAATTGCCTCCTTATTCTAAAGAAAATCTGCTATTTTATTCATGTTTAATAATGATGAGAAAAATAAATTATAACTTAATTGGAGATAAAATCAAAATATAGATACTAATTACTACTATTTATATATAACTTCTAAGGTAAAACTCAAATAAGAACAATTATCACAGAGTTAAGGCTAAGATTAAAACTCAACAACCTTGAAGTTGGGAAGTGGATGCCTCTTTAGTCTGTGGAATGCTTGTCCCTTCAAGAGATAGTTTCTGACGCTTTAATTCCTTCAGTTCATGCCCTTGCTCTTCTTGTTCTCTGAGCAGTTTGCAGAGCATGCTGTTTTGATTTTGCTGTTCTTCCTTTATTTGGTCCATAGCTTCTTGCAACTTAGTAACAGATGCTTCAAGATGTTCCCAATATTCAAATTGAGGGATTTCCGGGAGAAATTTCTGTGCTCTTCTCTTGATGGGGTCATCCTGCACTTGTTATTTTTCCATTGTGGTTTTAGTGATTGGTTGCTCCACTGAGATATACTCCGTTATTCCTATCCTTACTCCAGCATCTTTGCAGAGCATAGAGATTAAGCTTGGATAAGCCAACCTGGCATCTTTGGAGTTCTTGTTTGCAATTATGTAAAATTCACATGAAATCAGTTGATAAATTTCCACTTCTTTTCCCAACATAATGCAATGGATCATCACTGCTCTTTTAACAGTGGCTTCAGAACGGTTGCTAGTGGGCAATATAGAACGCCCAATAAAGTCCAGCCATCCTCTGGCGACTGGTTTGAGATCTTCTCTCTTGAGTTGATTTGGGACGCCCTTGCTGCTGGTGGTCCACCTGGCTCCAAGGATGCATATATCCTCTATAATCTTATCCAGGCCCTTGTTTGTTCTCATCATTCTCCTATTGAAGGAGTCTGGGTCATCTTTCAGCTGAGGTAGCTTAAAGATCTCCCTGATTTTGTTAGGGTGGATGTGAACAATCTTTCCTCTTACCAAAGTCCGATAGTCATAGAAGGCAGTTCCAGATATTCTCTGCCTGTCTGTTTGCCACAGATTAGCGTAGAACTCCTGAACCATATTCCTTCCCACTTTTGTTTTAGGATTAGCTAGGATTTCCGAGTTCCTGTTTCGAATCTGCTCTTGGATTTCCGGATATTCATCTTCTTTCAGATTGAACTTGACTTCCGGGATCACTGATCTTAGACCCATTATTTTGTAGTAATGGTCTGAATATTCTTTGGTTAAGAACTTCCCTTGATTCCAAAGTGGTTTTGGAATACTTTCTTTCTTGCCTCTTGGAGTGGGTTGTTTTCCTTTAGGAGCCATGATCTTAGTGGGTATGGTTTAGTGATCACGGATAAACACACCAAACTTAAAGGTTTGCTTGTCCTCAAGCAAAAGAAAAGAAAGGAGAGGGATAGAAGGAGAGCTAGACGCAACTTGTGGAGGAGAGGGGGAGAGGCCGAGCCAATATTTAAGGGGTAGGGGGTGGGTTTCGAAAATCTTTTGAAAAAGATATGATAGAAAAAGTGATTTGGAAAAGATAAGTATGATATGAAAAGATGTGATTTAAAATTGAAAAGATATGAAAGATATTTGAAAAAGATGAATCTGGATTTTGAAAAAGATAATGTGGAGATTTGAAAAAAAAAGATATTGATGAGTTGATAAGATTTTAGAAGGAAAAGAGATAGATTTGTTTTGGAGAATTTGAAAAAGAGTTGGATTCGATTGAAAAAAAGGATTTGTGTTTATGAATTAAGATACATTTGATATTTTTGAAATAGGGTTTTTAGAAATTAGGGTTAAAAGATTTTTGGAATTGAGAGTTTGTAACATGTTTATGGAAGAAATCATGAATTGAAACATGAAAATTAAAATTAAAATAAAAATTGTGAAGTAAAAATGAATTTACCTCCTCCCCACCATCCTGGCGTTAAACGCCTAAATGCTGCATGTTTTGGGCGTTTAACGCCCAAATGCTGCTTCTCCTGGGCGTTCAACGCCCAGCTGTTGCTTCTTTCTGGCGTTGAACGCCAGGAACTCCTTTGTCACTGGTGTTTTTCTGAACGCTCAGGATGCTGTAAATCTGGCGTTCAACGCCCAGATGGCTATCCTTACTGGCATTTTCTTGCCAGTGAGATCCTTTTTTCTGTTTTGTGCTCTGAATCCTTCTGTAGCTCTGTGAACTTATGCAATTGATTCTTTACCTTGTTAATATTAAGCTCATGTAATTAAGATGAAAAATAAAATAAAATAAAATAAAATAAAATAACAGAAAAAGTTAGCTAATGGCTGGGTTGCCTCCCAGCAAGCGCTTCTTTATTGTCTTTAGCTGGACCTTGCTGAGCTTTTAATCTAGCCTCAGCCTTGAGCACTCTTGCTCAACATTTCCTTCAAGATAGTGCTTGATTCTCTGTCCATTAACAATGAACTTCTTATCAGAATCAATGTCTTGAAGCTCCACAAAACCGTACGGTGATACACTTGTAATCACATATGGTCCCCTCCACCGGGATTTCAGTTTCCCGGGGAATAGCCTGAGTGTAGAGTTAAACAACAGAACCTTTTGTCCTGGTTCAAAGATTCTAGATGACAGCTTTCTGTCATGCCACCTTTTTTATTTCTCTTTATAAAGCTTGGCATTTTCGAAAGCAGTGAATCTGAATTCCTCTAGCTCATTCAGCTGGAGCAATTTTTTTTCTCCAGCTAATTTGGCATCAAAGTTTAGGAATCTGGTTGCCCAGTAGGCCTTATGTTCCAGTTCCACGGGCAGGTGACAAGCCTTACCATACACAAGTTGGTATGGGGAGGTCCCTATAGGAGTCTTGAATGCTGTTCTGTAAGCCCACAGAGCATCATCCAAGCTTCGTGCCCAATCCTTTCTACGGGTACTTACAGTCCATTCCAAGATTCTTTTTAGTTTTCTGTTAGAAACTTCAGCTTGCCCATTTGTATGTGGATGATATGGAGTCATCACCATGTGGTGAATTCTATACCGGACCATGGCAGAGTAAAGCTGTTTGTTGCAGAAGTGAGTGCCCCCGTCACTGATTAATACCCTAGGGACATTAAACCTGCTGAAGATATGTTTCTGGAGGAACTTCAGCACTGTTTTAGTATCATTGGTGGGTGTGGCAACGGCCTCTACCCATTTTGATACATAGTCGACTGCCACCAGAATATAAGTGTTTGAGTATGATGGTGGAAAAGGTCCCATGAAGTCAATTCCCCACACGTCAAACAACTCAATCTCCAAGATTCCTTGTTGAGCCATGGCGTAACCATGAGGCAGATTACCAGCTCTTTGGCAACTGTCACAGTTACGTACAAACTCTCGGGAATCTCTATAGAGTGTAGGCCAGTAGAAGCCACATTGGAGGACCTTGGTGGCTGTTCGCTCACCTCCGAAATGGCCTCCATATTGTGATCCATGGCAATGCCATAAGATCCTCTGTGCTTCTTCTCTAGGCACACACCTACAGATTATTCCGTCTGCAGAGACAGGGTTCATCTCACAAGTAGTACTTTGCATCAGTAATTAATTTTTTCTTTTGTTGCCTGCTGTACTCCTTGGGTATGAACCTTGCAGCTTTATAGTTTGCAATGTCTGCAAACCATGGTGTTTTCTGAATGGCAAACAAATGCTCATCCAGAAAGGTTTCAGAGATCTCAATAGAGGGAAAGGACGCCCCTTCTACTGGCTCTATCCGGGACAGATGGTCAGCCACTTGGTTTTCTATCCCTTTTCTGTCTCTTATTTCTATATCAAACTCCTGCAGAAGCAACACCCATCTTATGAGCCTGGGTTTTGAATCCTGCTTTGTGAGTAGATATTTAAGAGCAGCATGGTCAGTGTACACAATCACTTTGGATCCTACTAAGTATGATCTAAACTTGTTAATGGCATAAACCACCGCAAGCAATTCTTTTTCTGTGGTTGTGTAGTTTTTCTGGGCATCATTTAAAACGTGGCTAGCATAATAAATGACATGCAGAAGCTTGTCATGCTTCTGCCCCCCCCAGTATTGCACCAATGGCATGGTCACTGGCATCACACATTAGTTCAAATGGTAATGTCCAGTCTGGTGCAGAGATAACTGGTGATGTGACCAGCTTAGCTTTCAGAGTTTCAAACGCCTGCAGGCACTCTGTGTCAAACACAAATGGTGTGTCAGCAGCTAGCAGATTGCTCAAAGGTTTTGCAATTTTTGAAAAATTCTTTATAAACCTCCTGTAGAATCCTGCATGCCCCAGAAAGCTTCTGATTGCCTTAACATTAGCAGGTGGTGGTAATTTTTCAATTACTTCCACTTTAGCTTGATCTACCTCTATTCCCTTGTTTGAAATTTTATGCCCAAGGACAATCCCTTCAGTCACCATAAAGTGACATTTTTCCCAGTTTAAAACTAGGTTGGTCTCTTGGCATCTTTTCAGAACAAGTGTTAGGTGATCAAGACAGGAGCTGAATGAGTCTCCATATACTGAGAAGTCATCCATGAAGACTTCCAGAAATTTTTCCACCATATCAGAGAAAATAGAGAGCATGCATCTCTGAAAGGTTGCAGGTGCATTACACAGCCCAAATGGCATCCTTCTGTAAGCAAACACTCCAGATGGACATGTGAATGCTGTTTTCTCTTGATCCTGGGGATCTACTGTAATTTGGTTGTATCCTGAATAGCCATCCAAAAAGAAGTAATAATCATGACCTGCTAATCTTTCTAGCATCTGGTCTATGAATGGTAAAGGAAAATGATCCTTTTTGGTGGCTGTATTGAGCCTTCTGTAGTCAATACACATGCACCACCCTGTAACTGTTCTTGTAGGAACCAGTTCATTTTTTTCATTATGAACCACTGTCATGCCTCCCTTTTTGGGGACAAGTTGGACAGGGATCACCCAGGGGCTATCAGAAATAGGGTAAATAATCCTAGCCTCCAGTAATTTGGTGACCTCTTTCTGCACCACTTCCTTCATGACTGGATTTAGCCGCCTCTGTGGTTGAACCACTGGCTTAGCATTGTCCTACAATAAGATCTTGTACATGCATCTAGCTGGGCTTATGCCCTTAAGGTCACCTATGGACCACCCAAGAGCTGTCTTGTGTGTCCTTAGCACTTGAATTAGTGCTTCCTCTTCTTGTGGATTTAAAGCAGAGCTTATGATCACTGGAAAAGTGTCACCTTCTCCCAGAAATGCATATTTCAGGGATGGTGGTAATGGTTTGAGCTCGGATTTAGGAGGTTTTTCCTCTTTCTGAGGAAGTTTCAGAGGCACTTTCAATTCCTCTGAATCCTCTAGATCAGGCGGAACATCCTTAAAGATGTCTTCCAGCTCTGATTCGAGACTCTTAGCCATGTTGATCTCCTCCATCAGAAAGTCGATAAGATCAACCTTCATGCAGTCTTTTGGTGTGTCTGGATGCTGCATGGCCTTGACAGCATTCAACTTAAACTCATCCTCATTGACTCTCAGGGTGACTTCCCCCTTTTGAACATCAATGAGAGTTCGTCTAGTTGCTAGGAAAGGTCTTCCTAGAATGAGAGTAGCACTCTTGTGCTCCTCCATTTCCAGCACTACAAAATCAGTGGGAAAGGCGAATGGCCCAACCCTGACAATCATGTCCTCAATCACGCCTGATGGGTATTTAATGGAGCCATCAGCAAGTTGGAGACATATTCGGGTTGGTTTAACTTCTTCAATTAAACCAAGCTTTCTGATAGTGGATGCAAGTATTAGGTTCATGCTTGCTCCAAGATCACATAAAGCTGTCTTGGTGCAATTACCCTCTAATATGCATGGTATCAGAAAGCTCCCAGGATCTTTAAGCTTTTCTGGAAAGCTTTTCAGAATGACTGCACTGCATTCTTCTGTGAGGAGAACTTTTTCAGTTTCTCTCCAATCCTTCTTATGACTCAAGATCTCTTTCATGAACTCGGCATAAGAGGGTATTTGCTCAAGTGCCTCTGCAAACGGAATCTTTATTTCAAGAGTCCTGAGATAATCTGCAAAGCGAGCAAATTGCTTATCCTGCTCCTCTTGGCGGAGGTTTTGATGATAAGGTATCTTGGCTTTATATTTATCAACCTTAGTTGCTGCAGGCTTAATTCCTACAGAAGTGGTTGGAGAAGCCTTTTTAGAGGGGTTGTTATCAGCACTTGTGTATGTCTGATCCCTCACTGGCATTTGAATGCCAGGGTTGGAAGCTGGAGTGACATTAGACGCCAACTCCTCACCTGTTCCTGGCGTCTGAACGCCAGAACTGTGCTTCCTTTGGGAATTCAACGCCAAGTCCTTGCTTGTTTCTGGCATTGAACGCCAAGAACTGAGCATGGTTTGGGCGTTCAACGCCAGCTTTCCACCCAATTTCTGGCGTTTGAGCGCCAGAATTATTTCTCTCTGGGCACTTACTGTCCTGAGATGGATTTTGGGTAGTTTGCTCATTTCTTGGCTTCCTGCTACCTTGAGGTGGGGCATCTAATATTTTCCCACTTTTTAGTTGAACTGCTTGGTACTCTTCTGTTATTTGTTTTGACAGCTGCTGCTTTGTTTGCTTTAATTGTACTTCCATATTTATATTAGCCATTCTTATCTCTTGTAGTCTCTCCTTGAATTCGGCTAACTATTTTGTTAGAAAATCCAATTGCTGATTGAACTCAGTAGCTTGTTCTGCAAGGCTGAGTTCAGCAGTCACTGTTTTAGCCTCTTCTTTCATGGAAGGTTCACTGCTTAGGTACAGATGCTGATTTCTGGCAACTGTATCAATGAGCTCTTGAGCTTCTTCAATTGTTTTTCTCATGTGGATAGATCCACCAGCTGAATAATCTAGAGAAATCCGAGCCCTTTCTGTAAGCCCATAATAGAGATGTCTAACTGAACCCACTCTGAAAATATTTCAGAGAGGCATTTTCTTAGCATCTCTCTGTATCTCTCCCAGGCATCATAAAGAGATTCATTATCTCCTTGTTTAAAGCCTTGGATGTCCAGCCTTAGCTGTGTCATCCGTTTTGGAGGAAAATATTGATTTAGGAATTTTTCTGTCAGCTGTTTCCATGTCCTTATGCTAGCCTTAGGTTGGTTGTTTAACCACCTCTTAGCTTGGTCTTTTACAGCGAACGAAAATAGTAATAATCTGTAGACATTCTGATCTACTTCCTTATCATGTACTGTGTCAGCAATCTGTAAAAACTGTGCCAGAAACTCTGTAGGTTCTTCCTGTGGAAGACCGGAATACTGGCAACTTTGCTGCACCATGATAATGAGCTGAGGATTCAACTCAAAGCTACTGACTCCAATGGAGAGTATACAGATACTACTCCTATATGAAGCAGTAGTGGGATTGGCATATGACCCCAGAGTCCTTCTGGACTGTTCAATTCCACTTAGATCTATGATGGAGAAAAGGGAATTGATACGAATAGCAAATAGAATATATATATATATATATATATATATATATATATATATATATATATTTAAAAAAAAGAACTAATAATTAAATAAATAAATAAAAACAAAATAAAATAAAATAATTAGGAATTAAATATAATTTTCAAAAATTAAGAACAAAAATTTAAAACTAAAATAATTACTTAATTAAGAAGATTTGAAAAACTTTGGATATGATTTTTGAAAAAGATTTTAAATTTTGAAATAAAAAATCTGAATTTCAAAATTGATTTTCGAAAATTTACTTTAAAATAGAGAGAAAAGATATTTTGAAATTAATGAGGAAAGAGAAAAATAATAAAATAGCATAAGATTTAAAATTTTTAGATCTAATGCTCCTTGTTTTCAAAAATTTTGGAGGGAAAACACCAAGGAACACCAAACTTAAAAATTTTAAGATCAAGACACAAGGAACACTCAAGAACACCTTGAAGACTCACAAGAACAACAAGAACATGAAGAAAGAACACCAAACTTAAAATTTTTAGAAAATCACAATAAAATTTTCGAAAATTATAGAAAGATTAACAAGAAAACACCAAACTTAAAGTTTGGCACAAGATTTACTCAAAGAAAAATTATTTTTGAAAAAAGATTTTAAAAAGAAGATACCCAATTACCAAGAACATAAACCAACGCTCTAGCCAATTGAGCTGTAAATGTAACATTTATTTTAAAGAAGTATTTTTAATAACTAAGAATAAATTTTTTTGAAAACTAATGTTTTGAAAAAGCACAAGAAAAACAAGAAAAGAAACAGAACAAGAAAAACTAAAGATCAAACAAGAAAAATAAACAAGAACAACTTGAAGATCCAGGAAAAACGAAGAACACAAATTCAAAAATTTAAAGGAAAATATAAAATATGCAATTGACACCAAACTTAATATATAAAACTAAACTCAAACAGAAAAACTCAATTATTAGTAAAAAAAATAAAATTTCGAAAAACTTTTGAAAAAGAAAATAAGGATTCTAAAATTTTTAACAAGAACAATAATAAAAGATTCAAAGATAAATCACAGATTAATAAATAAAAATAAAAATTTTTGAAAGATTTTTTTTGCAAAGAAAGTAAAAGACTCTGACCCAATATACAAAATCTTCCTAATCTAAGCAACAGGATGAACCGTCAGTTGTTCAAACTCGAACAATCCCCGGCAATGGCGCCAAAAACTTGGTGCACAAATTTGTATATGTCAATATCAATATTACATTACAAATTCGCACAACTAACCAGCAAGTGCACTGGGTCGTCCAAGTAATACCTTACGTGAGTAAGGGTCAAATCCCACGGAGATTGTTAGTTTGGAGCAATCTATGGTTATCTTGCAATTCTTAGTCAGGATATAATATCAATAATAATTCTTAGTTTGAATTGTAAAAAGGTGAAAGGGCATAAAATAAATACTTGTTATGCAGTAATGAATAATATGTTGGAGTTTTGGAGATGCTTTGTCATATAAATTTCAACTTTCCTCTTGTACTCCTCTTCAAACACGCAAGTTTCCTCCTATGGCAAGCTGTATGTTGGTGGATCACCGTTATCAATGGCTACCATCCGTCCTCTCAGTGAAAATGGTCCAGGTGCGCTATCACCGCACGGCTAATCATCTGTCGGTTCTCGATCATACTGGAATAGGATTTACTATCCTTTTGCGTCTGTCACTACGCCCAGCACTCGCGAGTTTGAAGCTCGTCACAGTCATCCAATCCCTGAATCCTACTCGGAATAGCACAGACAAGGTTTAGACTTTCCGGATTCTCATGAATGCTGCCAATGGATTCTAGCTTATACCACGAAGATTCTGATTAAGAAATCTAAGAGATACTCATTCAATCTAATGTAGAACGGAGGTGGTTGTCAGGCACACGTTCATGGGTTGAGAATGGTGATGAGTGTCACGGATCATCACCTTCGTCATAATGAAGTGCGAATGAACATCTTAGATAGGAACAAGCGTATTTGAATAGAAAACAGAAATACTTGCATTAATTCATCGAGACACAGCAGAGCTCCTCACCCCCAACAATGGAGTTTAAAGACTCATGCCGTCAAAGAGTACAAAGTTCAGATCTAAAAATGTCATGAGATACAAAATAAATCTCTAAAAGTTGTTTAAATACTCAACTAGTAACCTAGGTTTACAGAAAATGAATAAACTATGATAGATGGTGCAGAAATCCACTTCTGGGGCCCACTTGGTGTGTGCTAGGGCTGGGACTTAAGCTTCTCACGTGCCTAGGCTGTTTCTGGAGTTAAACGCCAGGTTGTAACCTGTTTTTGGCGTTCAACTCCCATTTGTAACCTGTTTCTGGCGCTGAACGCCAGACTGCAACATGGAACTGGCGTTGAACACCAATTTACGTCGTCTATCCTTTAGCAAAGTATGGACTATTATATATTTCTGGAAAGCCCTGGATGTCTACTTTCCAACGCAATTGGAATCGCGCTAATTGGACTCTTGTAGCTCCAGAAAATCCATTTTGAGTGCAGAGAGGTCAGAATCCAACAACATCAGCAGTCCTCTTTTCAGCCTGAATCAGATTTTTGCTCAGCTCCCTCAATTTCAGCCAGAAAATACCTAAAATTACAAAAAAACACACAAACTCATAGTAAAATCCAGAAATATGAATTTTGCCTAGAAACTAATGAAAATAAACTAAAAACTAACTAAAACATACTAAAATCTACATGAAATTAACCCCAAAAAGCGTATAAAATATCCGCTCATCAGACAGTAAGAGCCCAGAGAGGAATGATTTTGGCGTTCAAACGCCAGAAAAGGGTGGCAATCTGGCGTTAAACGCCCATACAGCACCCAATTCTGGCGTTCAAACGCCAATGGGGGATTAGACACCTGCAAGTGTTGATAACAACCCCCTTAGGCAGGCTTCTCCAACCACTTCTGTAGGAAGTAAACCTGCAGCAACTAAGGTTGAAGAATATAAAGCCAAGATGCCTTATCCTCAGAAACTCTGCCAAGCGGAATAGGATAAACAATTTGCCCGCTTTGCAAACTATCTCAGGACTCTTGAAATAAAGATTCCGTTTGCAGAGGCACTTGAGCAAATACCCTCTTATGGTAAGTTCATGAAAGAGATCTTAAGTCATAAGAAGGATTGGAGAGAAACTGAAAAAGTTTTCCTCACTGAAGAATGCAATGCAGTCATTCTGGAAAGCTTACCAGAGAAGCTTACAGATCCCGGAAGCTTTATGATACCATGCACATTAGAGGATGCTTGTACCAAGACAACTCTATGTGATCTTGGGGCAAGTATCAACCTAATACCTGCATCCACTATCAAAAAGCTTGGTTTGACTAATGAAGTTAAACCAACCCGGATATGCCTCCAACTTGCTGATGGCTCCATTAAAATTTCATTAGGCATAATTGAGGACATGATTGTCAAGGTTGGGCCATTTGCCTTTCCCACTGACTTTGTCGTGCTGGAAATGGAGGAGCACAAAAGTGCAACTCTCATTCTAGGAAGACCTTTCCTAGCGACTGGACGAACCCTCATTGATGTCCAAAAAGGGGAGGTGACCTTGAGAGTCAATGAGGAGGAATTTAAGTTGAATGCTGTCAAAGCTATGCAGCATCCAGACACCTCAAAAGACTGCATGAGCGTTGATATTATTGACTCCCTGGTGGAAGAGGTCAATATGACTGAGAGTCTCAAATAAGAGCTAGAGGACATTTTTAAAGATGTTCAACCTGATATGAAGGAACCAGAGAAAACAGAAGAACCTCTGAAGACTCCTCAGGAAGAGGAGAAGTCTCCTAAACCCGAGCTCAAACCACTACCACCATCCCTGAAATATGCATTTCTGGGAGAAGATGACACTTTTCCCGTGATCATAAGCTCTGCTTTAGAGCCACAAGAAGAGAAAGCACTAATTCAGGTGCTAAGGACACACAAGACAGCTCTTGGGTGGTCCATAAGTGATCTTAAGGGCATTAGCCTAGCCAGATGCATGCACAAGATCCTATTGGAGGATGATGCTAAGCCAGTGGTTCAACCACAGAGGCGGCTGAATCCAGCCATGAAGGAGGTAGTGCAGAAAGAGGTCACTAAGTTACTAGAGGCTGGGATTATTTACCCTATTTTTGATAGCCCCTGGGTGAGCCCTGTCCAAGTTGTCCCCAAAAAGGGAGGTATGACAGTGGTTCATAATGAAAAGAATGAACTGGTTCCTACAAGAGCAGTTACAGGGTGACATATGTGTATTGACTACAGAAGACTCAATATAGCCACCAGAAATGATCATTTTCCTTTACCATTCATAGACCAGATGCTAGAGAGACTAGCAGGTCATGAATACTACTGCTTTTTGGATGGCTATTTAAGTTACAACCAAATTGCAGTAGATCCTCAGGACCAAGAGAAAACAGCATTCACATGTCCATTTGGAGTATTTGCCTACAGAAGGATTCCATTTGGTCTGTGCAATGCATCTGCAACCTTTCAGAGGTGCATGCTCTCTATCTTCTCTGATATGGTAGAAAAATTTCTGAAAGTCTTCATGGATGACTTCTCAGTGTTTGGAGACTCATTCAGCTCCTGTCTTGACCATCTAGAACTTGTTCTAAAAAGGTGCCAAGAGATTAACCTGGTTTTAAACTGAGAGAAATGTCACTTTATGGTGACTGAAGGAATTGTCCTTGGGCACAAAATTTTGAACAAGGGAATAGAGGTGGATCAAGCTAAGGTAGAGGTAATTGAAAAATTACCACCACCTGCCAATGTTAAGGAAATCATAAGCTTTCTGGGGCATGCAGGATTCTATAGGAGGTTTATAAAGGATTTTTCAAAATTTGCAAAACCTCTGAGCAATCTGCTAGCTGCTGATACACCATTTGTCTTTGACACAGAGTGCTTGCAGGCCTTTGAAACTTTGAAAGCTAAGCTGGTCACAGCACCAGTCATTTCTACACCAGACTGGACATTACCATTCAAACTAATATGTGATACCAGTGACCATGCCATTGGTGCAGTATTGGTACAGAGGCACGACAAGCTTCTGCATGTCATTTATTATGCTAGCCGTGTTTTAAATGACGCGCAGAAGAATTACACAACCACAGAAAAAGAGTTGCTTGCAGTGGTTTATGCCATTGACAAGTTCAGATCTTATTTAGTAGGATCAAAAGTGATTGTGTACACTGACCATGCTGCTCTAAAATATCTCCTCACAAAGCAGGATTCAAAACCCAGACTCATAAGATGGGTGTTGCTTCTGCAAGAGTTTGATATAGAAATAAGAGACAGAAAAGGGACAGAGAACTAAGTAGCTGATCACCTGTCCTGGATAGAACCAGTAGCAGGAACGTCCCTCCCTCCTACTGAGATCTCTGAAACCTTTCCGGATGAGTAACTCTTTGCCATTCAGGAAGTACCGTGGTTTGCATACATTGCAAACTATAAAGCTGTGAGATTCATACCTAAAGAGTACAGTAAGCAGCAAACAAAAAAATTAGTTTCTGATGCAAAGTACTACTTGTGGGATAAACCATACCTCTTTAAGAGATGTGCAGACGGAATAATCCGTAGATGTGTGCCTAGAGAGGAGGCACAGAAGATCCTATGGCATTGCCATGGATCACAATATGGAGGACATTTCGGAGGTGAGCGAACAGCCACAAAGGTCCTCCAATGTGGCTTCTACTGGCCTACTCTATATAGAGACTCCCGAGAGTTTGTACGTAACTATGACAATTGCCAGAGAGCTGGTAATCTGCCTCACGGTTATGCCATGCCTCAGCAAGGGATCTTAGAGATTGAGTTGTTTGATGTATGGGGTATTGACTTCATGGGGCCTTTCCCACCATCATATTCAAACACTTATATTCTGGTGGCAGTAGACTATGTATCTAAATGGGTAGAGGCAATTGCAACACCCACTAATGATACTAAGACAGTGATGAAGTTCCTTCATAAGCATATCTTCAGCAAGTTCGGTGTCCCTAGGGTACTGATCAGTCATGGAGGCACTCATTTCTATAATAAATAGCTTGACTCTACTCTGATCCGATATGGAATTAACCACAAAGTGGCAACTCCATATCAGGCACAGACAAATGGGCAGGCTGAAGTCTCAAATAGAGAACTAAAATGAATCCTGGAACAGACTATAAGTACCCGTAGAAGGGATTGGGCAAGAAGTTTGGATGATGCTCTGTGGGCATACAGAACCGCATTCAAGACTCCTATAGGGACTTCTCCATACCAGCTTGTGTATGGAAAAGCCTGTCATCTGCCAGTGGAACTAGAGCACAAGGCCTACTAGGCAACCAGGTTCTTGAACCTTGATGCTAAGGTAGCTGGAGAGAAAAGATTATTCCATTTGAATGAGCTGGAAGGGTTCAGACTCAATGCTTTCGAAAATGCTAAAATTTACAAGGAGAAAGCGAAAAGATGGCATGACAGAAAGTTATCATCTAGAGTCTTTGAGCTAGGACAGAAGGTTCTGCTGTTTAACTCTAGGCTCAAATTGTTCCCTGGGAAACTGAAATCCCGGTGGAAGGAACCATATGTGATCACAAGTGTGTCACCATATAGTTATGTAGAGCTTCAGGATATTGACTCTGACAAAAAATTCATTATTAATGGATAGAGAGTCAAACATTATCTTGAAAGCAATGATGAGCAAGAGTGATCAAAACTGAGACTAAATTAAAAGCTCAGTAAAAGTCTAGCTAAAGGCAGTAAAGAAGCGCTTATTGGGAAGCAACCCAATCTTATTTATCTATGTTAATTACTTTTTCATTTCATTTTTCATTGTTAGTTTATCTTTTCTTTAGGTTGATGATTATGTGGAGTAAAAAAATGCTCCAGAATTAAAGCAGAATAAAAAATAGCAGCAAAAATAGCACACCCTGGAAGACAGGCTTACTGGCGTTTAAACGCCAGCAAAGATAGCAGAATGGGCGTTTAACGGCCATGCAGGCAGCATTCTGGGCGTTCAGAAAAACGCCCAGTAAAGAAGGATTCCTGGCATTTAACGCCAGCCAGGGTATCTGGCTGGGTGTTAAAACGCCCAAAGAGGCAGTCAAGTGGGCATCAAATGCCAGAATGGATAGCATTCTGGGCGTTTAACGCCAGGATGACACATGGGAGGTAATTTTGTTTCCAATTCAATTTTTTTTCAATTTTTCATGTTTTAATTCATAATTTTTTGCATCAAACATATTTTAAACGTTCATCTTTCAATTTCTATTTTCAAAAATTAATAATCTTTCCAATTCTTTTTAATTCTTTTTCAATTCTTTTCAATTTCTTCCAAAACGTTTTCAAAACTTACATGTCTTTTCAAATTCTTTTTCAACTCTTTTTAATTTTTCTTGTATACACGATGAGCGGATATTTTATACGCTTTTTGGGGATAATTTCATATAGTTTAGAGTATGTTTTAGTTAGTTTTTAGTCTATTTCTAGTAGTTTTTAGGAAAAATTCATATTTCTGGACTTTACTATGAGTTGTGTGTTTTTCTGTAATTTCAGGTATTATTCAGGCTGAAAAAGGACTGCTGATGCTGTTGGATTCTGACCTCCCTGCACTCAAATTGGATTTTCTGGAGCTACAGAACTCGAAATGGCATGCTTCCAATTGCATTGGAAAGTAGACATCCAGGGCTTTCCAGCAATATATAATAGTCCATACTTTGCACAAGGATAGACGACGTAAACTGGCGTTCAACGCCAGTCCTCTCCCCAATTCTGGCGTCCAGCGCCAGAAAAGGATCAAAAGCTGGAGTTGAACGCCCAAACTGGCATAAAAACTGGCGTTCAACTCCACAAATGGCCTCTGCACGTGAATTGCTTAAGTCTCAGCCCCAGCACACACCAAGTGGGCCCCAGCACACACCAAGTGGGCCCCAGAAGTGGATTTCTGCATCATCCATCATAGTCCACTCATATTTTGTAACCCTAGGCTACTAGTTTAGTATTTAAACAACTTTTAGAGACTTATTTTGTATCTCATGACATTTTAGATCAAAACTTTGTATTCTCTGACGGCATGAGTCTCTAAACCCCATTGTTGGGGGTGAGGAGCTCTGCTGTGTCTCGATGAATTAATGCAAGTATTTCTGTTTTCCATTCAAACACGCTTGTTCCTATCTAAGATGTTCATTCGCGCTTAACTGTGATGAAGGTGATGATCTGTGACATTCATCACCTTCCTCAAACCACGAACGTGTGCCTGACAACCACCTCCGTTCTATATCCGATTGAATGAGTATCTCTTAGATTCTTTAATCAGAATCTCCGTGGTATAAGCTAGAACTGATGGCGGCATTCATGAGAATCCGGAAAGTCTAAACCTTGTCTGTGGTATTCCGAGTAGGATTCAAGGATTGAATGACTGTGACGAGCTTCAAACTCCTGAAGGCTGGGCGTTAGTGACAGACGCAAAAGGATAGTAAATCCTATTCCAACCGAATCGAGAACCAACCGGTGATTAGCCGTGCTGTGACAGAGCGCGTGAGCGTAGTTTTCACTGGAAGGATGGAAGGTAGCCATTGACAACGGTGATCCACCAACATACAGCTTGCCATAGGAGGACGTGCGTGCGTGAATCAAAAGACAGAGGAAAGCAGAGATTCAGAAGACAAAGCATCTCCAAAACTCCAACATATTCTCCATCACTGCATAACAAGTAACCTTTAATCCATGCTCTATTGTTTATTTGCAATTCAACTGATAAACATAATTGACTTACTGACTAAGATTTACAAGATAACCATAGATTGCTTCAAACCAACAATCTCTGTGGGATTCGACCCTTACTCACGTAAGGTATTACTTGGACGACCCAGTGCACTTGCTGGTTAGTGGTACGCGTTGTGAAAAGTGTGATTCACAATTTGTGCACCAAGTTTTTGGCGCCGTTGCCGGGGATTGTTCGTGTTTGAACAACTGACGGATTATTTTGTTGCTTAGATTAGGAAAAAATCTTTCTTTTTGGTTTAGAGTCTTTTATTATTTATCCCTTGTTAAAACACTTTAAATTTATAACTCAGTTAGTTAGAACGTGGTGTTTATGTTCATGGTAATTGGCTATCATATTTTTTTTTAAAACCTTTTTCAAAAATAATTTTTCTATTAAATCCTGTGCCAAACTTTAAGTTTGGTGTTTTCAAAAATAATCTTTCTTAAAATTTTTGAAAATTCCATAACTCATTTGGCTAGAGCGTTAATCTGTGTTCTTGGTAATTGGGTTAGAGTCTTTTATACTCTTTTCGAAACCTTCTTTTTCATAAATAATATTTTCTCTATTAAATTGTGTGCCAAACTATAAGTTTGGTGTTTTCTTGTTGATTTCCCTTTGGTTTTCGAAAATTTTGGTTTGGTTTTCTAAAAATTTTAAGTTTGGTGTTCTTTCTTCATGTTCTTGTGTTCTTGTGAGTCTTCAAAGTGTTCTTGAGTTTTCCTTGTGTCTTGATCTTAAAATTTTTAAGTTTGGTGTCCCTTGGTGTTTTCCCTCCAAAATTTTCAAAAACAAGGAGCATCAGATCTAAAAATTTTAAATCTTGTGCTATCTTATTGTTTTTCTCTCTCCTCACTAAATTCAAAAATATCTTTTCAAAATATCTTTTCTAACTTCCTAACTTCTTATCTTTTCAAAATTTGTTTCAACTAACTAACTAACTTTTTGTTTGTTTCTTAACTTTTTCAAAACTACCTAACTAACTCTCTCTCTCTCTCTAATTTTCGAAAATATCTTCCCTCTTTTTCAAAAAATTTTTGTTTTTTTTAACTAATTATTTTTAATTTTTTTTTTACGAAAAAAAAATATTTATTTCAAAATTCAAATTCTTTTTAGTTATTTTATTTTATTTAAGTATTTACTTCTTATAAAATAAAATAAATAAAAAGATAAATCAGTCCAAGTTATATCCATATATCCATCATGGACATAAGTGGAAATGAACAGTCCAGGAGGACTCTGGGGTCATATTCTAACCCCTCTACTGCTTCATATGGGAGTAGCATATGCATACCCTCCATTGGAGTTAGTAGCTTTGAGTTGAATCCTCAGCTCATTATCATGGTGCAGCAAAGTTGCCAGTATTCCGGTCTTCCACAGGAAGAACCTACAGAGTTTCTGGCACAATTTTTACAAATTGCTGACACAGTACATGATAAGGAAATAGATCAGGATGTCTACAGACTATTACTGTTTCCATTTGCTGTAAAAGATCAAGCTAAGAGGTGGTTAAATAACCAACCTAAGGCCAGCATAAGAACATGGAAACAGCTGACAGAAAAATTCCTGAATCAATATTTCCCTCCAAAAAGGATGACACAGCTAAGGCTGGACATCCAAGGCTTTAAAAAAGGAGATAATGAATCTCTTTATGATGCCTGGGAGAGATACAGAGAGATGCTACGAAAATGCCCCTCTGAAATGTTTTCAGAGTGGGTTCAGTTAGACATCTTCTACTATGGGCTTGCAGAAGGAGCTCAGATGTCTCTAGATTACTCAGCTGGTGGATCTATCCATATGAGAAAGACAATTGAAGAGGCTCAAGAGCTCATTGATACAGTTGCCAGGAATCAGCATCTGTATCTAAGCAGCAACCCTTCCATGAATGAAGAGGTTAAAACAGTAACTGCTGAATTCAGTACTGTAAAACAAGCTGCTGAATTCAATCAGCAGTTGGATTTTCTAACAAAGCAGCTAGCTGAATTCAAAGATAGGCTACAGGAGACAAGGATAGCTAATATACATATGGACGAACAGTTTAAGCAAACAAAGCAGCAGCTATCAAGGCAAATAGCAGAAGAATGCCAAGCAGTTCAATTAAGAAGTGGGAAAACATTAAATACCCCACCTCAAGGCATCAAAAATTCAAGAAATGAGCGACCCACCAAAGATTCACCTGAGGACAGTAAGAGCCCAGGGAAAAATAATTCTGGCACTAAAACGCCAGAAAATGGGTGGAAGGCTGGCGCTGGACGCCCAGACCATGCCCAAAACTGGCGTTCAGCACCAGAAACAAGGCAGGATTGGCGTTCAACGCCAGAAATGGGCAAGAATCTGGCGTTGAACGCCCAAATGGTGCAGAATCCAGCGTTGAACGCCCAAAATGGGCACATTTCTGGCGTTCAGGCGCCAGGAACAGACAGTGAGTTGGCGTCTAACGTCACTCCAGCTTCTGACTCTGGTACTCAATTGCCAGTGAGGGATCAGACACACACAAGTGCTGATAACAACCCCTCTAAAAAGGCTTCTTTAACCACTAAGGTTGAGGAATATAAAGCCAAGATCCCTTATCCTCAAAAACTCCGGAAAGAGGAGCAGGATAAGCAATTTGCTCGCTTTGCAGATTATCTAAGGACTCTTGAAATAAAGATTCCATTTGCAGAGGCACTTGAGCAAATACCTTCTTATGCCAAGTTCATGAAAGAGATCTTGAGTCATAAAAAGGAGTGGAGAGAAACAGAAAGAGTTCTCCTCACTGAAGAATGCAGTGCAGTCATTCTGAAAAGCTTTCCTGAAAAGCTTAAAGACCCTGGGAGTTTTCTGATACCATGCACATTAGAAGGTGATTGCACCAAGACAGCTTTATGCGATCTTGGGGCAAGCATCAACCTGATACCTGCATCCACTATCAGGAAGCTTGGCTTAACTGAAGAAGTTAAACCAACCCGGATATGTCTCCAACTTGCTGATGGTTCCACTAAATACCCATCAGGCGTGATTGAGGACATGATTGTCAGAGTTGGGCCATTCGCCTTTCCCACTGACTTTGTTGTGCTGGAAATGGAGGAGCACAAGAGTGCTACTCTCATTCTAGGAAGACCCTTCCTAGCAACTGGACGATCCCTCATTGACGTCCAGCAGGGGGAAATAACCCTGAGAGTCAACGATGACGAGTTCAAGTTGAACGCTGTCAAAGCCATGCAGCATCCAGACACATCAACAGACTGCATGAAAGTTGACCTTATTGACTCTTTGGTAGAAGAGATCAACATGGCTGAGAGTCTCGAATCAGAGTTGGAAAACATCTTTAAAGATGTTCAGCCTGATTTGGAGGATTCAGGGGACATAAAAGAGCCTCTGAACTTTCTTCTGAAAGAGGAAAAACCTCCTAAACCAGAGCTCAAGCCACTGCCACCATCCTTGAAATATGCATTTCTGGGAGAAGGTGACACTTTTCCAGTGATCATAAGCTCTGCTTTAAATTCACAGGAAGAGGAAGCACTTATTCAAGTGCTAAGGACACACAAGACAGCTCTTGGGTGGTCCATAGGTGACCTTAAGGGCATAAGCCCAGCTAGATGCATGCACAAAATCCTATTGGAGGATAATGCCAAACCAGTGGTTCAACCACAGAGGCGGCTAAATCCAGCCATGAAGGAAGTGGTGCAGAAAGAGGTCACCAAGTTACTAGAGGCTGGGATTATTTATCCTATTTCTGATAGCCCCTGGGTGAGCCCTGTTCAAGTCGTCCCAAAAAAGGGAGGCATGACAGTGATTCATAATGAAAAAAATGAACTGGTTCCCACAAGAACAGTTACAGGGTGGCGCATGTGTATTGACTACAGAAGGCTCAATACAGCCACCAGAAAGGATCATTTTCCTTTACCATTCATAGACCAGATGCTAGAGAGACTAGCAGGTCATGATTATTACTGCTTTTTGGATGGCTATTCAGGCTATAACCAGATTGCAGTGGATCCCCAGGATCAAGAGAAAACAGCATTCACATGCCCATCTGGAGTGTTTGCTTATAGAAGGATGCCATTTGGGCTATGTAATGCGCCTGCAACCTTCCAGAGATGCATGCTCTCTATTTTCTCTGACATGGTGGAAAAATTTCTGGAAGTCTTCATGGATGACTTCTCAGTATATGGAGACTCATTCAGCTCCTGTCTTGATCACCTGAAACTTGTTCTGAAAAGATGCCAAGAAACCAACCTAGTTTTAAACTGGGAAAAGTGTCACTTCATGGTGACTGAAGGAATTGTTCTTGGGCATAAAATCTCAAACAAGGGAATAGAGGTGGATCAAGCAAAAATAGAGGTAATTGAAAAATTACCACCACCTGCCAATGTTAAGGCAATCAGAAACTTTCTGGGGCATGCAGGATTCTATAGGAGGTTTATAAAGGATTTTTCAAAAATCGCAAAACCTCTAAGCAATCTGCTAGCTGCTGACACGCCATTTGTGTTAGACACAGCATGCCTGCAGGCGTTTGAAACGCTGAAAGCTAAGCTGGTCACAGCACCAGTCATTTCTGCACCAGACTGGACATTGCCATTTGAGTTAATGTGTGATGCCAGTGATCATGTCATTGGTGCAGTATTGGGATAGAGGCATGACAAGCTTCTGCATGTCATTTATTATGCCAGTCGCGTTCTAAATGATGCCCAGAAAAATTACACAACCACAGAAAAAGAACTAATTGCAGTGGTTTACGCCATTGACAAGTTCAGATCATACCTAGTAGGATCAAAAGTGATTGTGTATACTGACCATGCTGCTCTTAAATATCTACTCACAAAGCAGGATTCAAAACCCAGGCTCATCAGATGGGTATTGCTTCTGCAAGAGTTTGATATAGAAATAAGAGACAGAAAAAGGACAGAGAACCAAGTGGCTGATCATCTGTCCCGGATAGAGCCAGTGGAAGGGACGTCCCCCCCCCCTTTCTTGAGATCTCTGAGACGTTCCCTGATGAGCATCTATTTGCCATTCAGGAAGCACCTTGGTTTGCCGATATTGCAAACTATAAAGCTGCACGGTTCATACCCAAGGAGTACAATAGAATACAAAAGAAGAAATTAGTCACTGATGCAAAGTACTACTTGTGGGATGAACCCTATCTCTTTAAGAGATGTGCAGACGGAATTATCCGTAGGTGTGTCCCCAGAGAGGAAGCACAGAGAATCCTATGGCATTGCCACGGATCTCAATATGGAGGCCATTTCGGAGGTGAGCGAACAGCCACCAAGGTCCTCCAATGTGGCTTCTATTGGCCCACACTCTATAAAGATTCCCGAGAGTTTGTACGTAATTGTGACAGTTGCCAAAGAGCTGGTAATCTGCCTCATGGTTACACCATGCCTCAACAAGGAATCTTGGAAATTGAGTTGTTTGACGTATGGGGAATTGACTTCATGGGACCTTTTCCACCATCATATTCAAACACTTATATTCTGGTGGCAGTTGACTATGTATCAAAATGGGTTGAGGCTATTGCCACACCCACCAATGATACTAAAACAGTGCTGAAGTTCCTCCAGAAACATATCTTCAGCAGGTTTGGTGTCCCTAAAGTGTTAATCAGTGATGGGGGCACTCACTTCTGCAATAAACAGCTTTACTCTGCCATGGTTCGGTATGGAATTCGCCACAAAGTGGCCACACCATATCATCCACAAACCAATGGGCAAGCTGAAGTCTCTAACAGAGAATTAAAGAGAATCCTGGAACGGACAGTAAATACCCGTAGAAAGGATTGGGCAAGGAGCTTGGATGATGCTCTGTGGGCTTACAGAACAGCATTCAAGACCCCTATAGGGACCTCTCCATACCAACTGGTGTATGGTAAGGCATGTCACCTGCCCATGGAACTGGAACATAAGGCCTACTGGGCAACCAGATTCCTAAACTTTGATGCCAAATTAGCAGGAGAAAAAAGATTGCTCCAGCTAAATGAGCTAGAGGAGTTCAGATCCACAGCTTTCGAAAATGCCAAACTATATAAAGAAAAATAAAAAAAGTGGCATGACAGAAAGCTGTCATCTAGAATCTTTGAACCAGGACAGAAGGTTCTGTTGTTTAACTCTAGACTCAGGCTATTCCCTGGGAAACTGAAATCCCGGTGGAGGGGACCATACGTGATTACAAGTGTATCACCATATGGTTATGTGGAGCTTCAAGATATTGATTCTGATAAGAAGTTCATTGTCAATGGACAGAGAATCAAGCATTATCTTGAAGGCAACACTGAGCAAGAATGCTCAAGGCTGAAGCTAGATTAAAAGCTCAGCAAAGTCCAGCTAAGGACATTAAAGAAGCGCTTGTTGGGAGGCAACCCAATTTTTATTTATTCTCATGATTTTTCATGTTTTATTAGGTTCATGATCATGTGGAGTCACAAAATAAATATTAAGAAATTGAAAACGGAATCAAAAACAGCAGAAGAAAAATCACACCCTGGGGGAAGCACCCGTCTGGCGTTCAACGCCAGAACAGAGCATGGTTCTGGCGCTGAACGCCCAGAACAAGCATGGTTCTGGCGTTCAACGCCAGAAATGGCTAGTAAATGGGCGTTGAACGCCCAAAATGGGCACCAACCTGGCGCTGAACGCCCAGAGTTGTGTGCAAGGGAATTTTGCATGCCCACATTGGTGCAGGGATGTAAATGCCTTGACACCTCAAGATCTGTGGACCTCACAGGATCATTTCAAGATCTGTGGACCCCACAGGATCCCCACCTTCCCTCCTCATAATCCTAGTTTTTTTCTTTCCACATCTTCTTCTTCATCTATTCCCTCTTCTTTTGCTCGAGGGCGAGCAACATTCTAAGTTTGGTGTGGTAAAACAATTATGTAAAGGATCTATAGCTCAGTGGTAGAACATGTGGCTGCAAATCAAGAGATACCTCAGGGGATGCACTTCCCTCCACATAATTATTGGAAGCAACTGAGGATAGAAATACCAAAAATCACTAGGAATCAAGCCACAAAGGCAAGGAAGAGACATAAAAGAGCTCAAGAACATCATTGGTGCCTCAAGAAGGAAATGCCATCATCACTAAGGTGGACTCATTCCTTGTTCTTACTTTCTCTGTTTTTCGTTTTCTCTATGATAAGTGCTTATCTATGTCTGTGTCTTCATTACATGATCATTAGTAGTAATTAGTGTCTAGTTTGATTTTATCCCCAATTAAGTTATAGTCTATTTTTCTCATCATCAGCAAACATGAATAAAATAGTAGATCTTTTGAATAAGAGGCAATAAAATTTCGAGTTTAATAAGAGAAATTCTAATTAGTTAAATGTGGTGGCAATGCTTTCTGTCTTCTGAATGAATGCTTGAACAGTGCATATGTCTTTTGAATTTGTTGTTTAAGACTGTTAAATATGTTGGCTCTTGAAAGAATGATGAACATGAGACATGTTATTGATAATCTGAAAAATCAAAAAAATGATTCTTGAAGCAAGAAAAAGCAGCAAAGAACAAAGCTTGCAGAAAAAAAAAAGCAAGCAGAAAAAGCCAGTAACCCTTAAAACCAAAAGGCAAGGGCAAATAAAAGGGATCCCAAGGCTTTGAGCATCAGTGGATAGGAGGGCCTAAAGGAATAAAATCCTGGTCTAAGCGGCTAAACCAAGCTGTCCCTAACCATGTGCTTGTGGCGTGAAGGTGTCAAGTGAAAACTTGAGACTGAGCGGTTAAAGTCAAGGTCCAAAGCAAAAAGAAGAGTGTGCTTAAGAACTCTGGACACCTCTAATTGGGGACTTTAGCAAAGCTGAGTCACAATCTGAAAAGGTTCACCCAATTATGTGTCTGTGGCATTTATGTATCCGGTGGTAATACTGGAAAACAAAGTGCTTAGGGCCACGGCCAAGACTCATAAAGAAGCTGTGTTCAAGAATCATCACACTGAACTAAGAGAATCAATAACATTATCTGAATTCTGAGTTCCTATAGATGCCAATCACTCTGAGCTTCAATGGATAAAGTGAGATGCCAAAACTGTTCAGAAGCAAAAAACTACTAGTCCCGCTCATCTAATTAGGATCTGAGCTTCAATCAAAAACTCTGAGATATTATTGCTTCTCAACCTATTAGTCTTCTATTTTATTTGTCTAGTTGCTTGAGGACAAGCAACAGTTTAAGTTTGGTGTTGTGATGAGCGGATATTTTATACGCTTTTTGGGGATAATTTCATATAGTTTAGAGTATGTTTTAGTTAGTTTTTAGTCTATTTCTAGTAGTTTTTAGGAAAAATTCATATTTCTGGACTTTACTATGAGTTGTGTGTTTTTCTGTAATTTCAGGTATTATTCAGGCTGAAAAAGGACTGCTGATGCTGTTGGATTCTGACCTCCCTGCACTCAAATTGGATTTTCTGGAGCTACAGAACTCGAAATGGCATGCTTCCAATTGCATTGGAAAGTAGACATCCAGGGCTTTCCAGCAATATATAATAGTCCATACTTTGCACAAGGATAGACGACGTAAACTGGCGTTCAACGCCAGTCCTCTGCCCAATTCTGGCGTCCAGCGCCAGAAAATGATCAAAAGCTGGAGTTGAACGCCCAAACTGGCATAAAAACTGGCGTTCAACTCCACAAATAGCCTCTGCACGTGAATTGCTTAAGTCTCAGCCCCAGCACACACCAAGTGGGCCCCAGCACACACCAAGTGGGCCCCAGAAGTGGATCTCTGCATCATCCATCATAGTCCACTCATATTTTGTAACCCTAGGCTACTAGTTTAGTATTTAAACAACTTTTAGAGACTTATTTTGTATCTCATGACATTTTAGATCAAAACTTTGTATTCTCTGACGGCATGAGTCTCTAAACCCCATTGTTGGGGGTGAGGAGCTCTGCTGTGTCTCGATGAATTAATGCAAGTATTTCTGTTTTCCATTCAAACACGCTTGTTCCTATCTAAGATGTTCATTCGCGCTTAACTGTGATGAAGGTGATGATCTATGACATTCATCACCTTCCTCAAACCACGAACGTGTGCCTGACAACCACCTCCGTTCTATATCCGATTGAATGAGTATCTCTTAGATTCTTTAATCAGAATCTCCGTGGTATAAGCTAGAACTGATGGCGGCATTCATGAGAATCCGGAAAGTCTAAACCTTGTCTGTGGTATTTCGAGTAGGATTCAAGGATTGAATGACTGTGACGAGCTTCAAACTCCTGAAGGCTGGGCGTTAGTGACAGACGCAAAAGGATAGTAAATCCTATTCCAACCGAATCGAGAACCAACCGATGATTAGCCGTGCTGTGACAGAGCGCGTGAGCGTAGTTTTCACTGGAAGGATGGAAGGTAGCCATTGACAACGGTGATCCACCAGCATACAGCTTGCCATAGGAGGACGTGCGTGCGTGAATCAGAAGACAGAGGAAAGCAGAGATTCAGAAGACAAAGCATCTCCAAAACTCCAACATATTCTCCATCACTGCATAACAAGTAACCTTTAATCCATGCTCTATTGTTTATTTGAAATTCAACTGATAAACATAATTGACTTCCTGACTAAGATTTACAAGATAACCATAGATTGCTTCAAACCAACAATCTCTGTGGGATTCGACCCTTACTCACGTAAGGTATTACTTGGACGACCCAGTGCACTTGCTGGTTAGTGGTACGCGTTGTGAAAAGTGTGATTCACAATTTGTGCACCAATACAGTAATAAGTTTTCATAATTAATTGCATCATTCTTCTTCTACTCCCTTCTATCTTATTTTGCTCGAGGACGAGCAAAGCTTTTAAGTTTGGTGTGGAAAAGCTCAGCTTTTTGCTTTCCATAACCATTAATGGCACCCAAGGCCGGAGAAACCTCTAGGAAGAAGAGCAACAAAGGCAAGGAAGAGATATAGAGGAGCTCAAGAACTCCATTGGTTCTTCAAGAGGAAGAAGAAGCCACCATCACTAAGGTGGACCCGTTCCTTAATCTCCTTGTTTATTTTCTTTTCTGTTTTTAGTTTTTATGCTATGTTTTGACTATGTTTGTGTCTTCATTACATGATCATTAGTGTTTAGAGTCTATGTCTTAAAGTTATGAATGTTCCATGAATCCTTCACCTTTCTTAAATGAAAAATATTTTCTGAAAAAGAAAAAAAAGTACATGAATTTCGAATTTTATCTTGAAATTAGTTTAATTATTTTGATGTGGTGGCAATACTTTTTGTTTTCTGAATGAATGCTTGAACAGTGCATATTTTTTATAGTGAAGTTTATGAATGTTAAAATTGTTGCCTCTTGAAAGAATAATAGAAAAAGAGAAATGTTATTGATAATCTGAAAAATCATAAAATTGATTCTTGAAGTAAGAAAAAGCAGTGAAAAACACAAAGCTTGCGAAAAAAATGCGAAAAATAAAGAAAAAAAAAAGAAAGAAAAAGAAAAAAAAAGAAAAAGCAAGCAAAAAGCCAGTAACCCTTTAAACTAAAAGGCAAGGGTAAAAAGAATCCAAGGCTTTGAGCATTAATGGATAGGAGGGCCCAAAGGAATAAAATCCTGGCCGAAGCGGCTAAATCAAGCTGTCCCTAACCATGTGCTTGTGGCGTGAAGGTGTCAAGTGAAAAGCTTGAGACTGAGCAGTTAAAGTCGTGGTCCAAAGAAAAAGAGTGTGCTTAAGAACTCTGGGCACCTCTAACTGGGGACTCTAGCAAAGCTTAGTCACAATCTGAAAAGGTTCACCCAGTTATGTGTCTGTGGCATTTTTGTATCCGGTGGTAATACTGGAAAACAAAATGCTTAGGGTCATGGCCAAGACTCATAAAGTAGCTGTGTTCAAGAATCAACATACTAAACTAGGAGAATCAATAACACTATCAGAATTCTGAGTTCCTATGGATGCCAATCATTCTGAACTTCAAAGGATAAAGTGAGATGCCAAAACTGTTCAGAAGCAAAAAGCTACTAGTCCCGCTCATCTAATTGGAACTAAGCTTCATTGATAATTTTGAAATTTATTGAATCTTCTCTTCTTTTTATCCTATTTTGTTTTTAGTTGCTTGGGGACAAGCAACAATTTAAGTTTGGTGTTGTGATGAGCGGATAATTTATACTCTTTTTGGCATTATTTTTACATAGTTTTTAGTATGTTTTAGTTACTTTTTATTATATTTTTAGTAGTTTTTATGAAAAAATCACATTTCTGGACTTTACTATGAGTTTGCGTATTTTTCTGTAATTTCAGGTATTTTCTGGCTGAAATTGAGGGACCTGAGTAAAAGTCTGATTCAGAGGCTGAGAAAGGACTGCAA
Source organism: Arachis hypogaea (assembly GCF_003086295.3). NCBI lineage: Eukaryota > Viridiplantae > Streptophyta > Magnoliopsida > Fabales > Fabaceae > Arachis > Arachis hypogaea. The sequence continues at coordinate 119,647,248 of NC_092055.1, read as the reverse complement.
ATGTTGTTGGATTCTGACCCTCCTACACTCAAAGTGGATTTTCTGAAGCTACAAAAGCCTAATTGGCACGATCTCAATTGCGTTGGAAATTAGACATCTTGGGCTTTCCAGCAATATATAATAGTCCATACTTTGCCCGAGATTTGATGGCCCAAACTGGCGTTAAACGCCAGCCAGAGACCCTTTTCTGGCGTAAAACGCCAGAACTGGCACATTTCTTGGCGTTAAACGCCCATTTTGGCACCTAGGGTGGTGTTTAACTCCAATTTGAGACATATGCACGTGGAATCTTGAAAGCTCAGCCCAAACACTCACCAAGTGGGCCCCGAAAGTGGAATTCTGCACTATCTACACCTAATTACTCATTTTCTGTAAACCTAAGTTACTAGTTTAGTATAAAAACTACTTTTAGAGATTCATTTAGCAACTCATGACATTTTAAATTTCATATTGTATCTTCTACGGCATGAGTCTCTAAATCCCATAGGTGGCGGTGAGGAGCTCTACTGTGTCTCAATGGATTAATGCAATTACTATTGTTTTCTATTCAATCACGCTTGATTCTATTCTAAGATACTTACTCGTACTTTAATATAGAGAATATGATGATCCATGACACTCATCATTATTCTCAAACCTATGAACGCGTGCTTGACAACCACTCCTGTTCTATCTGAGCTCAACGTAGTCATTGGGCGATGGCTTGAGTGCGTATCTCTTGGGTCTCTAATCCATGAACCGAGTCCGTGAGATTAGAACCTTCGTGGTAGAGGCTAGAACCAATTAGCAGCATTCTTGAGATCCGGAAAGTATCCATTCACAACGGTGATCTACCAACATACAGCTTCCCATTGAATGAAGCCATGCATGTTTGGAGAAGAAGACAGTAGGAAAGCAGAGATTCAGATGACAGAGCATCTCCGGAACCTCAACCTGTTCCTCATTACTGAATCACAAGTATCATTCATTTCATGTTATTTACTTTTCATAAACAAAATCATTTTTATCATTAATCTCCTGACTAAAATTTACAAGATAATCATAGCTTGCTTCTAGCCAGCAATCTCCGTGGGATCGACCCTTACTCACGTAAGGTATTACTTGGATGACCCAGTGCACTTGCTGGTTAGTTGCACCGGAGTTGTGAAAAGTGTGATCACAATTCCATGCACCATTAACTAATTAAGAGAAGAAATAAAAGTTGTTACCTGTGAGCTGCCAAAACCTGCAGGTGCATGTGTGCTTTCCCAGGTCAACCACCATATTGGTGGGCCAGCCATGCACTTCGTACAGTTCTTCTTTTTCATCACCAAACCACTGAGGAGCCCAATGGCGGGACAACACTGTCATTTCTTCCAACCTACTTTGCTGAACAGGAGGGAGAATTCCTTGATAGTTCTGCAACTTCTTCCTGTTATCAACCATACTCTTCATGATGATTCTTCTAACTTCTTCAGCTAGGGTCAGGATAGGCTCACTCCTTTCGTGCTTGATCTTTGTATTGAATGACTCACAGGCGTTGTTGCATATATTATCCACTTTCAAAACCTCACTGAAATGCGCCTTCGTCCATGCCTCTTTTGGCCATTTATCAAGATACTGCCAAGCTTTCTCGTTGATCAACTTAACTCTCTTCATGTTTCTATCAAATTCAGCTGTTGTCTTTGACCGAGCACATTCCCACACAAGGTCCTTTAACTCACAGCTACCCCACTGCTTGGAGAAATTGCGCCATAAATTCCACACGCAGAAGCGATGGTGAACTCTTGGAAACACTTCCTGCACGGCAGGGATTAAACCCTGCACCAAATGCCAAACCCGAAAAGATATTAAATCATTTTAGTCCCTAACAAAGTATTCATTAAATCAAATTAGTCCTTACAAGATACTCATTAAATCAAATCAATCCTTAAAACGTGTTATCGCGAATCAATTTCATTTTCAGTGTTACCTTCTGCATATCTGAGATGAAGCACCATTTGTTCTCTCTGTAGTCTCCAAGATCACTGTGAAGCAGCTCTAGAAACCATTGCCAATTATCCTTGTTTTCCACACTGACAATCTTATAAGCAATCACGAAGATGTGATTGTTAGCATCTTGTCTGCAAGCAGTAAGTATTTGTCCTCCATGTAATGTCTTCAGAAACGCTCTATCTAGGCCAATTAGAGGTCTATAACCCGCCTTAAACCCCCGCTTGCAAGTATCAAGACACACATAGAACCGATCAAATAGAGGAGGACTCTCAAGCATAGGGATGACACCAACTTGTACTCTGGATCTTGGATTGCTAGTAAGTAACTCGTTGCATAATCCCACACCAACCCATACTGTGCTATCTCATCACCCTCCACAATTTTTCTAGCTGCTTTTAGAGCCCTGGTGATGCATGTGCTATTGAGGTACACATTATATTTTCGGACAAACCAATTATACACCTCTCGATGCTTCATAGTCGGGGCTTTCTAAGCTTAGGTACTAGTTTACTAAGTATCCAGGTTTGGGTGGCAGCTCTATTTTTCCTCTTTCTAGGGCAAGTATGATTATTAACTAGAGTTTTAATTTGCCATGACAAGTCTTTACTGTTACATGCACAATAAACCACCCATGGACAATCTTCTGACTTACAAATAGCTTTAACCCTAACTCTATCATTCTTTGTAAATATAATATTTCTGCCCCACTGGATAGTGTAATCCCTAGTAGCTTGCATAAATTCAGCTTTTGACTTGAATATCATACTAACCTCAAATTTCAGGTTTCCAAACTTGGTCTTTTCATTAACTTGGGGATAAACAGTTGGTGTCTCCTCATCAGAGTCTAATTCCTTGCCAGAGTCCTCTGAGTGCCACGAGTCAGCATCTGAGGCACCTCCAAGATTATCATCATCTCCTTCTACATCTACCAAATCAAAACATCAATGACATTAAAAAGTTTGGCCAAATAAAATATTAAATCAATACCACAACTAAAACCCCCTAAACATACCAGATTTAGAGCTTTTTTCATCTTCGAAACCCTCATAGCTTGAGTCATTAGTGTTAATTTCTTTATCCCCTAATCTGGACTTAGGAGGCCTATGCTTCTCCCTGGCTTCAGCTTTCTTTTGCTTTCTTGGTGAACCTTTTCCGCTGTCACTATCACTGTCACTGTTGTAGAAATTGTCTCCTAGAACTTTGGAAGGCTTGTACAACTCATCTTCAGTACTCTTATATGAGTCATGAGAGTCAGAATCTTCTTCCTGGATGGGACCTTCTCTTACACATCTTCCAGATCTTGTGACTCTGCATGCATCGGTATTTCTTTTGTTCTTATTCTTTTCTGAGTTCTTGGCTGGTTGAGAGGATGTTTTGGAATGAGGTGGGACTGTCTTCCCCTGAATGTTGGTTTTGGTTTGTTGAGGGTGGAGTTTTGTTGACTGCAAGGGAATCTTTATGGGTTGAGAGGTAGTCTTAGTGGGCTTATATATTGGTTTGGTGGGCTGAGAGTAAGACTTATTGGGCTTACTGGGCTCTGAGGCTGCCTTAGTGGGCTGAGAATTGGGTTTACTGGGCTGTGAGGCTGCCTTAGTGGGCTGAGAGGTTGGTTTTTTGGGCTGAGGGTACATCACTGTGGGAGTTTTGACAGGTTGAGAGTTGTGCATCTTGGCCTGGGAACTGGACTTCTTCTTCTTACTACTTCCTGCTTCCAGAAGAGCTACACCTTCCCCTATGTTGTCCACTACACAGGGCTATAAGATGCAATCCTCAAAGTATAGGTTGATCAAATCTTGGTTCCTCCTATAATCCTTGCACATTGCAATCAAGTCAGCATCTATCACCAACTTCTTCAATCCAAATGCAATCGGAACTCCAGGAACTTTCCACCAACAGTTTTCAGCCTCAATGTATCCCAACTCCTTATAGTAACCCCTTACAAAAAATACATCAAGTGTGTCTCCCTCAACACCCATCAATACCTCTGTATTATCAGGTTCATAAACAATGTCTTCGTCCTCACCCATTTTAAACAACCTGCCATGGTGAAAAACAAACGTCATTGGAGGACCCTCCATCTACAATAACAAACACAAAAACACCATAAACAAACATGACCAGCAACAACTACTCTCTATGTATCACCAGCTACTAAACCCAGTTTGTACCAATCAACCATTAACCCAAAATAAATATGCAACAGAACCATCACTAAATTCAAACATCCCTCACTAAAAATCATCATAGAGCCATAAAAAGTAACACAATCTCATACACGAAAATGGTAAAAGAACACTTATACAAAGAAACCATTGGTCACCCCAAACCCTACCTTAAATCAGACGAACATTAACACCACCACAGTAACAATACACCACATCACAGAATAAGTCAGAAATCATGAAAAAAGTTCAATCCTTACCTCTCACCGTCTCAATGCCTTCTTTCACTATCAATGCTACTCTAATATAATATCAACTCTACATTCAATGGCCACAGCTTTTCTACTGTACTCGTCCACCAGCACTAATGATCATTGTTGGGGTGGTTCAGAACTTGGGTCAGACGCTTAGGGCATACCTTGTGGGAGACGATACGTTTTGGAACGAAAGACAGAGCGATGGTTGATATGAGACGAGGGTACAGCTTTGCAACGTTTGAATCCCCCTTCAGAAGACAAATCGGCGACGTTTCAAGGTTAGTAGCGCCTTCCACCAAAACGGCGTCATTTTTGTTCTCTCCCACCTTGGCAGTTAATGGCCCACGTTAGCGGACGTTTGCCAACTCAGCTATGGAGATGATGGAAGGACGAACGTGATTAGGTACGGTATCTTTGGAGGACGATTTTGATTAATTTTAACTTTCGGGGACGAAAATGGAGATCGATGTATCTTTCAAGGACGAAAATGACTATTAACTCATAGTTAGAGTCATTAGCATATGCCTACTTCAAAGAAATAATTCTATATAGTTAGAGTTATCTGCACACATCTACTTCAAGAAAAAAATAGTTCTTCAGAGTTAAAAATAGCAACACATCATCTATCTTTGCTTGTAGTATGTAGTATATTCATTGTTCCCAAACAATTTCAAGTATTATCATTCTTGCACAATCATAACTAACAAATATAAATTAACATATAGAGTTGATCATAATATGTTATTTTTTCTGACATTTTCTCTTCAAACAAACAATCATTCGCAAAGTACCAACAAAAGTGATTTGTAACCATGTATTAACATAAATATAACAAAGAAACATATGTTATTCAAATTCATGAATAACTACTCATTATATTTTATCGCAATAAAAAACATAGAATCAATTGTTAAAAAACAATAACTTCAAATTAACCAGAAATTAAGTGCGTATAAAATTATACCTATAATAGTGAATATTTTCTGGATATACCGTATCTCCTACGAGAACACCAACCACAGTCATAATATGAAAAAGATCATCAAGTCGCATTTCAAGTGGGATACCAAAAAGTTGGCGCTCTTTCTTCTCATTTTCACATAAAAATTGATAACATTGCATATAGAATGAACCTACCAAACTCAATTCATTCAACATATCTCATACATCTAATTTGCTATAAATGTGAGGCCTACTTTGTCACATAATACCTACCCTTTTTTAGCAATTGGAACTTGTCTTTTAATTAATGGGGCTTATTTTTCAGCAATCAAAACCTGCTTCTTGGCCACAAAAGCTTGTCTTTCAACTGATTCAACTTGCCTCTTAGTCATAGCAACCTGTTGCTCAGCCACGTCACTTGCTAGAAAAATAATTACCCTCTTTTATAGCACTAGCCATGGTATTAATTTCCAATGCAACTTTCTCATATTACGCCTCCAGAAAATCATTTATAGGAGCCATATGCTTTGTACCTCTTGAAGTTGAAGTCTCTCCTAATTGATTTAGGTGACTATGAGGAGCACTAAGTGAATCCAAATTAGTAAAAAATATAAGGATAGCATGTCTCATGTTAACATCTATGTCAGTAATCCCAATATTTTCAAATGAATCATTCAAGTCAATTGGATCTCTATCAAGTTATCGAATCCTTTTTTTGTGAAGTAGCAGCCCTTCTACCAGTAGCTCTATCAACTCCAAACAACTTCTTCAAAGTATCATAATGCTTAATTACTTTTTTTTTTCATTTTTTTGCATGTGATTTCTCCTGCATAATGAAATGTTGAAAGATGTTAAAGAAATATGAAATAATTTTTTTTACTAATGTAATCAATAGTATAAGTAATAGAATCAAAGTTTAAGACACCTTAACAAAGTCTTGCCATACTTCTTCTTCATCTTCAAATTTTCTAGTAACAGGATTCTACGCAAATCTATTTAAGTGATGAAATAAGTCATATGCCTCAACAAAATAATCTTTCGATGTCTTCATTCTATTTTTGATGTGGTTCTTTGTTATGTGCAGGTCTACCACTGTGCTCAAAGTCTTTACAACATTGATATATGTTTTGGTTGTCTACGACTCATTATGTCTATTACCTTTTACTGCTTTTTCTGCTAATGTATTCAACAACACTTCATCCATATATATAAAACATTGTATTTATAATGTTGATTAGCTTCTGTTATTTTATTCTCTTTATTTGGCATTATTTTATCTATAACATTTCCTAAAAAAAATTGAATTAAACAACTTTGACTGCAAAATATATATATATATATATATATATATATATATATATATATATATATATATGAAGCATATAATTACTCATAATGTTTTATACACATTCCACATTTTATAAGCAATATTATCTCATAACAATATTGCATGTTTATATTCCTCATCACGTTGTTGATTTAATTATGATCTATCTATGTTATGTTCTTGTAGCAAATCTCGATTGATTGAATCAATTATGAATTGATCAACATCGATACCCATAAAAAAGTTATGCAATATACAACATGCAAAAAAAACGGCTCTCATAGTTTAAAATAAATAATATCTTTCAGTGTCGCCAGCTATAATTGGTAAACTTTTCTTTAGAACTCCGAAACATCTTTCGATAACATTTCTTAATGAAGAATATCAGTGGTTGAATAGTTCTTTAGGATTTTGTGGCTTACGTACTGAATACTCTTTTAAGTGATAGCGAACACCTCTATATGGTGTAAGTATTCTAGGCTTTAGTATAAATCTAGCATCGCCTAAATAAAATTTTCCTACAATAGTTGCATACACATATTATAGCCTCACATAACGTGATTATGAATTTAATTTTATGAAGTCAATTTCATAAATTATGCTATCACAGATCTTCAGGGATTCGAAGTGGATATTCCTTACTTAAAGTATCTTTCAAAATTATTGAGTCAAAGGCTGTTCCTTCCTAACTGAACAACACACAAGTGAATTTTATATCAAATCCATAAGCAGCTAAAATATTTTATATGGGGTGATCTTTTCTTCTATGAAAATGAGGGGCTTCCACCTTTGGTACCTTCAGACGACTATAAGTTCCATCTATGGCTCCAATGCGAACCTTTTTTAGAAAATATATTGACATTAACATACCACTTTTATAATTATTTCATTGACAAGTACATAATTGTCAGTAACTAAATTAAAAGAGTTAGTACCTTAAAAGATGGATAGAATCGACCATTATTAAGGATTTCATAAGGAATATCCTCACAAGATGGTTAAAGAACTCTTCCTCTAATGATAGAATAGCATGTAGGACATTGTAAAAGTGACAACTAGCATGTAGCACATTGTGAAAGTGACGACTGATTGTCTTTTCTGAGCAGTTGAAGAAGAAAGACATGGTTCTAGTTTTAACATTATGCTCAATAATATGTAGGAATTTAGCGACTTGCTCCTCAACTGTAGAGTGAGTTGAATCCTTTACTCTACCAATTCTTCTTAACTTTTGACACAACTGCTTAAATGCTTTATGGCCCATACATATGACTTTTTGGCATTTTTTAGACTTCAGTAAACGTGTCATTAACTGTGTATGCCTAATTTTTCTTTCCAAGTTGTCATCATTAATTTTCCTATGCCTATAGTGCGATAATAATACCAATAAATGCAACGCATGCACTGTAACACATGAAAGAGATGTGACAAAAATATTTTATCTCTTTTCTAACGTTTCCTTGACACGAGTTACTTCAAGATGATGAAGGTCAATAGTAGTCACTTGATTTACTTGAAACTCTACACCATGTATGACGTTTGTTCTATATTCAACATTTATATCTTCGATATTTTTATTATCCATCTATAAAAATATAATGTTTAGTGTGGACGTATCAATAATAAGAATAACCTGAAAGTTATATTTTTTTGTTACAATATAACAATTCATTAGTTGAAAAAAAAACAAAACTAAAGTTTTACATAAAACTATTATTTCACCTTATGCATTATAATATATCTTTTTTGATACACTTATCTTCAGTTCCTAAATGTCAAACTCGACTTCAAAGTCCACTGTCATAAACAATAAACATAAACATAAATTATAAATCATGATACATTCATTAACTATTTGTTAAAAAAAATTTTTTATAACAATTCATGATACAAAACAAATACAATGTTTTACTTTTTCCCTCGATCACTTTATGATAATGCATGTTGTCCCTTCCTTCAAGGCTTTAAAATTAAGTCAAATGTTGCATAACTATTTGTATTTTACTTGTTTTTCAAACATCTTTTTATTCAATTTTTAAATTTTTTATTCGTATGCGTATTTGTGTTAATAGTGGTCTATTTTTTCTCTAGATTAGTCTATGTTTTTTGCTTTTCTAATCTGAAAATATACGGGTTAAATCTTGTAGCACCTTATTTTAAAAAAGTTACCTATGGATTATGCACTAGTTAAAGTACATTATCTATATGTGGTTAATAATACGTAAAAAGTGCATACAAATGAACAATCCCTTGTGAGCTTTTGCTTTGTGTAACATCTTACCATACAGAGCTTTACGCCTAGGACGTAAAACAGAGATGGTTAGGCACTACGACTTCTAAAAGAAAAAGATATATATATATATATATATATATATATATATATATATATATATATATATATAGTTTGAAGAAATTGTAACAAGAAGCCTTGAACAGGAAGCTAAGCAAAAATGAAAACAGAAAATCGTGTCACACTCGGAAAGATACGCGTAAGCTGGATGAACGAAATCAAAGGGAAAGATATCACATATACATAAAGATCGGAGTTCCAAAGATACAACTAACAAGCTCCAAACCCGATCTACGAAACTAAGGCCGGCCATATATATATATATATACTCCAAAGTTATCCCAAAACATAAACAAAACACGTGTTTCTTTAAAAACAACCTCTAAGAGGGCAATATACAAAATATACATGCGGAGAATCTATATATACATATATATATATATATAGCCTAAAACAAAATACAACAGCCCAAGAGATAGTTTTTTGCTGGTATGGAGGGTCTTCAGTGTAACACCCTACCACGCAGAGCTTTACGCCTAAGACGTAAATCAGAGGTGACAAGGCGTTACGACCTCTAAAAATAAGAATACGTATATAATATAGTTGAAAGAAATTTTAACTAGGAGCCTTGAAGGAAAGGATAAGCAGAAACCAAGACCAGACAATTGCGTCACACTCGAAAAGCATTAAGATCGAAAGCTTATACAGAAAAACCAAGACACATGTTATATAAGTAGAGTTCCAAAGATAGTTAATAATCAAGCTCTAGACTCGGCCTGCGAAGCAAAGACCGGCTAATATATATATATATATATATATATATATATATATATATATATACACACACACACACACAACCTATTTAGTGCGTGCGCACACTAGTGTGCATACGCACGCACACCAAAAATCCTGGTTTTCTGCAACTTAGAAAAAATTCAGTTTTTAACACTTAACTTCCGATATCCATAACTTCTTCTACAAAATTTCGATTTTCACAAAATTTATACCGTTTTAAAGCTCTTGAAATTATCTTTAATTTGAAAAAAATTTCATTTAAATTCAAAATTTGAGGCTCAAGTTATGGTCTGCTGAAGTTGGTTAAAAATTAAGTTTTGCCAAAAACCACTAAAACTTTATACTTCCAAAACCTCAATTCATAACCATTATTTTACTTCCAAAACAACTCCAATGCTCCCAAAATCATATCCACCTATTTTCCAAATACTTATATTCGTCAATACATACAATTTCATTAATCCACCCAATAATCTTCAACCCAACTTCAAACATCATTCATCTAAATAACATCAAATCACAATTTATTATCATCATCATCAATAATCACAATAATCATTAACTATCATCAATCTCATTAATAACAATTATCATCACATTTTCATAATAGACTCAATATTCTCACTAGAAATCACTAAACCTCAACATATTCACTTAGTTCAACTTATCCTACAGTCAACTAGTCTAACTATTCACGTAACATTATATATTATCTATGAGAAACCAAAATCATACCTTGGCCAATTTCTCCCTAAGCCCGAAATACCTCAAATGTCCACCGTTCCTCAAGCTCTAAAGCTCCAATTTCTTTCCAAATGAAAATTCAGCTCTGAAGGTTCAATCTCAAGCTTCCAATACCATCAATTTGATTCCGAATTATACAATTTAATCTAACACCATTCAATTTCACTATAATCAACATAGGGTTTACCAATATCAATAATTCACAAGGATTCAAGGGTTTCTTACCATTCCCACGAATAATCGAAGCAAAACCTGGTAATTCTTCACCACTAGAGCACACCTAACATCATTAAATCACAAAATCTCAAAATTCAAGAACCTAAAATTTTCGAATTTGAAGCAAGGAAGGCTGGGTAAGAAATTGCAAAGTTCTTACCAAATTATTCAATGAGTTTTATAGAGAATTCCTAGATGAACGCGTGGCCACTGACGGTTCGTCATCGAAGCTCCAAATCGAAAGTTATGGAAGATTGAAATTTGAAAAGAATGGTGTTAGGTTTTCATTTCTTCTCTTCACCTTCCCAGCATGGAATTGAAATGAAAGTGGGAAAAGAAGGCTGAATACAAGGCTTTATATGTTGGGCTGGGCCCAAATTGGATCCGGTTCAACTGGTTCGGCCTGTTAGTTTGTTTTTGGGCCAAAAACTTTAAAATTAGTGTCAAAATTATATTTTAATTATTTTTACCTTTCAAAATTAATAAATTTAAGTTTTAAATTTCTTTAAATAATAATTAATTTGAGTTAATTATTTATTAATTATCCGAGGATTACATACTATCCCCTAATAAAAATTTTTGCCCTCGAAAATTTCGGTTACTAAAGAAAGTAGATGGAAGCACTCTCCGATTACGTTGCCCTGGTCCGTGAGACACCATTTGTTTCCTATTCACACCAAATAATTGATATCAAGGTGATTAGTCTCAATATCTCAAGTTTAGTGCTTTAAAGTCCCAAATGCATGCTCATAAACAAGTATGCTATACATATCAGTCAGATATCCTAAGTAGCATATACACATAACACAAAGTATGCCCAGAAGCATAGTCAGTCCGTTCCTCAGGCTCTACAGGAATAAACTGCTCTAATATCATAATGTAACACCCTACCATGCAAAGCTTTACGCCTAGGACGTAAATCAGAGGTGGCGAGGTGCTACGACCTCTAAAAATAAGAATACGTATATAATATAGTTGAAAGAAATTTTAACTATGAGCCTTGAAGGAAAAGATAAGCAGAAACTAAGACCAGACAATTGAGTCACACTTGAAAATCATTAAGATCAAAAGCTTATAGAGAAAAGCCAAAAGACATGTTATATAAGTAGAGCTCCAAAAGATAAGTTACATAATCAAGCTCTAAACTCGACTTGCGAAGTAAAGGCCGGCTAGAGAATACACACACACACACACACACACACACACACACACACACACACACACACACACACACACAAACAAACAACCAACAGCCCAAAAGACATGATAAATACACCTATTTCTCTAAGTCAGCCTCTAAGAGGAACAAAATATAAATATATACAAGGTGAAGAATCTATACACGTATATAAACATAAACAAAATACAACACTAAAACCCAAGAGTTTTTCGCTTCCAAAGAGTCTCTAGAATGCTCAGTGAGGTGCCTCGCGTCTTGCATCTGAAAACAACAACATATGTATGGAATGAGAACCGGGGGGTTCTCAGCATAGTAAAGGTACCCGCATAGATAATATATAAGGTCTCAAAAAAGCTAGAGGCATTCCTAGAACTTCAACACTCAGATTTAAACTTAAGATCTAACTAAACCAAAAATTAGGCAAAACTATCTAAGGTACTCAGGTTCTAATCCAAATATAACCTAATACTTCAATCTCACTCTCTTCCAACCCTCCGAATCACTGGTGAAACAACTCTCATCACACCTACACCACACGAGGAATCTCTCAGTTGTAAACACATACAAAACAGATAAGGAAAGCACAAGTATAGGTAGCAGTTATAGCAAATAACTCAGATAGCAGTTAATCACATATCACAATTAGGCAAACCAAAATAATGCACACTCAAATAAATCATACAAATGCACATGATGCATGCTTGTCCTATGGCTGATGATATCATCTGTCGGTTATATAGCCGAACCTAACATGTCCTGGTAGCTAACTTTGGACAGAAACATCCCATCGCAGAGTAAGTGGGTCTGAGCCACAATTCCCTTGCTACTACCCGCTTAACCCAGAGCAAGTGGAATAAATCACTGTTGGTGCTACTACCCAGGCGGGTGTTTAAAAACTCAACCTGGAGCAAGTGGAATAATCCACTATTGCTGCTACTACCCAAGCATCACAATCACTGACCTGGAGCAAGCGGGACAAACCACAATCCTTGCTACTGCCCAGGTATCTCAATCACTGACCCGGAGCAAGTGGGGCAAACCACAATCCTTGCTACTGCCCAGGTATCTCATCCAAAAGTTCATTCTCAACATTCACGTTTATAATCATTGTCCTCATAATCACCTTCAATCATTCTTTTTGCTTATCTCCTACCTGGAGCAAGGGGACAATGCCACCACATCTTACCCAGCTTCTCGATTCTTATCCGGAGCACATGGACAAAACCACTGCATCTTACTTGGAGTCTCAACTTATACCCAGAGTAGGTGGACAATGCCACTGCCTCTTACCCGGTCATATATATCTTGATCTTAATCTATCATCATCATCTCAATCAAACTCATTCATCATTATCTCATTCATCACCTTCAATATTTCATCGAATTAATCATTCACTTCTTAAATCTTCACACCCTTACCCCTATTCGGTAGCCTAAGACCTAGCTATCAAACCTTAAACAAAGTTTTTAGAGGTTTGGAAAACTTAAAAGAATGATTGATAGTTCAAAAATAGTCTGTTTCCATCAAAACAGTAGTTTCAGAGGTTTATAAGTTTACCGAGAAGGTCAAACAGGAAAAAATAGAATTTTATGTGAAAAACATGGATTGTGCGTACGCATAATTGCTATGCATATGCACGCACCAGAAGAATTTTCCAGCCACGCACAACTTGCAAATCCTCTATGCACATCCCCTCGTGCTTTGCTTCACCCCCTTTTGTCTTATGTTCTTGGCAAGAACAAAAACAAACCAAAAGAGTAAATTGAAACCAAATCAAAAAGAGAAAGTATAATGTGAACCAAATTAAAATCTGAAACCAAAAAGAAAACTGAACCAAATTGAAAGGGGGATGTTTTAGATGCCAATAATCTAAACCAAGAAGATGGGCAGACATAGGAATGGAACCAGAGGGAGGAGAGAGTAGATCAGCGGTGGATCCACCAGCAAGGGGAAGCGCGATGCAACAGATGGTGCTACACGACGGCAAGGATTCGCACTTGGAGATTTGTTTTGCGCCTCTGCTCCCGCTCTTGTTTGTGCCAAGAAGATAAGATAATCTGCTAAATCTTGACTATATATACCCAACTTTGCAGCGGTTTCTACTGCACAACCGCCATCCAGGGCAGTTTTGCAGCTTCTGCCAGACCGCAGCTCACCTCTGCTGCGATTCTGTCAATTTGCGGCGAGTTCGAACACAGACGCTACTTTTTCACCGCAACTCTTTGCCTCTCTTGTAGTGTAAGTTCCTCAGCCTACCACTCAAGACCTATTCCAAAAACTCCAACCTATTCTTTTACCCACACCTAACAATAAAAACAAATTAAGCTTCTGCAAAAAAATTAAGCTGCCCAAAAAAATTAAAGCTAAACCAAACTCATATGTTCAGTCCACTCACCGATATAAAAAATATACTAGCTACCCAAATTAGTCTTTTTGCACCTCTTTTCACTAGACATTTATGTCATTGTTATTCTTCAAAACGACAAAATACAAGTTGGCCACTTGAAAGTACGTGGAACATTTACCTTCTGTAACGTACACTATCCTACCAGAAATTCTTCCTATAAATTATAAACTTTTTTTTTATTGTCCATAATATCTCCTAACTCAGTAGGTTAAGGACTAATTCGTTATGAATCTGAATTCTATTTAAGAGTTTGTTACTCATCAATAGATTATTACATGTATAAGACGAGATTCGAACTATTAATACTTACTTAACCGGACGAATGAGCTTACAATGACCAACCCAAGTTGGTTTGTTATAACCTTAGTGAGAGTGAAATGAACACTACTGTCTAGTGACTGGTCTATGCGACCTTGAAGTTTACTTTAAGCCAGCAAGCTCCCTAATAAAGCGGCTAAGCCTTTAACCACGCTCTATACGGTGTCGTAGTGATAGCAAAGTGTTCGTTGAACAACCGTTTCGTAGTTCTTTTTCAGATTTTCTTCTTCTCCTCCTCGTCATCTTCGGGTTCGAATTTTTGTAACTGAGAATAAATAATCTGCAAATAATTTCGCGAGGAGAAAAAACAGAGAGAGAAATCTACTGAATAGTGATCAGTGATAAGTGATCGGAGAAGACTAGTTTAATGGCCAGCTCGGCCGCGGTCGCCGGCGTTCTATCGGCGCACGATCGCCAGATTCTGACAGCTGTGAATACCGGAGCCTCCAGCCTGTCGTTTGTGGGTTCAGGCTTCATCGTGCTCTGCTACGTTCTCTTCAAGGAACTTCGCAAGTTTTCTTTCAAGCTCGTTTTCTACCTTGCCCTCTCCGTACGCATTCTTTTCCTTCTCTCTTTCCTCTGATCTATAACTTAATTCATTTCCTTCATTTTTTCTCCTTAGCAGTTTAGCTCTTTGCCAAATGCGAAAATTTAACCTAATTAGTTGCTTCTGGAACTCTACAGGGTTAGCTACTAATATTTTAATTTGGACTAGAATTAAGATCAAATTATGTTCTGTTTTAGAAGTGAGTGTGTGAGCAAGTAATTACAGACTTTGCATTAAGCCTATTCATGTAATTTGTCAAAGTTATTATTGCCTGCTTGTTATTGTCTTAAATTGCAGTAAGCTTATCCACTTTAATGTGTTTTGCTTCCGTTGGTTTTTTTCAATTTAGATGCATACACGAATATATTTGTGCCTATTCACTTTCCATGTTATTTTCGCCTTGTTTTCTGCATACGAGCCTTGTGTATAAATATAATTTGGTTATTTGGCATTTTCTCTATTTTCAGGATATGCTTTGCAGTTTCTTCAGCATAGTAGGGTATACCTTCTGAATCGAGTGCCGTCTTCCCAGAATGTATATTGTGAATTTTGATTGATATAATTATTTTTTATACAGGGACCCAGCCAAAGGTTTCTTCTGCTATGCTCAAGGCTATAGCACGCATTTCTTTTGTGTGGCGTCTTTCCTGTGGACTACAACAATTGCTTTTACTCTTCATCGAACTGTAGTTAGGCACAAAGCTGATGTTGAAGAATTGGAGGCAATCTTTCACCTGTATGTATGGGGTATGTATTTATGAATGGATCAGCTTTTTTATTCCAAATATGCTACTTCATAATAATCTCCTATCTCTATATACTACTCGGTTAGAGAGCTCACTTGATGTACCTGTTGACAATAGGTACTTCGCTGGTTATGACAGTGATCCGCTCCTTTGGTAATGACCATAGACATTTCGGCATATGGTGTTGGACTCAAACAGGCCGCACAGGGAAGGCAAGTAACTGCAAAAATGCTGCTAAATGGAATATTTTTCCTTTTATATATTAATGTTGTATAAGATGGGTGTCTAATTCATTATAATTGACTGCTAGCCAATCAAGAACCATGACATGGTTGCTTGCAAGAAAATTTTTTTCTAATACTGTACTATTCTTAAGAACCAAATGTGGTTATCTACATGTAAAAAAGCTAAGTTTAACAGCAGAGACAAATCCATGCATTACATGCCTTCAAACTGCTAAAAGATCACTTCGTTGTTTTTATCTATACTTTTAATAAGGACCTAACACTCTGTTCCATATTATGGTATTGTTGATAAGAAGCTTGTGATTTCTAAGAGCTTAGCAAATGTTTTTGGCATCTGGAGTTAAACTTATTTTAAATAGTGTGAACAATAGGAAGATAATGAAATGAGATCTGCTGTACTTTGTATTTGATATTTTGTTCAACAGAATTATCACACTTACTTTTCTTTATCTTCTGTCCTCTAAAAGTTGAGCCCATTTTCCATGCAGGCAGTTCATTTTGTAACATTTTACACACCTCTCTGGGGTGCAATTTTATACAACGGGTTTACATACTTTCAAGTAATACGCATGCTGAATAACGCAACCCGTGTATGTAACCACCCTTGCTGATTCTATCTCGAAGAAAGAACGAATTATTCACTTGTTGAGACCTAGACTTTTGCATATCTTTTTATTTACTTCTCTGTTATTTCAGATGGCAGTTGGTATCTCAGACCGAGTTTATGTTCCAGATGCAAGAGATAACATGAAGGTGTGTATACGACAATCATTTTTAACATGCATGTCATGTATGCTTGATGTATATATGTACGTATCTTTTGGAGCTTGTGCGTGGAATAAAGTAACAATCACACACTATTATACTTTCAAATATGGCTTAGAGATGCTTCCCCCTTATATTTTTTATTTTTTATTTTTTAAAAGTTATGGTCAAGTGCAAGTATTATATCAATGCTTCTTTAATAAGGTGAACTTATCTCAGTTTGGTCTTATCTAGGTTTCATTGAATGATAATCTATTTTCTTCTGTTTTACGTTGCAGTCTCTGAATCGATGGGGATACTATCCAGTGATTCTAATTGGATCATGGGCATTTGGCACTATTAACCTTATTCATGATTTTATTGAGCCTGGCCATAAGATATTTTGGCTGTCATTTCTTGACGTCGGAATGGCTGCCCTTATGGTATATACCAGTCACCTTACCTTCCGTTTTCGCCTTTTTTAGATTCCCTATTAATCTTCTATGACATATCTGGAAGCTTATCATGGTTTGTATTTACTGGCACCATCAGCACAAATTTGTTGCCATAGGCTGCACATGAAATGCAGCATTGTATGGTACAACAATGACACAATATTATGTTAATATTTGTCTTCCGGTTGCAGGGCCTCTTCAACTCAATTGCATATGGCCTCAATTCTTCAGTTCGTCGTGCAATTTGTGAAAGAATGGACATGTAAGTCCTTAGCATTTTTGCATTGTACGCATGATTCTCAAGGCCTGTCTAGATGGGTTATCCTCGTCATTTGTTCTGGTTTGTAAATTTGTGCAACTTTTGTAGCCATTTTAATTGTGCTAGATTTACCATTTGATTTTGTGTACTTGCATCTTGCCACTGTCCTTACAGGATTTGTGTCTAGTACTCAACCTCTTTTGTCTCTCCCTCTCTTGTCAACCTTCTCATCTTAACTCTTACATACTTTTCTGTTTCCTTGCCTTTTTGGCACATTTAATTTAAAACTGGACTGAAGTTGCATTTGTTAATCAGGTTCTTACCAGAGAGAGTCTGCAGATGGCTGCCAAACAATTTCAAGTACAGGAACCAGCAGCAAGAAAATGAACTGGTCTCCTTAAAATTTGAAGATAAATAACCATGAACAGATATATTGTGATCCCCAATACCATATTTCGACATGTAAATATGCTGAAATGCTGTTTTCATCAACAGCAGAGGATCTGCTGGCACTTGGCAGCAGTCATTCCAGGCTGTGTTGCTGAATCGTGGCATTCACATAGATTTTATAGTGCCAAGGATCCTTCTCAAAGAAACCAGTGGATGCTCCAGTTCATTCAATCAGTCGATCTCTCTGCTTAACAGCCATCATTATTATGCTTATATTGAAGATCCGTTGCTGTGGCTTTGGCAAGTGCACTTATTCAGAAAAGGCTCAGTGAGTCTCTGATTCATCGTGGACAAGTTTTAACTTCGAGCATTGTTGCATATTCTTGTATTTCTTCCTAGTTTTGGGAATTAGATATACTAAAAATTCCAGTTCTATAGTTGATGCATTTTTAAAATAGCATAACATTTTGTCTTCTCAAAATTTGCCTAGTCTTTTAGTTCTCTGCCAGTAAGTACAATGCTTAGTCTTTTATATTTCTTCCATTGTTTCAGTTTTTAACATATTCCCATTTTAATTTATTATGGGGAAAGAACCACCCTTTTAACATTTTTAGAACATCATTTGCCGATGAACTCATGAAGTAACTCATAAAAGATGTTTCATTAATTCGCCGTTCCTGATTACTTGTACGTTTTTGCTTTCCAAGTATTTACACATCACTTGTCCATTTAGTAAACTAGTTATGCTTCCGAAAAAGGCGTGCCTTCTTTCTCTCTCTCTAATGTCTAATAATGGCATTCTCGGTTCCGGAAGTGTAGAGAAAGAAAATTATGATCTTATCGTATTGCAGTAATTGGACTTGGATGGTCCCGTAAGAGAAAAGCATTTTGCATCTTGGGAACTTAGTACCTGCACAAATTCGTTTGCACCACATGGTTGTCGTTATTAGCATTTTCCAGCACTCAGACAATCAAACACCGCAACTGTGCGAAAATGATAGAACCAACAAAATAAATTGTCTTACAAATTGCAACCACACTTGGGACATTCTCCATAGAAACACACCCAAATCAAGCAGCCACAATGTAAATAGTACATTTCTACGTTGTCTAAACAGTTTACAAGTACTTAACTAGTTACACAATCCCAAATTCCATCCTCCCAAATACCCCCAGATCACAAATTCCATCAAACATTAAACAAAAGGACTAAAAGAGAAAAAGAAAAAAAAAAGTGATTTTGAAGGGAATGAATAATTAAGCACAGGCACAAGAACTATCAACAACAACGGAAGCTTCACCCTCATTCCTGAAAATGAAATGGCCAATTGCAAGACCCAAAACGATGGCCAGAAACACCCCACCGTTGAATGACATCACCGCCAGCATCAGCAAATACCCGATCGCCGAGCTCACCCCAAACAGCACCGATCCCGCAACCTTCACTCCCAACCTCGCTCTCTCCCCCGCCAACTTCCGCCGCAGCAGAGGCGCCTCGATCTCTGGCGCCGCCGCCGAAGATGGAATCCCCGTGGCGAACAGCTTCAAGCGAATGCGGCGGTTCTCAAGATACTGGTAGAAAATCGCGACCACGAGACACGCCAACAAGCTCAGCGCGTAACTCAGCCACGAATCGGTCTTCCACGAATCGAAGAGAATCGTAACGTACCTGCCCCAATAGAAGGTCATGTGCATCATCTTCGCTATTAAATTGTGAATCTTGATCTCGCAATTCTATGCTTTATTATCGATTAGGTTTGGGTTGTGTTATTTAATTCTACTAATTTGTTGCTCTGAATTTTCAAGGGGTTGGTTTGTGTGATAAAAACGATGGACAAGTTCCACAGATCCCAAAGGGTGAGCTTTTGGATTGGGCGTATAGTTGTAATTGGATTGTTGCCTACGTTGCCCGTTTGTTACGACAGGGACAATAGTTTCGTAAAATGCCCTCAAAAGTGTTCCGTAATTACCATTTTATTCCATTGAATCTTCCCCTTGTTCTTGTCTTAATCATTACCAGTTTCATGACTAAGAGGGTCACTTATGGAATTTCCAAAGCGAGTCAAATTGGGTGGATAGTAGTACGGCAGTACAATTTTCTTGTGTCAAATTTTAAACATGGAAACAATTATAGGCTCTGGTATTTGTACTGCTTTTTAGTTTTTTACCTTTTACTGATGCTCTAGTTTTTCATGTTTCTGAAAACCATTTTGAACCGGTTGAACCGTCAACAGGTTGGCAAAATAGCAAATCGATTCTCTTTAGTAAAAAAAGCTGGTCACGCAAAGAATGAGACGAGAATCGATAAATTGACTGAAAACTGGTGGTTCAGATCAGATCAGAAATCGAATACACCAAAACAGTAAAAAAATTTAGCTATCTTTTTTGTATTTTTTTTTATAATTTAGCTATTTTATATTTTAAGAGGATAATAATAATTTTTTTTACACTTTTTATAATATTAAAAATAAAATTAATAAAATATATCTTCTTATAATATTTTTAAAATATGTTTTTAAAACATATATTAAGAAGACTCTTTTTTTGTTGATGCTATTTTTTCATTTTTTTTGTACTGCATTTAAAAGCAAATTAATTTCTCAAAGTCACTTATTTGTTGCAATCAATAAATATTTGGAATCTGTAGAATTATGGAGAATGAAGAAGATCTGTAAGAGGCAAATTTCTGTTTAATTAAAGAAATATATACAAAATATATATATTTTAAGACAAAAGACTTGGTTTAATAAAATTTTTATTTTTTTAAAATTAGCTTTTAGAAAATAGCATTTTAAAAGTTATAACATCAATTTTAGTAAATCAAATTAAAAATATATTTTAATAAATTTAAGCAATAACAATTATATTTGGTAAAATAATTTTTAAAATTTAAAAATACTATACACTACAAGAAAAAATAATATTTGTAACAAAAAAATTATTAAAAAAATCAGAATTTTGAAACAAGAAATTTGTAACAAAAAAAAGAGGGTCGTTGCAGTATGTCCCGTTACAAAAAGTTTTTGTAACAAAAAATGAAACTGTTACAATTCAAAGTAATATTTTGTAACAAATTTTTTTAATACAAAAACCAAAATTCGTTACAAAAGTGATAACAAATTTTGATTTTCAAAATATTTTTTGTGACAATATATTTTTTCCTATCATAAAATTTTGCTACAAAATATAACTTGATTTTGTAACATTTTTTTCTTTAGTTACAAAAGCACAATATTTATTTTGTAACAATTTTTTTAATACAAATTGCATGCATAATTTATCAAATTATTTTTTTTAATTAACTGATATATTAACTATTTTATTGAGCAAGTCAACATCTATATAATATGTAAAAACATAAATAATTCAAACATGCTTCACTTAACTAAAATTATTTTAAAACAAAATAACATTAGTGACTACATCGATTAGTTCTACAAGTTATATTTCTTACACAAGTTCAACCAAAAGTTAAAAGTCTAACATAGATTAGTGTCTCTATGATTCAAAATATTCTTGAGCCTTTAGGTGGCATGTTGTCACCATTTTAGCACTCCTGTAAATGAGAAAAATCGAAATAAAATATTAGAATTTTTACACTTTCATAACATTATTAACCGAACTAACAAAGCTTGGAAACTATCAATGCTGTAGGGTCAGCACCAACTCAAAATAATAATAATAATAATAATAATAATAATAATAATAAAGGAAGAGAGAGATACACACACCACATATGCTAGAGAGAGAAACATAAGCTCTCTCAATAATATCAGATAATGAAAAACTAGCAATTATAAGATTTAAACTCACATAAAGCATTAAAATATTGTTTAAGCACTAAAATTAAATGAAGTTAAGAGATACATTCATAGTGAAAGCAAAAATTTCTTTCAAATAATTTCCTCCTTTCTGTCTCTTGTGCATCTCCTACGTCTCATCGCTTCTCTTCCTCTCGCGTGGAATAGCAGCGGCAATGGCCAAACACAACGGTGGCGACTCCTTAAATGGCGACAGAACAGAACGCGACGTTCTCTCCAACAAGCCCTAGCAGCGGCAGCAATGGATTGACAGTGGTGGAAACACAGCGGCGCGGACAGCATCTTCCCCCTCTCTCGCGTGACAGCTTCGGCCCCCCTCTCCCCTTCCATGCGATAGCGATGACGATGGCAGCACCTAACCCGCCGGCGCTGTCTCCCTCATTCCCTCTCCTCTTCTTCTTGTTCTCTGATTTCCCCCCTTTGAGCTCCTCTTGCTCAGATTCTTTCCTGTTTCTTTTCTTTCCCTTTATAAACGTATATGCGTTTATGTTTTGTGAAATTAGGTTAGGTTTAAGTTTTAATTTGGGAATTTTAGAGTTAGGGTAAAATATACGAGTAATATAACAATTTTACAAAATATTTGAGATAGAATAATAATTTTAGGATTCAAATATACTATACTAAAAATCACTTTCGAAACACGTAAAATTTTATTTATCAACATATCATTGAGTTTAAATAATTATTTCTAATTTAAATTATAAAATAAATCTAGTAATCGCATTTTATAAAATACAATTTTAAACCTAAAATATCAATTACTTAAATTATATTATATGACATTTTATTATTTCTCTATCACAACTTTAATTTCAAATTATATGAAATAACAATTATAAAATTACACAAAAATATTAATGAACTTAACTCCAAATATTCATAAAATTAATTTAATTACTCTTAATGGATTAGTTTATAAAAATAAGAAGTTCAAAATAAAATAAGTCACAATTTATTTATAATAGGAATTGCTTAAATTAAAGTGTACAATTCTTTCTTATTTTTCAATTACTAAAATTATGTAAAATATTTAATTATAATAAAATTACTTAAGAATTTTAATTGGTTTAAAATAAAATTATCTTCGAATCTATTTAATTATTTCTAATAAAATAATTTTTAAAATTATAAAATTTAAACTTAATAAGATAAAATCACAATTTATTCATATTTATATTTTCATAAATGCAGGAGGTTACACTGTTTGTGTTAGGGGGTTAGGGTTAGAGTTAGATAAAATTAGGATATATTGTATTAATTTAAATTTTAATTTAATCTCTTAAAATTATTTTAAAAATATTATTTAATTATCAATTAGCTAATTAACTTTTAATTAAGTATTTTAATTTAAAATTAGAAATAATATAATTTATTTTCATTTTTTATAAAATTAAAATATCAAATTCTAAAATCTAAGTTATTTAGACTAAATCATATAAATTTTTTATTCTTTTAAAATTACTAAAATTAATTTAAATATAAAAAATTACTCAATAATTATAAAATTAAATAAAATTTTTAGTTTAACTATCAAAATTTGGTTTAATTACTTTTAATAAAATAATTTATAAAAATAATAAAATAAAAGTAGTATAGTAATTAAAAATAAATTTTAATTTAATAATAATTATATAAAAATATTATTTAATTATAAATTTTTAAATTATTTTTAAAAATAAATAGTCTAATTTTAAGAATTAGAGATAATTAAACTAATTATTCTTGAAATATCATTTTATTATTAATTTATAAATTATTTTCAAATAAACACTAATTAAGATAAAATTAGAGATAATTAAATTAATTTTTTTTATTTATAAAACTTAAAATATTGAA
The DNA here is from genome assembly GCF_003086295.3 of Arachis hypogaea. Lineage (NCBI taxonomy): Eukaryota > Viridiplantae > Streptophyta > Magnoliopsida > Fabales > Fabaceae > Arachis > Arachis hypogaea. The sequence goes on along the minus strand of NC_092055.1, from coordinate 119,623,595 downwards.
TTTAAAAATCTCAAATATTTAAATCAAATCATATAAAATTTTTATATTTTTTTCAATTACTAAAATTTTAAATTATAAATAAGTAAATACCACGTTCAATATAAAAATTTTTAAAAATTTATTTTGAACAAATATAATAATCATAAATGACTTATTATTTAATTTTTAAAATAATTTTAAACTCAAGTATCATTAATTTGAGTTAAATATTCTGAGTGAAATAAATTTTTGAATATGAAATCTTAAATAAATATAATAATTCATAAATAATTCATTATGGTAATTTTCAAAAATTCGAAGTCTTACATTTAATATGTTTAAATAAATTTTTTTATTAGTTACAAAAATCTTTGAATTTTGTGACAAATAAAGAATTTGTTACAAAAATAGTGCATTTTGTGACAAATTAATTTTCTGTTACAAAACATTATAATATTTTGCAACAAAACAACAATTTGATACGAAAGCCAACATAATTTGTAACAAAAAAAATCACATTGTTACAAAATATTTTTATTTTGTAACAATAACTAATCATTATTACGAAAAAAATCATAATTTGTAACCATTTTAAATTTGATACAAATTTTTTGTTACAAATGCTCCATTTTCTTGTATTGATAATAGACATAAATATAAGAATAAATTTAAAAATTATTAATGTATGAGATTATATTAGACTTTTTAAATTTCAATAAGCAAAAACTAACTTTAAAAAGTTCCATCTTAAGTGTTTTCAAATTCATTTATATCTTTTAAAAATTACAAATATAAGTACATGACCTTTTTTACTTACCAAATACAAAATAAAAAGTTTGTGCAAGCTTTTTCAAAAAACTTTACAAAATCAAGTTAAAAAAGTCTAATTATAATATGAATACTATTTTTTCTTATTTAAACTAACAAAACTTTATTTTAGAAATTTAAAGTTATATCTACCAAATCTGACGTAGTACACACCCTATTGCATCGTCTTTTTCTTCTTTCTCTTCCTTCTTCTACATCTTTTTCTTTTTCTCCGTTCTCTTCATCTGCATCATCATCATTGTTCTATTTTCCTTCTCTCTCTCTCAAAAGAGAACAAGAAGAAGAAAAATAAAAAAATGCATAACAAAAAGAAGAGATATGAAATATGGACATGTCACTGAGTTGTTATGTCCATATATCGGACACATTTTTAATACGACATTCGTCCAACACGAATGTCTTTTATGTCCAACCATACTTTAATAAAAAAAATGTTTAAAAAAAGAGATAACAGCAAAAAAAATGAAGGAAGCCAACATTTAGTTGTTTTAGACTTTTAACTAGAAATTATGGTTGGTCTAATTTTTGTTTGGCTCAGTACAAAAAAAAAATAAACTCTAATTGTTAATTACATTTTAAACAGACAAATTACTGCATGTCTTGTCAATTATCAATCAACGTATGACAATTTTTGGACTTGGACTTGCAAAAGCAACATGTAAGTCACCACTTGTCACTTAAAAACTAAGCCACATCATTTTTATAGGTATAGATATTTTTATTAATCTGATCTATATCATAGCATTCTTGTATGTATTCATTATAACTATCTTAAACTTTCATCAAAACCTTAAAATCATCTATGAAAGATACTACATGCCAAAAGAGTAGGTCAATTTCAACGATCCTAATCTGCTAACAAAATTGACGAACAAAAAAAAATCTAATTTATTGTTAGCAATTTTTTTATTTGGTTTATCACAGTTGAGACTCTTCGAGACTAAAGAGAGAGAGAACTACTTGAGTATTCAAGAATCACTATAGGTGGTAGTGCTGCACACGGATCAGATCGGATATGATCGAATTTTCAATGCAATATACAAATTTATTGGATCGGATCAAATATCTACAATTTTTATGCTCGGATCCAATCCGATCTGCATATTTATATTTATATTTATCCGCATATTTATTTTGCAAATTGGATCGGATATAAGAAACATCCGAAAATTAGAACTAAAACTATTTAAATCTATTTTTTTTAAATAACAAAAGCTTAAACCATTATAGCATCACCTCAAAAATCATATATGATCATTAATATCTATTTGTTAAAAATAAAAAGAAATCATAATAGCAGCAACTCAAATCTTTTAATAACTAAACAACTAAAATTATTTTTTTCAAAAAAATAAACTTATGAACAACAGCTCATCCTCATAACAAAAAAATAATTTTTTTCACTATAACAATTTTCATATAAAAAATTAACCAAAAAATTTACTTGATGAACAAAGCATTCCACAACAACAAAACAACACCAGGTAGCTCTAGCAATAAGAGAAGACAATGAATACAACAACGACAGAGGAGCACCACAGCAGCACCAGTCATATCTCAAAAGAAACCAGGTAGCTCTAGCAAGAACAGAGGACGATGAAGGCGAGAAAAGAGGCGAAAAGACGGCGCAACGGCAACTAGGATGGGTGACGAGGAAGAGAAGAGAAGACAACTGCGAGACGACAATTCAACGCAATTGCGAGATGGCGAGGCTGAGAGACGACAAGGAGACGCGGCTGCAAGACCGTGAATGGATGAAGAAGTAGTGATCATTGGTGATGGTCACTGATGAGCATATTAGAGTTTGAGAGGTCTGAGAAGTGAGATTGTGAAAAGAACAAAGGGAGGGAGACGAGTGAGAGAAATGCACAAGGAGTGCACAACTCTAAAATAAAATGTTTATGGAATTACAGGTAAGGTTTCTGATTTTTTAAGTTAGCTATATATATATATATATATATATATATATATATATATATTATTCAATTATATATTTATTTATTAAGTGTGTGGATCTGCGGATCGGATCCACCAATCTAGGTGCGATATCCGCGATCTGATCCTCTTATAGTGCGGATCGGATAATATCTGCATATTACGTATCAGATGTGGATAAATACCGCGGATCTGTGAATATTATCCGATCCATGTTCAGTCCTAATGGGTGGTTCATATTCAAGTTTAGTATAGCTCCAGATCACGTTCGCAATCTTTGGTGGCATTTGTTTAAGGTAGTTAAGTGTTTCTTTTTCTTAGTTCAAATTATAAACTTCTGTCAATTTGCAAAACATTTAACTTTTTTATGTTTGATATTGCACGACCACTTTAAGCTCATCTAGGGTGAGGAGTAGAAGATGTACATTATTTAGTGGGTGAGAGCCGCCAAGTGCCTCTGCGAGATGCTTTTGGACATCCACAACAAGGGTGCTCTTGCAGACTAGACCCTGGACAATATCTTCGCCCAGCTCAAGGAGTAATGTAACATATAGAATTATCAGGTGATCCAGACTATGAAGCGGGTTTGTTGAGCATCCGAGACCGGAAGATATATCCACACTCGGGGATCCACCACCTACTGGGCAATAGAGAAGAAGATAGTTCGTATACATTAATTGTTTAATTGTGTCACTCATGTGTTTACTTTATTATTCATAAATATGATATATAATGACTTTCTATTTTTCTAAATTGTATTGTCAGGACGGCAAGCTGGGTCACACCCCACTCAAAGAGAGATATTCGAGAGAATGCACACGAGCAAGGAAGATTGCTCCTGGTGGGTTGACTGACGCTCCGAGGATACTGTTGTAAGTTATTTAAACCCTTATAGATATTCAAATTATGGTTTATATTTAAATAGTATTAAACCTTCTTTGATATGAAATCAACGCCTATTCGAGGAGACCATGACCAGGACCCACGAGGAGCATGCATATCAGATCGCTCAAGGGGCCCAAAGCCGACACCCATCAAGGAGGATGCATTTTGGACGGAGATTACAGGCGGACTCAAGTGAGGCAGGGATATAGGGACAGACGTGTCTCCACCACTACTACTCCACATTTCTCTAATATTGAGTCTACTGTCAATGGACTTGTGCATATAAGGGAGAAAGTGATCGTGCTCAACAAGGAGCAGCAATAGGACTTGCATACTACATGATGAAATACGCAGAGCTGGAGGCACACTATCAGCAAGAGCTGGAGGAATGGACGCGTGCTCGCACACTATCAGCAAGAGCAGGAAGAGTGGACGCATGCTTATCAAAGGTAGAAAGGGAAGATCAACGCCCTCCAGTAGACCGTCCACACCTAAACTCCAATCTCGACAAGTGGAAGAACATTGTCATCGACATGTACTCCTATATGCAGAAAATGTCAGTGAGTAGCTCATCCAGTGGTGCACCACCCATGCCTCCTCTATCGCCTCCACCTTGTTGTTCATCTCATCCTTGGCCATCGACGCCACTACCATCACCATCACAATAGCAGGGAGATGATGATCAGTAGGGGATGATGATGCCAACTTCATCTTGGACAATTACTTCTAGTTAAGATCTTAATTAATTCTGATAATATTTTCAGTTTTCATGACATTTTTTATTTATTTTATTTCATTGTATTTGAATTTGCAATAAGGTTGTACATTTACTATTTGTTCAGTTTTGAATAATTATTATTTTATATTATTAATTGGTTTCAAATTTTATTTAAATATTTGAATGAGATAACAAATGTTTGAATTTAGAAATACTAACTATTCCGAAGGTTACCTGAAATGTTGATTTGGGTATGAGCGTGAGGCTCAGACTCTTTCTAGGGCAACATCTGACTTGTTCTCGTGTCGAGGTGCCACCGTCTGAGTTCCTCGTGAGGAGGTGGGGGTGGTACCTGCAAGAGACTCTGATGCTTAAGTCACTAAGGGCTTTAGGTAGGTTTTTAGTAGATTAGAACGTGAATATACCTGAGGGGTGTTAGTGTATGTATAACAGAGCCAATAACCACCTTTTTAGGTAGATGACCGTTCCCTTGATCTTCAAAGTTTATTGGGGGTCTATCTTTTAGGTAAGATAGAGATAATAGGAGAGATTTAGGAAGGCAGTTACTTATTTGAATAAGTAACTCTTGGTTCTTGTCGACGTGTCCGACCTCTTTAAAGAGGTCGGGTAAATGGTGGAGACCACCCTTTTTGGGTGGGCCTTTTTGTCTTTGTTGGACATGGCTCTATGTTTTGGGCTATGTTTTCGGGTTCAAGTATTCTGTGGCTTTAGTTTTTGTTCTCAAGTACGCTGCTTTCAAGAGGTGGGGTACTCGACGTGTTTTGAAATTTTGAACCTCACCACTTTGAATGCGAGGAAAACGTTACGTGGTAGTTTCCTTGGAATCCGTGCATAGCTTTAAAGAGGAGTGTGAAATGACTATTTTGCCCTTTCTCTCTTATAAAATGCTTCATGCTCTCCTTCTTCTCCCTTTTTCATTTCTGAAAACGCTCCATTTGCCTCCTTTATCGCAAAAAGCTCCTTCAATTTTTTCTTTGTTTCTTGCTTCATAACTGTTTTCAGTTCCAAGATTTCTCCATCTTGATCCCTTTGAAGATTTCTCTGACACTTTGAAGAGGAGCATGTGAGTTTTGCTGTGTTGACGTGCCCCTTCGTTTTTGAGTTTCATCAAGGTTGGTGTTTTTACTTCTTTTTGTTTGTTGTTTTGACTATTCCTGGGTTGAATGCTACTCTGATGGGTAATGAATTTTGTTTTTGTGTTGCCGCTACCTGTGTCTTGAGGTTTCTTTAATAATTTTTGAACCTTTACTGCTTTGTTTATCGCTAAGAAACCCTTTTGAATCCATTATGTCGTTTGGTATTAATGTTATATACCCCTCGATGATGTTGAAGCAGACGAGGGAGACGACACTCATCCATGTCCCCTACTCTTCCTCCTCCATAAACCATGGCAGGCATAGAGCCTGCAGAGCAAGGTCATCGTACAACATCTAAACAAACTGAAACGACAGTTGTTAAATAAATAAATATTTGATATCTCAATAGGTAATTATTATTTGTTATAAATGTTTAATTAAAAAGTACATGAATCAATATATAAAAATAGAAGTCAATATCTAATGTCCATGTACTAATAAAGTCAATAATCTTTAAAATTATTTATTTCAATAAATTAAATATTTATTTAATTTATTTAAATAACAAAGCCTATCTAAAAGGCTAAATTCTGTAATTAGGTTTCAATGCATTTACTATATATAACTACCCTGCTTAGCTATATGCAATCCCAAATCGAAGAAAAACTGGAATCAAAAGGAACTACCAGGGAATAAAATCGTAGTGCTAACATCGTCCATCTGTAACTGGTCTAGCGATAGACGTCATTGGAGAACCCTTGTCTCGTGTTGGTCCCTGTTCTGCTGCATCAACCCTATCAACCTGTCACCGGTTACAATAATAACACGAGTTCAATTTATGGAATGTCATAACGAGTTACAAATTCAAAACATAAGCAAGACATAAACAATTGTTACCTCGCAGCCATAGGATAAATGAAAACATGTCGGTCAGGTGGATACCACCGAAAAAATCTCTGGTATATCCAGGACATCAACAGTGGAGTGTAGCCGGTAATGTCTATCGTGCCTCGGTGTGCTGCAGAGCACAACAAATGGTACGACAGACATCGCCGGCTGATGGACAAGGTTGTTCGACTTGTCCATCATTAGGTACCCCCCGATTAGTAACAAGATCTAACACCTCGCATACTGTCAGAATGTCTCTGTATCGTCCGTCCGTGGCATATGGCGGACACGGTCCTGTAGCCATGTAAGCTTCAGCGAGAATGACTCCTTCCTCTGTGTCCCCTGCTGTGGAAGCACTGGAGGCCTGGCACCGAGCAGTTGCACCACCAATTATCAAACTTGGATAGTTAATAACTAAATTAATAAATTAAGAAACGTATAACCAATAAGCTAACTTCAACGATTCGAAAACATCTACCCCAGCATTTAATCTCTAAATTAATAATTATGTAGTTAACAACTTAATTACAGAAAAATGATAACCACATTCCTAGCATTATTAAATACTATCAGTGACCTGTTCCTAACGATACAAATTGTATTCTAGTTTTTGGCAAGTATCCTAACTAGGGGTGTTCGTGGTGCGGTTTGGTTCGGTTTTTGAGGGAAAAGTCATCCGATTCGATCGTCTAATTTAATTACGGTTCGGTTTGGTTCGGTTTTTTTGTCAAGGCCATCCGAACTAAACCAAACCAATTAAAACCGGTTTGGCTTGGTTCGGTTTGTTTGGTTTTTTCAATCAATTCAAGAAAAATACTACCATACTATTTTGCAAAGTCATAACATTGAAATCGACAAACACAAATACACAATAGCTAACAAAGTCTTGATCTAATGAAATTTAATGACAAAAGAATTCAAATACGACAATTAAAGAAGTTTAATAGTTCAACAGTCAACACAACTGAACAAGTTGGATACAAGTATATGTCTGTCCCCACTACTATCTAGTTCACATCATATCTATTTCTTAATATATCCTTTCTTCTATGTACTTTAGTAATGTGTGGGCTCCTAACATAATCTTTTTCATCCAAGGATCAGACTATATATAATAGTATTGGCTGTCTTTTTAGAAAGTACATCAGATAGTTTCAATAATAAGTAGTTATCTAGACACATAAAAGATTTCTTAACACATGCAACACACACATAAGTAAAAAGTACTTTGAGTTAAATTTTAAGCTTCCTCTTACCTAGACGAATGCACCAGCTTGAATAATGAAGATCAACTCGTTTAGGTTTGTTGTGCCTTGGCATAGACGGACAAGGGACACCCTAAACAAATTGATATAAGAGATTAGAAATATAATATAAATTCTCAATCCCAAAAGAATGAGAAATCATATCTAGCTAAGAATAAGATCATTATCATATTTAGCTACAAGCTATTCCATGTCAAGGGAAATGACTTATTGAATCCCAATAACTTCACTTTAATATTGCTACGAGGTTGAGTAAACAATAAGGCAGCACACTTCACAATATTAGTGACATGGATTTCAAGTCTCTCCGTACTGATGAAGTTATAAAAAATTAGTGTGTAAATATTTGCAGACAAGGGAAGAGAAAGGAAAATGGTATGTTTTGACATAAATTATGTTTCTAGAATGGATAATCAAGATGAATCAACATAAATTTTTTATGACAATAAGACAATGATTCTTTTGAGCTGAAGTATCCTAGAAACTTGATAATAGTCAAATTTTCAACTAAAAAACTGAAAGCTAAATTGCAACATCACAAGTCTTTGTTACAAAGCCATCACCATTTCACACTATTAGACAACAGAGAAAACATTTACAAACCTTTGTTACACAGTAGTAAGCTTGTCCAGCATCCCAAATTCTTCTACCAATGATATATTCTCTATCACTGCAAAAGAAGAAGGAGAACTGCAGCAAGCGAGAATTGCAATTCGCAACACATTAGAATATGCCAAAGGCAGTTGCAAGAAACATCTAAATCCAAAAGGAAGTTGAGATTGACTCCGGTGTCCAGTACTTACCTTGCGAACCCAATGCACCATCATAGTCCCAGTAACAGGGCATTCTTGTAAGGTTGAAGCATGTATAAGCATGTCATCCCACTTCAACCGATACTCGTCATCCCACAAGAAATCCCTCAACAGCTCCATATTGACTTGGGAGGAGGGCTGGGTGGGAGACTGGGAGGTGCTGAGTTGAACTGATGATCGTGGCCAGAACCCAGAAATGCTGCTGGCCTGCTAGGTCAATGGGTGGCGTGCTGGGCTGAAGAGGAAGGCTTCGCGGTGGTGGGACTTGGGAGGATCTCTGCTCTGTCCGTGAAGAGGAAGGCTTCGACGTTGGGATTCGAGGAAGGCTTCACGGTGGTGGGACTTAGGAGGAACGTGGGTGTCGCAGGTGTGGAGATTCAACGACGTGGGTGGCTGGCTCCGTGGCTGGGTGGTGGGTGCGCAGAGGGAGAGATTTGGAGAAGAGAGAGCTACTGAGTACTAAGCTAGGTTTCGATTGGGGATTTGGGGGTTAGGGACGCTGGACACACACTCGCGCAGCATTGCAGCAGCACTCATTTCATTCGTTTGGGGGGTGGGGGTGGGGGTAATTTTTAGGGGTTTTTGCCGAATCGGTTTGGTTCGGTTCGATTCGGTTAGGGTTTTCATGGTCAAAACCGAAAATCGAACCGAACCGTAAAAAAACAGCAAAACTTGTTTTTTTTTTCAGTTTTTTCGGTTATCGATTTGTTCAGTTTTCGGTTATTTCGGTTCGGTTCGTTGGTTTAGTTCGGTCCGGATCGATTTTGAACACCCCTAATCCTAACCATGACTATACATATACGGGATAACATAAAGGTCAAGATAAAATAACTAACCACAAAGTCGGCTGCTCCGGCATAGTGCCATGTCGTATTCAGCCTGTTGATATTTGGATCACTGCACGCGTCATATGCGTCTTACTCAATAATATGGTCAAAAAGAGATAGAAGAGAGGAGAAAGTGGAGGAAAAGGTTGAAATGGGGCTCAGAACGTCGTTGTAAACGACATCTATATATAGGTGTGACCCAACCTTATCTCGTTTACAGTGTAAACAAGATAAGTTTGCACATATCTTATTTACGGTAAACTAGATATGCACGTGTCATGCGCACTTACTTATCTTGTTTACAATATGAACGAGATAAGTAATCCCACCCATTTTTGTAATCATTTTTAAAAGTATTTGTTTTAGTAAATAAAACATTTATTTAATTTATTTAAATAAAAAATCCATAATTTTTCCCACGTTTTAATTTATTGTATTATTATTTTTTATTATTACCAATCGCTCGAAGCCATTAGTAATATCTGTCGAATTTTTCGAACACTCGATTTTTTCACGCGCTGTCAGTAAAATTAGCATGAGTTGTAGTGATATTAGGTCTTTCATCTATGACGATGCAAACTGTACCAACAAGTGATAAGCATAGGCATTATTGCATGAGTGATCCTCAGCTACTAGATAGTGGAAAATACAAAAAGAAAATATCATAGATGAAAAATAATAAAAACATGAATTATAACTGATCCGTTGGCTATAACTCGGATCAGGTAAAATTATAAATTGGAATCTGTTTAAAACTAAATAAACATGGCTACATCAGGAGTACGTAGAGTACGTGTTTTGCTCTCCTAACGGGCACATCACTAAAGAGAAGTTACCACATAAATAGGCTAACATCCTCAATAACTCCACAATATTAGGCCTACTGGGTAACCGTCTTCAACACAATAATTCTATAAATACAAAACTTCAACTACGCAAAGAGGTATGTTATTCATTCTAAATAACTTCATATTCATCTTCTACTCTTACTAAGTTGAGCGTTGGAGTGTCTTTGCAGGTGCCCGCCACCGTTCTTGGAGAAAGCCGACATATCATCCATTTTGTCTAAGGAAAAGCGAGTCCGAATATTGGAAAAACGAGTTATACCTTGGAATCGGTTATTCACGCAAGAACATTTGGCGCCCATCGTGGGACAGAGTTTATTTAACCTCACTATCACTTTTTTTTTTGTCCGATTTTTGCAAGTTTTAATCGATGGCAGAAAAATAAAAGAAACAAGGTGATAAGAAGGATCAGAAAAGTCCTGACAACAACAACAGCGGTGATGACCACATCTCGGGAATAACAATCGTGGTAGTAGTAACTCCAAACCCATCAACAAAGAAAACAAATTCTGCTAAATGCTTTCGTAACCGTGTCTAATGGTATATAATTTTAGCTAAATATAAAATATTTTCGTTTTCCATATTTTTATTAGAAATTCTGAGTTAGCACAATGATGCAAGTATTTGATCAAATAAATCGAATTTATTATTTCTGATATACAACAAAGAATCGAATCACATATGAATCTAAGCCAACTTGTAACGAATTTCTCTCATTTTTGTTTACATTATTATTGCTATAGTTACTATTTTTTCCTGATTACTCAGTGATAGTCCATATTATTTTATTCAAGTTTTTTTCTTTTCATTTTCTTCAATTACTTTGCCTCCGGAATAAGGGGATTCAGTTTTAACTTTAGTCGGCGAATTCAAAATGTGTTTACAATTAAAAAAATAACTTGGAAGATAATTATAAGGCAAGTAACCTCAATGTATCAAACTAACATGTTTTATACTATGGAGAAACAATGCATACGCATGACCTAACCTGCTTATATAATTTCTTTACTTTAATTTTCAATACGACATGACCTCTTATAAGGTAAACATCAACCACTTTACTTTTACATATCTTACCATTTTATATACCAATATGCTATACATCGTCGTGAATTAGCAGCCTGTATCTAACCAACTTGGGTTGGTTGAGTGGTCAGCTCACTCGTCCGCTTTAGCAAGTGTCGGGGGTTCGAATCCCGCCTTGTACATGCAGCAACCCATTGGCCAGCGGTAGACCCTTAAATGGAGCTCAGATCCGTGATGGATTAGTCCTTGACCTGTTGGGTTGGGGAATACAGTGGATAACCAAAAAAAAAAAAAATTAGCAGCCTGTATCTCATTTTCGATTGACTTTCCTTAAGCATATCTAACACTATTATTTTTACTATACATTTCTGCACCCTGTTCTATTTACAGGACAACACAATCACACCGATAAAAAAAATCAGGCAATGCTATAGACCATCTCACCAAAACAACCCCGCAGCAACACCACCAGACGGACTATAACTTGGACAACTTACACCTAGCATAAGCCAACTTTTCAAATCAACATATAAGACTAGTCTAAGAGTGCATTACAGATAAACTCATAAGTCAAAACACGGTGATGTTCTACTCTTCCATTAATAATTTTTATTCCTCTACTTCCAATATTATCTATTAAATTTCATTCATTATTATTCATTGATCTATAACTATCTTATGCATAATCGATCAAAATAAATTGCTCTACCACGAATCTTCAAAATCACATACATTCAACTCACCAAATCTCCGATCGAGATATACTCCTTTATAAAGCGTTCAGATTACCAAGTCATTTACCATCAATTTTTTCGTACAAACACAAACTTAAACTTCAAATGATTAGATCCCAAAAGCAAAATACAAATCAATCAATATCAAGTAAAAATACCCAAGGGATATACTAATCCAATATTCAAATCCAATTTTCCTTACCGAATTATAATTCGACTTTTAAGCAATCACGACTATTACTCCTCTATTCTCTGATAAATAATTTTAAATACTATCCACAAACAAATATTCCAATAATTTAAACAAATACTTACAATCGACTACTGATCTTGTGCTCGATTAGTACCAATTTTCAAACCACGACAAATGGCTCAATCAACTAATCAAAATCAAGCTATACTTCGGTTTTCAAACTACTAAGCCATCTATCATTTCAAACAAACCGGTATATGATGACCGACCTATTAGCTCAACAACAGAATGCAATGAAAGGCAAATGACCAAAATTAAATTACTAAGTCATTTCTACCTTGGTAAAATTATGTATATGCATAATCTAGTTTGCTTATATAGATTTTTTATATCAAATTTTAATACATCATAGCTTCTTACAAGGTATTCACTACTCTATATACTCGAATTGATTTACATTATTTATGTATCTTATCATTTCATATATCGAAATCAATTAATTAATCAATCCGAAAAAAAAAAAGACTTTTTACCAATCCTAAAACAAACTTAATTAGCAATTATCTTAATTAGCAATTATCGTTACTTGATATCAGTGATTGGCTCACCCCTTTAATTTTATTTTCCTATTTTACAATAATTTATACATGTTTACTTTCAACACATTTTATTTATGTTATAACATCTTTATTATTTACTCAATATTTAATAATTAATTATTTTGAGCAAGAAATTTGTCAATAAGTTGTTGTGTATTGAAAAAATTCTCAAAACAATTGATCATTATATCCTCAGATCATACAATCGATTCCGTCAACGAATATATATTTTCGAACTTTTCAGCTTGCGTCAATCAAATACTATATGCATGCCATGAAAAATTGTTCTCGGAAAAGTATCCCCACACAATTATATTGATCGAACAACTCTTACCTTTCAATTGGTTTTTGAATAAATGTCGACTAACTGACTAAGTTTTGGCGCTACCACTCATTCCGATTTATAGATAGACATAACTATCTCACTTTCTAATCTTTTTTACCCATCTTTATTTATTTGTTTATCTATTTCATCTGTTCGATCATTTACACTCTTTCAATATAACTTTTTCACTACCAATTTTTCCTTTTTTTTTTAATTTAACAAGTTGAGCTTGGGACTGCTATAATCACAATTCTGATTTATAGGTTAGAAACTCAACCCGTTTAATTGAAAACTTTGACCGGTCAAGCTTGGGGATATGATCCGTTGACTATATAATCTGACTCAGGTAAAGCTATAAATCGAAATCTGCTTAAAACTAAATAAACACGTGCTACATCAGGGAGTAGGGAGTACGTGGAGTATGTGTTTTGCTCTCTGCACATCACTAAAGAGTAGTTACCACATAAATAGGCTAATATCCTCAACAACTCTATAATATTAGGCCCATTGGGTAACTGTCTTCAACGCAATACTTCTATAAATACAAAACTTCAACTACACAAAAAGGTACTTTATTCAGAATGAATAACTTCATATTCATCTTCTACTCTTACTAATTTGAGCATTGAAGTGCTTTGCAGATGTCCACCGCCGGAGAAAGCTAAAAAAAAATGAGTCCAAATATCGAAAAAACGAGCTATACCTTGAAATCGGTTATTCACAGAGAAATAATAACCATCTTTAATTTTCATCAAAACCTTAAAATCATTGATGAACGATGCTATATGCCAAAAATGTAGGTCAACTTCAACGATCCTAATAATTTGCTAACCAAATTGCTGGACAGAAAAAAAAAAAAAAAAAAAAAACATCTAGTGTCATGTTAGCACTTTGAACAGAATATTAGGTCCATCATCTATTCATCTATGACGATGCAAACTGTACCAACGAGTGATAGGCATAGGCATTATTGCATGAGTGATCCTCAAACTACGACTAGAGAGTGGAAAAATACAAAGAGAAATGATATCATACATGCATAACCTTTTTTACTATGGAATACACACAGAAATGATATCATAGATTCTAGAACCTCATTCTTTATAATATAGGATACGTTTAAAAAAGTGTTTTATGATTCTAGGTGTTTGAGATCTACTAAAAACATTTTGAAAGCATGGTACACTTGAAATGCCTCCTATAATATACTATACAAGATACTACTGCATTGTATATTAAAAGGAGTAGATCTGTGCAATCATATGTGCCGAAGACATTATTAGTTGGTGGGTTGGTGCACATTTAACTAAATCATAGACCTAACAAAAACTCTTTATATAGAAATGACAGCACAAAAACACAGGTAGATAATCATATTGGGGAATCACGCACACGCCCTATAGTCAACGTAACTTGTGGTATGCATAAAACCAAAACAGAAGAATGGCTGAATGGCATGTACCAGACTACAGATAAGATTTCACGGTTTGAGTTACTGTGTATCCTTATCAATTATCAGCAGGGTTCCAGCACTTTCCAACTCGTAGTTTTAGTGGGCCTATAAAGCGTAAGTAAGTTCTTTCTTGAAAACTCTTTCTGCACATGGACGTAGTCATCGGTCAGATTAAATATGACAAATGCTTATTGATACGAAAGAATTTTTGTTACCTAAACTATTTACGAAGATATAATATTTTTGCAATTTTTAATGCAAATATACTAATGTATTTTAATTGGTCAATTCCTTTGTGTTTTGTCAATTTTCTTCTTGTTCTTCTTCTTCTCATACTCTATATTACTAATGCTGTTAAAATATAAGAATTTTATAGTTGAAATAGAAGCCATGCTAAATAGAAGTGATAGAAGGGATAGAATAAGTGTTAATACAAAATATGACAATTCGAATGTTGATAGAACATTATTTTGCCACTAAAAGCACAATCATGTCCCAATAGGAGCAAATGAGCAATGGACCCCTACACTGCAGATATTTTTCTAATGCCTCGCCAAATCTAGTTAATATATGGCTTAACTTCAGAGCTGTAGCTTTAAGGTTTTCGTCTTTCAGTATCACAACCAAGTAGAAGTATAGTGCACCAAAAAAATTGGGTTGGTAAAAGAAAAAGAAAATAAATCATTGGGAACAAGAAACATCTTTTGTTTGTTGTTTTGCTTTAAGAATCATCTGCAACAACTTTTCGAACTACAGTGATCAAATATCCCATAATTATTATTAATGCCAAGGGCATACCTTCTGAATCCTGATTGCTTCCCAACATTTTTCAATGCAACAACAACACTAACTAACAATGATACCGAGAGTGACAAAGTTCAAAAGTATACCCATTTTTACTTTCCATTTTGATGTCACGCAAGGTATAATATAAGAATCACTGTTAAATTTGTAAATAACTCTTTCCATCAATTAACAAAAAGTACGTATAACGAACGATAATCAATGTGAATTGTACCAAGGTTCCATGATTGAAAGAAAGATAATAAATATGATTGCACAATTTAAGGTGTAAATTCATAAGCTGAACAATTGAAGAGAGAGCGAAATCAAATCAAACCGAGAAAGATAATCAAATTAAAAGTGAAACAGAGATTGATATCAAAATCATGACGATGATGTAAATGTCACAAACTAGAAAAGACCTAATTATGATTATTCAGTGGTCAATGCCTCTCTAATGTCTCTACCATGTACAATCCTATTCTGAGAGTGTGGATTTGGCTGCGAGGTTGGTCCACTATTCACGCTGGAAAAACAACTCTGAGATCTCCCAAGTCTTCTTCCACCGCCACTACCTCTCGGCGACGAAGAAGAAGAAGATGAATCCAGAGACCTCAGAAGGAGTTGCTTCATTGCAAGGATCAAATCCTGAGGGCCCGAACTCGAACTCGAAGACCTGAATTCTTGGAAGAAGCTTACGTGGCGCTTCAGCGCCTCATCGGTGCTCATGTCCCTCCGAGACTTCAACGTTTCTTCCTTAACCGCCTCCGCGCACAGTCCACATATCCACCGACCTTCGTACCTCTCCCGCACGCGGTCGATGTAGCGCGGCGTGCACTCCTCCGTCAGCCCGCAGCAGTAGCATTTCACGGACGACACTGCCTCCACCGCTGCCGCGGCCGTTGTCTCGGCCGCCGACATACACTTCGTTTCTCTCAGAATTTTATTATTATTGCCGCTGCTGGCTAGCTTGATATGAATGCTCTGAACCTGATTATTCTCATATATAAGGAAAAGGAGAATTAAGCCAAGTATGGTTATTAATGGCTTTTTAAAATTGCAAAGGTTTTGAAATTTTCAGAGTGAGAGAGAGGGAGAGAAGAGATTACTAAAAGTGAAGGCTATTTAATTTTGTATCCGTAACCGTCAGGTACCTGAAATTTCTCTAATGAAATTCAATAAGAAAGATACTCATAGATTTATACCTTCGATTCTTTGAGGAATAATATCTAAAATGGTATGTAAGTTGTACTTGTGTCCTTTTATCATTGCTTCTTCTCCCACTGAACCTCTTCTACTTTGTGCCCAACAAAAAACACTACAACAAAAAACACTACAGCAACTACTTCAAATGGAGTGTGACACATTTCACACCCTTAGTTGGCTCTATTTCATTTTTGGAATCCAATCCCCTCCATTTGTGAACGACCTCTGTATAATTAACTATGTATAAAGAAAATCAAGTATTAGATTAATTACTTTGTAGTATAGAAGTAGAACTGTAAAACTAAAAATAAAGAATAGAATCTAGATCCGAGTGTATGAGAGGATTGGCGCTGATCAACACATAGATACGGGAGTATAGAAATATTTTTATAGTGCTAAGTCTAGACACGGATCTTTGTTCCTATGATTTTAATTTCTGTATTTTTCTCATAAATTTATGTGAAAATGGAAAGAAATATTCTTTTATTAATTATATGGTTATCTTTTCTTATAATATTAAGAATTTAATTTTGATGTGCGGTCGATATAAAATAATTTTACATGTATATCTAATTATGTAATATCAGAAAAAAATAATTATCATTAGTTGCTTGAATAATCATTAAAAAAATAAATAATTGTACGATTAAAACGTTTTATACTATCAGTATATTAAAATTAAATTCTAATATTAAATAAAATCTAAGTATATTGATATTAAATAAAATATAAAAATAATTGCATGTATATCAATATTTTAACAGTAAAAAAAATAGAAAATGTATATTTAATATCTGAACTAAAAAATGGTACAAATAAATAGCATCTTGTAAATATGCTAAGGATTGGTATCTTTAATAAGAGTGGCATAGTAAATACTAAAGGTCAACTAAGTAACAAAGATTTTATTATTATTATTCGAGAAATAATGTTTTTGTTATTTTTGGTATATAATTTTTATATTTAACTTTTATATCATAAAAAATAAATTTTGATTCTCTTAAATTTTTATTAGTTATTTTTAATAATAAATAAAAAATACAAAAGTAGTATATATTGAATTTTTTTTAACTATACTTTAAAACAATGTCTATGCAGCTGATTGATTGCGCCTTAACAAGAGTTGTTTTCTGTGTCTAGGTGGCTTTATACCATTGATTATTGTGAAGAGTAGGACAGTGGAATTTTGACACCCTACTAATTACAATAAACAAAATGCATTGGAAGATTGACATTGCTAGCTGTCACGATAACAACCCTTTCTAGGTTCACAACATCCTATTACAACCAAAATTCTTTATTACACCATGAAATAACCATTATCATCTAGGTAACATTTGTTTTTTTGGACAGAACATAGAGATATTGATAATGAATATTTAAAAAATATTTAAAGGAGATATAAGTATTAAACACATTATTTTTGGGATAATTTTTTATTATTTTTTGTGTTTATTTTTTATCAAAATAATAATAGACACAAAATTTAAGAAAGTGGACACAAAAAATTTTTAAATTTTTTTGTTTATGAATATTTTTTATTATTCTATTATTATTTTAGTTTTCAGAAATTACTCTCTTTTTTCTGTTTTTTTTTTTTGTCTCTGCGTTCTAATTTTTTTCAGGTATTTTTTTTTTTGTAGAATTTTTTACTTGACAATCGATAATTCTTTCCTTCTCATCATTTATTCTCTTTTTTATGGCACACTGCAGGTTAATAAAGGTTTAATTCACTCTTCTATCTTATATTATTTTATTTATTTTTAATTTCGTTACTTCAATTCCATTTATATTTTGTTGGTTCATAGACTAGTTCTTCTTGTAATCTTTGTACTCTTATGTACTCTCGTTCTCTATTAAATTAGTTTGTATTTAATACAAAAATTTTAAAATTACATGACTATTTTAATCATTTGTCATAATATTTTAGTCTTATTTATGTCTATTCAAACATAATACAAGTTATTATATTGTGTTTTATACCTTATATTCAAACACGATACACAAAAAAATATTTTTTAATATTTCTATTCTATTATTTATTATCTATTGTCTCTATTCTATTAATTGCTTTTTCTACTAAAAAATCAACCATTCATTTGTGTAATGAAAATTAATTTTATTAATAATATGATTTTTTAATTTTTTTTATTCATTGATATTTTTTTGCATTGATATAATTTTTTTTTTTTTACCAAAGATAGGAATTTCGAACCCGCAACCTCTTAATTAAGTATGGGGAGACTATGCCATTTGAGTTATAACTCATTAGCTGTATTGATATAGTTAATTCTAATTGAATGATAATAAAAAATTGGAATATATATCGAATGCAATGGATCAGATTTAATTAGATTTTGATTTTTTTAAATATTTTTATCATGTTATTATAAATATCTAATACGATTTTAAATTAATATAAAATAAATTAAATCAAACTAAATTAATTTGATTAAAATATATAATTTTTATAAGAAATAAATAATATTTTACATAATATTATATAACATTTATATCAAAATAATTATTTAAAAGGTAAATGATCCCATATTATATAAAAATTAATTAAAATATAAAATATATATTATTATAAATTTTACAGGAAATATATTGTTAAATTTTAAAATGGATAAACTACTAAAAATACATTCGAATATTTTTATTGCTGATGAAAATGCATTTTAATTTTATTATTGATAAAATGTTTTCAAATAATTTAAAAACGTGACAAAAATTTACAATATTAAAAATGTATTTTTAAAAAATGATTTAGAAATTGAATTTTAACGTAATTTTTTATAATTATGATTTAAAAAATAAAATATTTTTATCTTTTAAATTTAATAATTTTTTGTTAAACATATATTTTTGTGTAATTTTTTACTTAAGTCCTTGTTATTCTCATATATATATATATATATATATATAAGGAAAAGCATAATTAAGCCTAAGTATGGTTATTAACGGTTTTGAAATTTTCAGAGTGAAAGAGAGGGAGAGAAGAGATTTCTGGAACTGAAGGCTATTTAACTTGGTACTCGTAACCGTCAGGTACTGATATTTCTCTAATCAAATTCAATAAGAAAATAAGAAAGATACTCAGAGATTTATACCTTCGATTCTTTGAGGAATAGTATTTAAAATGGTATGTAAGTTGTACTTGTGTCCTTTTATCATTGCTCTTTGGCATAGGATTCGGTGGTTTCAGAACCTTTGGACCACTTAATAATTTTATTAGAAAATATTTTTTTAGAGTTTTTTTAACAATTGCTACATAGTCCTTGAACTAATTTTAATTATAAATTAACTCCATATATTTTATTTAATTATAGAAACTGTTTTTTATTTTATAAATTATTATTTTATCAATTATCTATTATATTTATTAACAATCAAATACAAAAACAACAACCAATTATATCCTCCATTGATCCTAATAAAGCTTTTGGTCATTCCAATCGATTAAAATATTAAATTTGATCTCGTGACGTTCGTCCATGGCTTTCAAATCGTGTTTTCTTCAAATTCAATCGATTGGTTTATCAAAACAATCGATTGAATGATAACTCAATCAATTGGATTACAGGTATCACAAAACAATCGATTGAAAGTTGTAAGGTAGAATGGTTTTTGCTTAAACCAATCGATTATTTATACTTTCCAATCGAATGAATGCCTCAAAACAATTTTTGTTACTCAATCAATTGAATTCACGAAAACAACGTGGATTTGCCAAATACAATCGATTGGAAAGTGATGACATTGAAGTTTTAGCCAAATTCAATCGATTGGTAATGTAATCCACTCGATTGGAAGGTGATGAAGTTGAATTTTTTGCCAACTTCAATCGATTGGTAATGCTACTCAATCGATTGAAATGTGTCCTGCGCCTATTTCAATCTTGTTATCTTTTTAGAAATTATCTTATTATTCATCTATCTTATCTTTAAAATTCTATCTTCAATCTTTGCTGTTTTATTTTGATGTAGATAAACTAATCTTATCTTTTCCTTAATATTAACATTATAAATTGGTGAATAATCCATCACTAATTATTCAATCCTACCATTGAAATTGTGTATCATTTTCTTTGATTATAAAAAATTTAATTGTTTTTCTTTGGAACATCCATCTACTCAATATCCAATTTTTTTTAATTTTTTATCCTTCTATTTAATATCCACTATTTCTTCATCTTTAATCACCGTTGCAGCAATCAGCAAAGGTCCAATCAAGTTTTTCATTGTAGTATTCAAAAAATAAACTATCGTTTTGATTACAAAATCGAGGTCAGTGAATAGAATCTCTAATTTTGCAATTATTCGTTTCGATACTTTATTCGTGAAATTGATTGTGTAAGGAAAAAATATTTTTTTTATCTTTTATTAATTCATAGAAATTGAGAAATACTAAAAAGTAAATAGATGTTATTATTTTTTATTATTAATTAATTAGTTAGCAATCGGGGACGGACCTAGAGGGGGTGAGTAATGGCCTGGACATCCCAAAATTTTAAAAAACTATACTTATTTATAACAATTTATATTAGGAATACAGAGGGTTGGGTGTCAATTATTTTTTTCCTATTTTATCCCTATGTTTATAATCTAAAACAATATACTCAATCACGTACTCACGTTCTGTAAATTTTGCATTAACCCATGACAGAATGATGTAACTGCTCGTTAAGATATTCTTATTGGATGTAAATTATTGTTACAAATATTTTTATTAAGATATGTTTTAAAGGAATAAAAGTAGAATAGTTCAATAAGGATTAATTTTTAAAAAAAAATAAATTTACACTAATAATTTTTCTCTTCAAATTATTAACGTACTTTTCTAATATACTCTAAGTACCTATACAATATATAATATCAATTAGCGTTCAAATTTAAGTTCCAATATTGTTATTAACGAGAGAGGTTTATTAATTTTAAAAAAAATTTACATACAATAAGTTTTGTATCAATATATCATGATTCATTTTAAAAATAATATTTATTCATCTAAGTTATAGAGTGTCTTGAAAAATCATATTTAAATAATTTTTTTATTTTTTAACTATTTTATATTTTTAGATTAAAAATTTTGTATTTTTTTTATTCAAGCTTTATTTTTATATTTTATTTTAACTGTCTTATTCAAAACTATTAATATGAATTTTTATTTTGTAGGATAAATAAAAAGATGAGATTTTTTTAATAAATTAAATTATTAAAAAACTTGCTTATTATAAAAGAAGTTAAGTATATTTCTTGATTATAAGAATACATATAATTCACTGAATGTAATCACAATAAATATAAATTTATTCAATTTTTTAAAATTTATATTAATTATTAAAATTATAACATAATGAATATACTCCTATACAAATTTATTCTTATTTTTGTGCTTTATTTTAATTTTGTTAAACAAAAAAGTTTAAATATTATTTACTTTTAATTTTTAACTTTTACCACAAATAAAAATATATGACTTTGTGTATTAAATAATTTTTTTCATTGGACATTTTTAAGATGTCAGGTATATTTACGGACACTGAGATGAATGAGCAATACCAGGAGGACGATGACTTTAACCAACAAGAAGAGCTAGTAAGTGACCAAGATATGATGGATGAACAGAATGAATTCGAACAAGATTTCAGAGATGAATTTACTGAGGGAGCATTTTTTCTGAATCTGATATGTCAGAAGATATCCTTGAAGCCGCTTATGCGGTTGACTCCGTGCAAGACATTACAACTTTGAAATTTAGTGAGAATTTTGCGGAGGAAATTGGCAAATACCACTTTTCTACTTTGCAGCTTGCATTTGATTTTTATATGAAGTACTCAAAGTCGAAGGGCATTAGTGCAAGGAGGAGCAAGACCTTCAAGAATAGTACTGGCGAGATTTACAAATAAAAGTTTGTATGTCATAGGCAAGGATTCAGGATGGAGAAATATTACACGGTGGAAAAAAGGAAGAAGGAGCCTAGATTGGAAACAAGAACTGGATGTGAAGCCCGAATGGATGTTAAATTTGTACCAGAAAGTGGAAGGTGGCATATCTTTTATTTCTCTGACGAACACAACCATGATCTATTGGATACACAATTCAGTGCTATGTTGCCTGCCCACAGAAAAATGTCAGAGGCAAATATTATGTAAATGATGAACATGCTAAAGTCAGGGATTAGCACCTCACAGATATTTAGTCTTCTAGCTAGTCAAGTAGGCGGGTACGAATTTGTTGGCTATGGTCCCAGAGATATGTACAATGAGATTGCTCGGCAAAGGCGTCAAATTCCTGGTGATGCAGCACGAGTGTTGAAGAAGTTGGAGGATATGCGGTTGAAGGATCCACAATTATATTTCAAGGCATGTCACGATTCAAGAGGTTTGTTACGTAATTTGTTCTGGTCTGATGGGATTAGCCAACTAGACTACCGACTCTTCGCGGATGTTATTGCTTTTGATGCTACGTACAAGAAGAACAAGTATAGTTGTCCATTAGTCATATTCAGCGGGGTTAACCACCATAACCAAACAATTGTTTTTGCTGCTGCGTTAATTGCGGACGAAACTACTGATACATATATTTGGCTCCTGCGTCAGCTCATGTTTGCAATGAGGGGCAAGGCCCCTACCTCAATCATAACTGATGGGGCCATGGCGATTAGGAATGCAGTGAGAGATGTATTTTCTGAAGTCAGACATAGTTTATGCGCTTGGCACCTTATTCGAAATGCAACTAGCAATGTTGGAAATCCATCGTTTACATCTAAATTCAGAAAAATCATGTTGGGAGACTACGAGATTCCCGTGTTTAAGCGTAAGTGGGTTCAGCTTATTGAAGAATTTGGCATTGAGGATAAGCCGTGGGTGATCAACATGTACGAAGAGAAGCATATGTGGGCTACTGCATATCTAAGAGGAAAATTCTTTGCTGGCTTTAGAACTACATCAAGATGTGAAGGTTTACACTCAGTTGTGGGAAGGTATGTGGGGTCGCGGTATGATTTGACAAGTTTTGTAGAGCATTTTCAAAGGTGTGTTGCACACATGCGCTTTAAAGAATTTAATGCTGATTATGAATCTACACGTGGGGTGCCCGTCAAGCAAACTTGTATAGAGCTGCTAGAGAGATATGCTGCTGAGTTATACACTCACGAGATATTTCTTTTCTTTCGGCCATTTCTCTCTAGAGCTGGATCAATGTGGTTGCTAAACATAGATAATACCGATGATTGCATAAAGTACATTGTGTGTAAGCATGGGAGGCCCGATTTATTGTGGACCGTTGATTTTCGTCAAGAAGAAATGATCTTCATGTGTACCTGTTTAAGAATGGAGTCATTTGGTATTCCTTGCGAACATATTGTGAAAGTTCTGGTTGACAGAGACATCTGTGAGATTCCCCGATCATTGGTATTGGATAGATGGACAAAAAAGGTTAAATCAGCACTCAATGATCCAAGTGGGTTCACCAGGGATGCTGTTGTTATTAGTCGTCAAAGTGCCTTGGTGAAATTTTCTAAACAATTGGCTGCTGTTGCTGCTAAAGTACCAGAGAGATATGAAGAGACACGTGACATAATTATGGGATTGTACTCATCTTACAAGGCTGCAGACGAAGGCACTAATCAACCTCAGTCAGGTGTAGCTAGAATTAGCAATCCGTATGTGCATCAAACCACTGGAGGCTCAGGACAACCATCTAAGAAGAAGAAGCGGCAACGTTGTAGTGTTTGTCAAATGGAAGGACATAAGAAGACAACATGTCCTTGGCAAAAGAACATTAACAAAAACGTTATAGAAAATGAAGCTAACGGTTCGGACGATGGCGACATGTGTACCGAAGCGACGGCTGATTTAGATAGTGATAATTAGCAACCTCCATAAACTTTAATATTTTTGGGTAGAAAATCAGTTCCGTAGTTGTATTTTTTTTCTCACTATATTAATGAGATTTTATACATTCTTCCAATAGTCGTGCTTATGCTTTTTAGATGTAATAATTGTCAAATAAATATCGGTTAGTGATAACGGGTAAATTGCCCCTCTCCCTTGTCGCTTACTCTCAGTCTCACTCTCACTGGCAAAATCCCTAATTTTTAGGGTTCTGAAAATCGGCCTGGACAGACCGGTCGAACAGGTTTAACTGCGAACCGGTTAAGCACGCGGTCCGATCCTCCTGTAATAACCGTTGGAGATAAAACCGCTGGATAACCGTTAAATCAGATGAGAACCGGTTGGTTGGATCGAACCGGTTGATCTGTGAACTGCTATAAAAAACGATTCGGACAAAGGTTAAAACCGTCAATTTCCAAAACCGCAATTAAATCGTCAAACCGGCCGGTAACCGGTCAGTCGAACCGAACCGTGACCTGGCCGGTAATTTGAAAAAGGAACAAAACGCTGGCGTTTCATTGTGCTGCACACTGACTAACCCTACCCAGACTCCATCTTCGAGATTCCAAACTCAAATCCAGATCCAGAACGCGCATCTAACTCAGCCCTCAGTGCCTCTCTCACAATCAGTCCAGGCTCCTCTCTTCGAGCTCCTGGACGTCTGTCCAGCCACCGCCTGCTAGCGCCGCCGTCGGAACTTCGATTAGCCACCGCATGCTCCCTCACGTCCCCTCCATCGCACCGCAGCCATCGCTACCTTCCTTCCCTTCCATCGCGCAGCCATTGTGTGAACGTGGAAGCCTCTGTCGCGCAGGTTCCCCACTTATCCTCCTCTTCCTCATTCAAATACAGGTATACAGCGCCCCACCCCCAAAACAGAAACCCTAGGTTACTCCGCCACTACCGCAAGGGTCTCACTCAACGCCGCCGTTGCGATCAGACACCATCGTGTCTTCGTCCGGTCGTCTGCGGCTCCACGCTTCTTCCTCATTCAATAATTGGTGCGTCTTCCTCGAGCTCACGAAGGCAATGGCTTCATTTTCTTTTTTATTTTTTGATCTGTTTTTATTATCTTTGCTCAGAACATTGATTCAATGATTTTTTTTGTGATTCTGCTAGAACATTGATTTTTTTTATTCTGTTAGTGCTACTCAAAATGAAATTTAAATCATCGATTAGCTCTGCTCATGCACTGTATTATACTATTTTCTTGTTTGGGATTGAATCATTGAATATTTAGTTAAATTAGCTCAGTTAATCTTTGTTAAATTTAGACTGATTTAGTTGTTAACCTTGCTTTAGTTCTCAAGTTACTTGCTACTTCAATTTAAAGGGATTGTGAATTTTGGTTTAAGCTATGATTGAAGTTTCCTTCGTTTGGGTGTTCTTAGATATTTCTTTCTTTGTTGCTTTGTTTTAAATGTTCCTATAGGTATTGTGTTGTTGCTGTGTTTTAAATGTTCCTTTGACTCTTTGTTGTGTTGTTGCTGTGTTATATTTCTTTTTCTTGAATATTTGTATTGATTAGCTGTCCGAGGACCTGCACACCAACTTGCATTCTTGCAATGAAGCTTTCTATGTTAAAACTATTTTTGCATACAAAATGAATGTGGTTTGATAATTTCTAATTGATATAACTTATTGTGGGATGAGCTAGAGATTACTTTGAAGGTGTTGGGAAGGAAAGGAGGTCATTGAGCAATTGGAGAGTTGATAGTGCTAGCCTTTTTTTTGCTATTAATCATTGTGCTAAACTTGTTAAAATTATTTTAATAAAATTTGGCATTGGTTGATCCTGGTTTAACTGTCTAATTTAGAGAATTTGTTGCATAGCGTATAGCCTCACTGTTTCCTTTCTAACTTCGATGATTAGTTTCCTTTCGATTCTTTTCTTGTTGCTGTTTGCATATGATTTCTTATAACTGTAAGATAATTTTGGGTACTTTAAGTTAACATCTATTTATTTGTTTCAGAGTTGGTCCAATAGAGGATAGCCAGGAAATTGAGGCGCAGGTGCAGGAAGAAGTGATTTCAGACAATGGAACTGAAAAGAAGCATGGAACTCGTGATGAGATGCTCTCGCAGTACAGGTGATGTGTTAGGCTTGTCATTTTAGTGTATCTATTTGGTTCCCCATGTTCACGTAGTAGGATCTATTTGTCATGGAATCTATCGTATTTAGTAGAAATTGGTGGCTGCTGCTATTTTTAGCTTCTCACTTGTTACTGATTCAATTATTTATTCTTGTTTTGTTTTTGGTTTTGATTCACTGTTAGTGTTGCTATTTACTGTTGTATCTGTGATATTTTTGCAGTTTGATCATAGTATGAGGGATAAGATTAGTGAAACTGAAGGTGGAATTGAAATGTTATGTAATATTGTAATCATAATTTGATTAATCTAGCTTTTTAATTACAAATAGTATTTGTTATGATTGTTCCTTGTTTTATAGAAGTTGCATCTACTATGTGATCAACTATTGTAATCATTTTTTGATTAATCTAGCTTTTTAATTATAATTTTATATCACTGTGTGATCATATTGTTCATTATTTTTGTTTGAATTAATTAAAAAAACCGAATAGTTCTCAACCGAGGCATTATTTTCAAAACACACAAGGGCTTATCTTTGTGGTAGATAGCTATGACAGAGAAAGAATATTTGAAGCCAGAGATGAACTCTATGGGATGCTAAGTGAGATTATTAATGGAAAACTGATTTGAATTAAAAGGAAATATGTGCATATGAATTACTAGGCTATAATTATATTTTTGGATTTTTATTTATAGATTATTTATTATTCTATTCTAAGACGGTTTTTTTGGTTGAACCACTGAATCAGTGAACCATTTACTAGAACGGTTTGAAATAATATTTGTATGGGATGGTTGTTGAAATAATAAATGGAAATGACATTACTTCATCATAAAAATATGAGTTTTTAAACTAAATCTAGACACGGTGCATAGAAATAGAGCAAAATTGCAAAAGCAATGACGCATTATATATCTATTTAAGAAGTCATTGAAAAAAATTCACAAGAAGTACATCCACTAACTCTAACAAATAAATACGCAATAACCAAAGTATTATAATCTATCTAGATTACTACTATTATCTTTATATCTCATAAGAACTGTGCATATTCCAAAACTCCTGGACCGATGCTATAATCTGTGACTTCTTATGGTTGATCCGACTCCGGAGTATATGCACTGCGGTTATTATGCGAATATCGTGATCCTCAAGCTATAATTTATTCATTATAAATTAGTACCAAAAAATAGGGATTAAATTTTAGAGAGTTGTTTTATAAATGCTCACCTTATTGTTACCATTTGGCTTGAAATCATAAGTCATATCCATCCACTTCATCACCCAAGTTGCAGAGTTCAAGCTTGAGGAACATTGAGGTATATCTTCTGGTCTTTCAATTTTGTAGTCATGAAATTGTTTATTATACTCTTGAATGCCATCATCCTTGTAAAAGTTTGACGTGATGACTTGCTTCAGTACGTGTGCCTGAGTTCATTTCACTGGTTAAATAATAAAAACAAAATAAGATCTAATAAGCTTATATAAATTTTTTCACGGACTTACTAGTGTCTTCATAACACGTTCACGATAGTGAATTCTGTCATCCTTAAAATGGGTGTCCAGGTGATAGATTGTTCGCTCGCAAAGCGAGATTACCATTAGATACCAGTGGTCACCCTCTTGAATAGGAACATATATCTAGACCATAAAAATTTGCCCATCAGTTATGTATGCTAATGATGAAAAACTATATCCAACAATGAATATTAAGAAAAAATTCTTACAAATTTTAAATCAGCAGTAGGTTGCATAAATTTATAAATATAGTCTTCCATCTTCTTCTTTAAATCTGTCTTGCTGAAGACATCCACCTAGTTCATAAATGCAAACCAATATAGTCTTTAGTACATGATAAAGTATGGTTCTATATCAGCATTACATCTGTAACTTATGATAAATGAAATTATCTTGTCAGGGGTTATAGAACATACCACAAATCTTGGTGGAAGTTGCCATGTTGTCTTGAAACTTATATCAGATTGTATATCAGTGCAGTTCAATGCCGCTAATTCAAGAATCTGAATCACAATCCAAATATATTACGAGATTATGCCCAGAACCGAACGTAGATTAACTAATAGATTACTTGTGTACCTTATCAGTAATGGGTCGTATGAAATATTCAAAGTCTGATCTAGTTGCTCTGATTGTATCTGTTACGACAAGTTCTTCACTGTATCAATTAAAAACCGAAACACATTAGATTGGCCCTCCTTCATCGACAACAAAGATAATATCAAATTAACTTACGATGGATCTAGCGATGCTGAAAGTATATATGCACAGGCCTTTATCTGATCTTCCAAAAGACGCATGGTTGGAGTTGGCAGCATTGACTACAAATTTTAATACAAAAGTATTAACAATTCATCACTAAACGTAATAATTAGCAGTGCCTTTAAGAAACTAGATAATTTAAGTGGTAATTACGTTGGTAATGAAAAAGAAATAAACAGGTCTTCTATAGTCTTTTGTGGGTCGGCTCAGTGCATAAGATGCCTTCGATTTATTGACTGATTTGGGCTCAATCTTTGGCTTTCTAATTCCGCCTGGGTGAGTGAACGATAATTTTTTCTGCGTCCCCATAATGCTCTTACCCTAAGAAAAAAACAGTTTCAGTATATTCTTATTATCATGTTAAGAATATATTATTCAAATAATAAGAGTTATGAAATTTTACTACACATGCATATACCTTTGACATATTTTTCTTTTTTGATGCGGATCTTATAGTTGGGGATACTGGTTTGTCCATATTGATCTTGATGTGGAACGGATCATCGTGAGTGAAAGACATATGATCCAGTACAGTAAGATCATCCTCATCGTCTGATATAGCAGTATGAATATCAATAGACAAACTCTTAGCCTTCAATCTTGAGATTGGATGTGTGTTTTCTACAGAGAGCTTGGTCGGAGTCTCGGAATCATTGTTTAGACTGAATTGTGATATCATTGTCTCAATGTGACTTACTAATTCAAGGATTTTATCAATTATTTCGTCCCGAGCCATGTTTACAACTCTCATTGACTGCAAAAAAGAATGATAAAAAAGGTTATAATATATAAATTATTTTACATAATATATATTAATTACTGTTTGTCACATCAAATTACCTCCATGCTAGAGAGGACCTTATCCACTTTACTAGACAATACTTGAACTTTATTTAGATCCTCGCTTTGAATAACATCGTCATTAATAACTTGGTCATCCTGTAGAAAATAAAAAAAATAAAAGTTTAAATTACTCGTAATACATTATACTAGAAATTAAAAACCCATTAAGTCTTACCTTAGCACTAGGAATTGTAGTTCCAAGTTGATCACCAAAATCAACTTTGATAACATCACAGTCCAGTGACATATTCTGTGTGTTACATGCATCATTGGAGACCCCACTATATCTTCGTTAGAAGGAATATCCATGATTATTATCAACGGAAGAATATATTACGAGTAGACTTGGTTGAAAGGCAAATACTTAAAATAATTTGTCAACGTATAAAAAATTAGTCGGATTGAACACATATATATACCCAAAAAAGATAACAAAATTTTAATTCTATCTTTTTAAAAATTTTTAAATATTTTTAAATCAGCCGAATAATCTTAAAACTGTTTAAGATATCTTATCTTTTAATTAAAAACAAATACATTTCAAATTTTAAGTTAATTTTTATTTCCAATTTAAGAAATTAAATTTGATCAATTCATATAATTATATCTTATCTATAATTATTTTTAAGTAGCTAAATACTCAAATAATAATAATAAGATTAGACGCATCAGATTAATAACTAAATAAAACAAGATTCAAAACTGGTAGATAAGCCCACCAATCGATTGAAATAATAAAAGAGGATACTTTAATCGATTGCACTTAGAAAACAATCGATTGAAACAGTAATTAAATCGACTCCAATCGATTACAACAACAACACAATCGATTGAATGAGAGGTGTGTGTATTATTCAATCGGTTGCATTAAAATCCAATCGATTGAAATAGTATATATAAGAGTACTCCAATTGATTTCACTGAATATTCAATCGATTGCAGTAAAAAAAATCGATTGAATTAGCAATTGAGGGTACAACAATCGATTTTACTACCAAACCAATCGATTGGTTTCCATACACACCTGATTGCAAGCATTCTTCAATCAATTTAATACAAGAACTGATTGCAGCTTAAGTTCCCAGATTTACATGCATAGCTAAGATGTTTTTGGGTACTTTAACTTCTTTGTATAATAAGAAAGTTAGATTGCCATAATAATTTAAAAACAAAATAAGCTGATCAATAACTTATGCTTCTGTTGCAATAGTAGCAGCATCAAACATACCTAGGACTCTCAAAAGTGAAATGACACAATGAACAATAATACCTGGGACTCTCAAAAGTGAAATGACACATTTCATGATACAGTGAAGATAACACCTAGATTTTGTCCTACATTTTTTTTAACTCAAAAATATTAACTCCCATCCAAGCATCAATAGAGATCATAGGATGATGTGGAGTTCTAGATAACAATTTCTTCATGGTCCAGGCCTTGGGATGATGCCCATTGGGTTTGTGATGCCCAGATTAGTGTATAGAATATCAATTGCTTCTCCTTGATGATTGATAGCTTCCGTTTGCCTGTCTTGATGCTGCCTCATATCAGCAAATTGCTCCTCCATATATACTCTCATGCTTCGCAATTCATCCATCAAATCTTGCATTGTTGGCGAAGGAGGGGGTGGTGGTGGGGGTATCTGTGGTTGTGCTTGCACCTGGTCTTGTGGTTGTCCTTGGGCCTGAGGTTCTTGGGCATCCGGATCTCTTCCCATCTGTCTCAGAGTGCTGTCATCAATCTTGGCTACATTAGTCAAGACGACGCTTTTCTCTTCACTCAAGTCAATTCCAAGCCATTTGAAAATCTTGGTCCAATGGCAAGCATATCCTAAACCAACACTTGATTTTTCTTTCTTCATTTCAAGCATATGATGAACCATAAAATAAGGCCAGTTTATCTCCTTTCCAGTCACCATAGCCCAAAGCACTAGAATATCTTCGTTAAACAAGATTCCATGATTATGTTTTCTTGGAATCAACATGTATGAAAACAAATACATCAATATACGCTGCTCATTGTCCAACCCACTGCAATTTATATTACCTCTAGCATCCATGTGTGGATTCTCATATTGTAAACTCTGCAAACCAACTAATCTGTTGTATTCACTCCATTCCTCATCTGCCGCAATACCTCCAGTAAATTTTGTCCCATGATAAACTAGACTCCATTGTTCAGCTAGTTCTTGCAAAGTAACTCTATAATGCTGTTTCCCTAAATCAAACTCAATCAGCGGCATTACCTCCTCACCCTCTTCATCAGGTTCAGGAACAACATAATTTAAAGTACTATAAACAGCCCTAACCAAGTGCAGGTAATAATCATCCCTAGTTTGTACAAAATCAATTAAGTGCTGTGTTTGCAATGCATTCCACACCAAATTATAATGTCTATCCTGAATGAACTCGGCTGTTATGTACCTGGGAGGAACAATTGCCCTAGACTCGAACTTCTCCACATAGTTGTTCAGTGCCCTGCGAGACAGCAGCCACCTTGCCATGTAATGGGATGAAGCAATTAGTTTGGTGGGGGCAGAGCTTTCTCCCTCAACCCTGGCTCTTTTGGCGTTCTTAGTTCTGGCCATTATGGGGATACTGGTTTTGTGGATTTTGTAGGGATTTTGATGAGGGTTGGAATTATGTATGTAGTTTGGAGTGGATGTGGGTGAGAATGGAGAAGAAGAAGACAGAAGCTTTCTGGATTTTAGAGAGAGGAGAGAGGTGCAGAAATGGCGTTCGAACATTTAAAAGGGGGAGAGAGTGGGTGTGAATACACAGGGTTAGCTGCTTTAATACATAGCACGTTTCAGATTTCAATCGATTGGATTACATTACCAATCGATTGAATTTGGCAAAAAGTTCAATGTCATTACTTTTCAATCAATTGGATTGCATTACCAATCGATTGAATTTGGCAAAAAGTTCAAAGTCATCACATTTCAATCGATTGGGTAGCCTTATCAATCGATTGAAGTTGGCAAAAAATTCAACTTCATCACCTTCCAATCGATTGGATTACATTACCAATCGATTGAATTTGGCTAAAACTTCAATGTCATCACTTTCTAATCGATTGTATTTGGCAAATCCATGTTGTTTTCGTGAATTCAATCGATTGAGTAACAAAAACAATCGATTGTTTTGAGGCATTCATTCGATTGGAAAGTATAAACAATCGATTGGTTTAAGCGAAAACCATTCTACCTTACAACTTCCAATCGATTGTTTTGTGATACCCTGTAATCCAATCGATTGAGTGATCATTCAATCGATTGTGTTGATAAACCAATCGATTGAATTTGAAGGAAACACGATTTGGAAGCCATGGACGAACGTCACAAGATCAAATTTAGTATTTTAATCGATTGGAATGGCCAAAAGCTTTATTAGGATCAATGGAGGATATAATTGGTTGTTGTTTTTGTATTTGATTGTTAATAAATATAATAGATAATTGATAAAATAATAATTTATAAAATAAAAAACAGTTTTTATAATTAAATAAAATATATAGAGTTAATTTATAATTAAAATTAGTTCAAGGACTATATAACAATTGTTAAAAAAACTCTAAAAACATATTTTCTAATGGGACCATTAAGTGGTCCAAAGATTCTAGGACCATCGAATCCTGAGCCTTGCTCCTTCTCCCACTGAACCTCTTCTACTTTGTGCCCAACAAAAAACACTACAGCAATTACTTCAAATGGAGTGTGGCACATTTCACACCCTTAGTTGGCTCTATCTCATTCTTGGAATCCAATCCCCCTCCATTTGTGAACGACCTCTGTATAATTAACTATGTATAAAGAAAATCAAGTATTAGATTAATTACTTTGTAGTATAGAAGTAGAACAGTAAAACTAAAAATAAAGAATAGAATCTAGATCCGAGTGTATGAGAGGATTGGCTCTGATCAACACATAAATACGGGAGTATAGAAATATTTTTATAGTGCAAGTCTAGACACGGATCTTTGTTCCTATGATTTTAATTTCTGTATTTTTCTCATAAATTTATGTGAAAATGGAAAGAAATATTCTTTTATTAATTTATATGGTTATCTTTTCTTATAATATTAAAAATTTAATTTTGATGTGCGGTCGGTATAAAATAGTTTTACATGTGTATCTAATTATGTAATATCAGAAAAAAATAATTATCATTAATTGCTTGAATAATCATTAAAAAATAAATAATTGTACGATTAAAACGTTTTATACTATCAGTATATCAAAATTAAATTCTAATATTAAATAAAATCTAAGTATATTGATATTAAATAAAATATAAAAATAATTGCATGTATATCAATATTTTAACAGTAAAAAAAATAGAAAATGTATATTTAATATCTGAACTAAAAAATGATACAAATAAATAGCATCTTGTAAATATGCTAAGGATTGGTATCTTTAATAAGAGTGGCATAGTAAATACTAAAGGTCAACTAAGTAACAAAGATTTTATTATTATTATTCGAGAAATAATGTTTTTGTTATTTTTGGTATATAATTTTTATATTTAACTTTTATATCATAAAAAATAAATTTTGATTCTCTTAAATTTTTATTAGTTATTTTTAATAATAAATAAAAAATATAAAAGTAGTATATATTGAATTTTTTTTTAACTATACTTTAAAACAATATCTATGCAGCTGATTGATTGCGCCTTAACAAGAGTTGTTTTCTGTGGCCAAGAAGCAATAGCTCAAATGGCATAGTCTTCCCATACTCAATTAAGAAGTTGCGAGTTCGAGTCTCTATATCTTCGGTAAAAAAAAGAGTTGTTTTCTGTGTCTAGGTGACTTTATACCATTGATTATTGTGAAGAGTAGGACAGTAAAATTTTGACACCCTACTAACTACAATAAACAAAATGCATCGGAAGATTGACATTGCTAGCTGTCATAACAACCCTTTCTAGGTTCACAACATCCTATTTCAACCAAAATTCATTACACCATGAAATAACCATTATCATCTAGGTAACGTTTGTTTTTTTTGGACAGAACATAGAGATATTGATAATGAATATTTAAAAAATATTTAAAGGAGATATAAGTATTAAACACATTATTTTTGGGATAATTTTTTTATTATTTTTTGTGTTTATTTTTTATCAAAATAATAATAGACACAAAATTTAAAAAAGTGGACACAAAATTTTTATAAATTTTTTTTGTTTATGAATATTTTTTATTATTCTATTATTATTCCAGTTTTCAGAAATTATTCTCTTTTTTCTGTTTTTTGTCTCTGCGTTCTAATTTTTTTCGGGTATTTTTTTTTTAGAATTTTTTACTTGACACTCGATAATTCTTTCCTTCTCATCATTTATTCTCTTTTTTATGGCATAATGCAGGTTAATAAAGGCTTAATTCACTCTTCTACCTTACATTATTTTATTTATTTTTAATTTTTACTTCAATCCCATTTATATCTTGTTGGTTCATAGACTAGTTCTTTTCGTAATCTTTGTATTCTTATGTACTCTCCTTCTCTATTAAATTAGTTTGTATTTAATACAAAAATTTTAAAATTACATGACTATTTTAATCATTTGTCATAATATTTTAGTCTTATTTATGTCTATTCAAACATAATACAAGTTATTATATTGTGTTTTATACCTTATATTCTAACACCATACACAAAAAAATATTTTTTAATATTTCTATTCTATTATTTATTATCTATTTGTCTCTATTCTATTAATTGCTTCTTCTACTAAAAAATCAACCATTCATTTGTGTAACGAAAATTAATTTTATTATATTAATAATATGATTTTTTTAATTTTTTTATCCATTGATATTTTTTTTTTGCATTGGTATAGTTAGTTCTAATTGAATGATAATAAAAAATTGGAATATATATTGAATGCAATGGATCAGATTTAATTAGATTTTGATTTTTTTAAATATTTTTATCATGTTATTATAAATATCTAATACGATTTTAAATTAATATAAAATAAATTAAATCAAACTAAATTAATTTGATTAAAATATATAATTTTTATAAGAAATAAATAATATTTTACATAATATTATATAACATTTATATCAAAATAATTATTTAAAAGGTAAATGATCCCATATTATATAAAAATTAATTAAAATATAAAATATATATTATTATAAATTTTACAGGAAATATATTGTTAAATTTTAAAATGGATAAACTACTAAAAATACATTCGAATATTTTTGTTGCTGAAGAAAATGCACTTTAATTTTATTATTGATAAAATGCTTTCAAATAATTTAAAAACGTGACAAAAATTTACAATATTAAAGATGTATTTTTAAAAAATAATTTAAAAATTAAATTTTAACGTAATTTTTTATAATTATAATTTAAAAAATAAAATATTTTTATCCTTAAAATTTAATAATTTTTTGTTAAACATATATTTTTGTGTAATTTTTTACTAAGTGCTTATTATTCTCATATATAAGGAAAAGCAGAATTAAGCCAAGTATGGTTATTAACGGTTTTTCAAAATTGTAAAGGTTTTGAAATTTTCAGAGTGAGAAAGAGGGAGAAATAAGAGATTATTGAAACCGAAGGTTTTTTAATTTTGTACCCGTTATGGCATCAAGGTACTTGAAATTGCTGTAATCAAATTCAATACGAAGTATATTCAGAGATTTTATGTACCTTCAATCCTTTGAAGAATAGTATCTAAAATGGTATGAAAGTTTTACTTGTGTCCTGGTATTGCTCCTTCTCCCACTGAACCTCTTCTGCTTTGTGCCCAACAAAAAGCAATACAACAACTTCTTCAAATGGATTGTGGCACATTTCACATCTTTAAGCCAATTATTATTAAGAACGACTTAATTTAAAAAAAAATTGGTGCAGGACCCAATTAAAAAAATATATAGAGATCTAATTAAAAATTTTGTGAAATTATAAGAACTAACAGAATAATTAAACCTTATTAAAATTCAATTTCCCTCAATTTGTGAACGACCTCGGTATAATTAACTATGTATAAAGAAGATCAAATATTTATATTAATTATGTATAAAGAAGATCAAGTTTTTAGATTAATTATTTTGTAGTATAGAAGTAGAACTATAAAACTAAAAATAACGAATAGAATTAAAATCTGAGTATGAGAGTATTGGTTTTGATCAACAAATAGATACAGGAGTATAGAGATATTTTTATAGTGCAAGTCTAGACACAGATTTTTGTTCCTATCATTTTAATTTCTGTATTTTTCTCACAAATTTATGTGAAAATGAAAAGAAATATTCTTTTATTATTTTATATGGTTATCTTTTTTTATAATATTAAAAATTTAATTTTAACGCGCTATCAGTATAAAATAGTTTTACACGTACATCTAATTACGTACACGATATCAAAGAAAATAATTATCTTTTAATATTAAATACGACTAAAATGTTTTACACTATTAATACATCAAAACTAAACTCTAATATTAAATAAAATCTAAGTATATTAACTGTAGAAAAATAAAAAATGTATACTTACTCAATATTTGAACTAAAAGATAGTACACATAAATAGCATCTTATAACTATTCCAAGGATTGGTATCTTTAATAAGAGTGGCATAGTAAATTCTAACTTTTAAGTTCAATTAAGTAACAAATATTTTATTATTATTATTATTATTCGAGAAATAATGTTTTTATTATTTTTGGTATATAATTTTTATATTTAAGTATTATATAATAAAAAATAAATTTTTATTCTTTTAAATTTTTATTAGTTATTTTTAATAATATATAAAAAAATGCAAAAGTAGTATATGTTGATTTTTTTTAACTATGCTTTAAAACAATGTCTGTGCAGATGATTCATTGCTCCACTAACAAAAATTGTTTTATGTGTCTACGTAGTTTTATATCATGGAAAATGCTAGTTGTACAATATTAATCGGCTTTTAATCGGCCTTTAATAAAATTTAAATAATATTTAATTATTTTTTAGTGTAGCATGTTCTTATTTTGTAGATACATATCTATAATTAGATTTTAATTTAAATTTAAATTTTAAAACCCACCCACTTCATTGGTGGTTACGGTGACTTTGCTTTACTTTCGTAACTTACGTAACAGACACAGTTTTTTAAATTCCTTATTCTACGGGACATTCACACGCATTAGTGAATCCCAAACCAAAAAGAACGCTGCCAGCTGAATTTTCCATTTCGTCTTCATTGGTGAAGACTATCACCACCTTCCAGCTGAAGCACTCTCTCATTTTGCATTGGTGAAAGGTATCATTATTTTTCACACATGTATTTATATAATTTGTTAAGAAATATCATGTTCAATATTTTTAATTATATTTTAATTTAAACATAAAAACACTCTGTTGATTTAATTGGAACAAGGTTGATCTTATTTAATTTTATTAATAAAGTTGTTGCAAATAAAGTACTTTCTACGTAAGTAATTTGAGTAAAGAAGCAAAAAAAATCTGGAGTTTAAGAAAGAAGATATAGTTGATACTGTCATAAAAATTCTGTTGTTATTTATCAATTATAACACATATGATAGTATGATATTTTATTCAAAATATTTTTAAAACACATCCAAAATCAGGCTAACTTTAAATATTTAAATTTAAACGTTAATAATACAATTAATCTTTTGATTTTTTATTCGATCAAATGAATATAATATTTATTATTTAAATTATTAGTTGAATTTTTTTCGATACTTATTATTAGTTTTCAAAATTATTATAATCAACAATTAATTTAAAATTGTGTTGTTATTTTTCGATTATAACACATCATAGATTTTTACGATTTTAGATGTGTTTTAAAATATTTTGTATATAATATCATACTATTAGACGTGTTATCATTGAAAAGTAACGAAAAAATCCAACCAATAATTTAAATAATAAATATTAGATGCATTTTATTGAATCAAAAATCAAAAGATTAATTGTATTATGTACTTTTTTATTTAAAAACTAGAATTTAACAATTTTGAAAACGTTTATATCTAAAAACTATATTTTTATCATTTTAGATGTGTTTTAAGAATATTTTGTATATAATATCATACTATTAGATGTGTTATAATTGAAAAATAAAAACACAATTTTTTATGACTATACCAACTACATCTTCTTTATTCAAACTAATTAAGTACACATAATTACTTGTACAAGTTCTTATCTTTATTCTCATCCCAACAAATAGATGTATTTCTTTTAATTTCAGTGTAACCAGCCCATGCAACCAACCCAACAAGCTAATTGACTATGAAACTATGCAACAAAAATAATATCTTTTGATCATTAACACACTACTAAATAGAACTTAATCATAATTTCCTTGCACCCGTCAGAGTTAATCCATTCTAAAAAGTAAAAAAACTTTTAGAATTTTAAAAGTTAAAGTTTAAATTTTGAGTAATTTGAATTTTAGATGTGTATTTAAATTATAAAATATTATTATATTAAATATATTAAATTTAAAACAGAAATTTAAGATTTAAATTTTAAATATTAGTTTGATTTAATTTGAATTTTAAATATAAATTTAATTCTTAAAGACACTAAATCTATTTACAATTTTAGTTTTATTTTTTTTGAATTACTGTAAGAAAATGCTGAAAATTGTACCATATTTAAAGGATACCTAGTTAAACGGATAATGATCCTTTTTAGATTCACAACATTCAATTTCAACTAAATAATCACATTTAGGTAGCATGTGTTTTTGAAGACAGAATATATATATATATATAAACAACAAATATTTAAAAAATATTTAAAAGCAGAGAATATAGACATTAGACACATTATCTTTAAAACCATTTTTTATCTTTTTATTTGTATTTTTGTTTTTATATGATCAACAAAATTTAATAAAGTAGACACGTATTTTTTTTGTGAAATTTTATTGACCATAAATATTTTATTATTTTATTATTATTTTTAATTTGAGCTTTTTTATATTATTATCACAAAAGTACTTTCTTATTTTACTTTTTCTCTGTGTCTACGTTCTTTTTTTCAGGTATTCTTTTTTACTCGTAGAATTTTTTATCTGCAGGTTTACTTAATAAAGCGTTACTTTATATATTTTTAATTTTATTATTTTAATATTATTTTTATTTTGTTGGTTCATAAACTAATTCTTCTTGTAATTTTATATATTCTTATGTATTCTTATTTTTTATTAAATTAATTTATATTTGATGCAAAAAATTTAAAATCATATCACTATTTTAGTTATTTTATATAATATTTTTTGTCTTATTCATATCTATTTAAATATAATACACAAAAAATATTTTTTAGTGTCTCTATTTTATTATATATTTTCTCTATTCTATTAGTTGCTTTATTTTCCTGAAAAATCAACTATTCATTTGTTTAACGAAAATTAATTTTATTATATTAATAGTATGAAATTTTTAATGAAATCATTTTTTTATTCATTGATATAAGTAGTTCTAATTGAATGATAATAAAAAAAATTGAATATATATCGAATGCAATGAATTGGATTTAATTAGATTTAGATTTTATTTTAATATTTTATCAAGTTATTTTAAATATATAATACGATTTTAAATTAATATAAAATAAATCAAATTAAACTAAATTAATTTAATTAAAATATATCATTTTTATAACGAATAAATAAAATTTTATATAATGTTATATAACATTTATATAAGAATAATTATTTAAAATGTAAATGATTCTATATTATATAAAAATTAATTAAAATATAAAATATATTATTATGAAATTTATAGAAAAGATATTGTTAAATTTTAAAATGGATAAATCATCAAAAATACACTTGAATATTTTTATTGTTGACAAAAATACACTCTAATTTTGTTATCGACAAAAATGCCCTCAAATAATTTAAAAACACGATAAAAATACACAACATTAAATATATATTTTCAAAAAATATTTTAAAGATTGAATTTCGATATGATTTTTGGCAAGTATGATTAAAAAAATGAGATATTTTTATCCTTAAAATTTGGTATTTTTTGCTAAGTATATATTTTTTCGTGATTTTTTGTCAACAACCAATAATACTTAAAAAAAACACAAAAAGTATATATTTAGCAAAAAATTACCAAATTTAAAAAATAATAATATCTTATTTTTCTAATCATACTTGCAAAAAATTGTATCAAAATAAATCTCTAAAGCATTTTTTGAGAAATACATATTTAATGTTGGATATTTTTGTCATGTTTTAAAATTATTTAAAGATATTTTTATCGATAGTAAAATTCGAGCATATTTTTGTCAACAAAAAAATTATTCGAGTGCATTTTTGATAATTTATCTTTTTAAAATATACTTCTAATTGGTTCAAATTAATCCAAAGTATTACCCAAAAATTATATTGGATGGAAATAAAAAAATTTGCATCCGACAAAATATATTTTAGCCCAAATAAAATTGAGTTGACCCAATTATTCAACATATCTTTTTTATTTAAATATTTTATTTTTAAAATGTGTAACTCGTCAAAAATTTTTAAAGAACTAAAAAAAGTATTTTTCAAGTATATATGATAAATGCACTCGGGATTTGTGATAAATGCATAAATCGGAGTGCACACGAGATACTACTATATTAGTTTTTGGAACTCAGTACCCGAGACATGTATCGTTGCATCCTATGATGCACTGACACGATACAGGACACGACACGACACGAAATACGCTGATACGTGAATTTTAAAATTTTATAAGATACGGAGACACATATACATATAAAATATAAAGTATTTTTTAGATAAATCATAATGGTATTTTGATATTTTATTGAATATTAAAATATAAATTAATTTTTTAATTATTTTTAATATCTTATTTTAATTATATAAAGTATTTAAAATATTTTTTATTTTAATAAATAATAAATATATACTATATCTAAATTTATTTCAAAAATATATGTTAAGAATAAGATTGGACACGCTAACACGTGATGATATTTAGGTGTATCCAAACGTGTCTGATAAAGAATTTTTTATTTTTTATTAAGATACGGTTTGGATATAGCAGACACACGTGTCGAACAAATATCGGTAAGTGTCGTGTTCAAAATGTGAACGACACGCGGACACAACAACTCAGTGAAGTGTACGTGCTTCATAGGTTGCACCTGTATATAAGGTGCCGTCGAAATCAACGTTCATTTGAGGTAAATTTTTTTTAAAGTTCTTTGAAGTACTATGATAGGCCTATAATACATACATTTTGGGAACATCAACCAGTTAAATGTGACGTGGTACATAGTTGGAATATTAGATTTTAAGGTTAGTTTATTTTTCTTTTATTTAAAATAATTAATTAGTTGATATGTTATGATATTTTGATTTACTTACTTTTAATTGATATATTAGGATATTTTTATTTATTTAATTGGAAAATGTGTTAGAATAATAATATTTTAGATTAACTTGATTTAAATAAGGAAAAACAACCATTTGTACCCATGAACTTTATGAACGCCGACAAAAATACCCATTAAAGAAGGAAACTAATGTTGTATCCATCAAAGATGAATTCCATACGGCAAAAGTATCCAAACCCTAAATTTATGTTGACTTTGTAATAAAATTCCAGAATTATCCCCACCATTATCTTCAACATCAACTCCCAACAACCTCTTCTTTCCCACTCAAACTTTCACATCCCTCTATTACCACCACTTTAACCACCTTTTTTCTCTGCTACTCCACCACCTCTACCATGACGGCATTTCCATCTTCATGAACCCATCTCCAAGAAACTTGATCACCGACACAACCTCTCCAACCGGATCCCTCTCCTCCTTTCTCTCCCCCTCTTCCCTAAATCCCGCGTCATCTTCGTCACGGTCAACGCCACGCACCTCCATTGCCATTGTGGTTATCGGAGTCATTCTTTGACTTGACAAGTATCCTAACATAAATATTATTGGAGATTTGTGAGAGAATTTGAACAATAAATACACTCAATTAGTTCAATTTGGGTATAGATAAAAATAAATAAATTATTAGTTATAGGAGATTTGTTCAACTTCGTTAATTATATAATAAATTTGTAATTTGTACTGTTGTATATATAGGACCTTTCTCCATGGAGTCCATGAGCTTGAAGTGGACCTAGGAGGAGTTGGATCGCACCACAGGAAGGGACCTTGCGCTCTGGATCTCGGTTCAGTCTCGCTTTCGGAGCTTCTCCATCTTGTGGCAGCATTAGACGGGGTCTTGGCCGGAGAGGCATTGCGGCATCTCTGTGCAACGGCGCTGCTGGAGCTTGAATCCGGTGGCTCTAAACTCTGAACTTGCCACTGTGCCAAAGTATAGGTGATCTGTGCATGGGCTTGAGGCGGCGCTGGGACCGCTGCGGAGTTTGGGTGGTTGCAGTTGAAGGTGGTAGTGTTGCGTGGAAACAGATGGATTGTCTGGTTGCCTTATTATCGTCTTTGTCATCGTCAGCGTGGAAAGATGGCGGCAGTGGTGGTTAGTGGAGTAGTAGAGAATAGAGGGTGGTTAAGGTAGTGGCAATGGAGTTGTTTGAGATTTGGGAAAGAAGAGAGGAAGGGTTGAAGATAAAGGATGGGGGTAATTCTGGAATTTTATTAAAAAGTCAACATAAATTTAGAATTTGGGTACTTTTGTCGTACGGAATCCATCTTTGATGGATACAACGTTAATTTCCTTCTTTAATGAGTATTTTTGTCAACATTCGTAAAGTTCATGGGTACAAATGGTTGTTTTTCCTTTAAATAATTAGTTGACATGTTAAGATAATTAGATTTAAGTATTTAGATGATGTGTTAGAATCATGGTTCTGAAAATCAAACCGGACCGGTCGGTTCAACCGAAAAAACCGGAAACCAGTCACCTAGCCGGTTCGGGTAAGGTTAGAAACCGTCTGGCAGAAAATCGGTAAAAAAACCAGTCGAACCGGCAGTTAACCGGTAAACCGGGAGAACCGTTTGGTTTTTTACGGTTTATTGGTTTGCATATTAAACTTCAAAACGACGTCGTTTTGAAGGAAAAAAAAAAAAAAAAGAAAAGGGCCATGCACGAACACGGAGCCACGAACCCTAATTCCCAATCCTCATCTCACCCTCTCAGTATCTCAGTCTCAACTCTCACCCTCTCACCCTCTGACGAACCCTAATAGCCACCACCATCGCCACCGCATCCCACCGCCATCGCCACCGCATCCCACAGCCCCTCTTCGTCGTCCCACCTATCCTCCATCGCCGTCGCGGAGCTCCTCTCCTCCATCGCCGTCGCGGAGCTCCTCTCCTCCATCGCCGTCGCGGAGCTCCTCTCCTCCATCGTCCTCGCCCAGCTCGCCACCTCCACCGTCGTCGCCGAGCTCTCCACCTCCACCGTCGTCGCCGGTAATACTCTGCCTTCCACCTCGGCTCCTATTCAATCGTCGCCTACTCTGTGCTTGATTTTATAATTTTTTGATTTTTCTGTTCATGATTTGTTAAGTCTGTGTTCATCTGTTCATGTTTTGTTAGCTGTGTTCATCAGAAGTTCAGAACATGTTTATAATTTGATTTTTCTGTTCATGTTTCTGTTCCTATTTGTTCATGCTGGATTACATGATTTTGGTTGCTGCTTGATGTTTATCTGGATTACATGATTTTGAGTTGCTGCTTCATGTTTATCTGGATTACATGATTTTGATTTCTGTTTGATGAATCTTCAATCTGTTTTTGGCTTTCTATTATGATGCGTTTATTGGTGACTTGGGATTGAATGATGATCATTGCAAGCAAATTGAGGCTGGGGCGTTGAAGGTAGCAGGGGAATGTTTTTACTTTTTGCTGCTTCAATTTTGCTGCTTCATGAATCTGTTTAGAAATAGGGTTTTGTTGCTTCTGTTTGATTCAGTGACGAGTATAGGGGTAATTCATGATTCATCCATTGTTTGCTTCTATTTTCCTGCCACTTTGTTCTTATTGCTTCTTGCCTTTGGTGTTTGATTTGGATCTGCCGATCTGATGCTTTTCGATTTGGCTTAATTTTATTTTCTTCATGGAGCTTTTTGCACTCTGGCTTTTGTTTTTAATCTTTTTCATATTGTGGCCATTGTTTTTAATCCAGTTTTGTTGCTTCTGTTTGCTGCTTCATGAAAATTATGATGGAGATGTTGGAACACTTAATGATAATTATGATTTTTGATGAGTTGCACCTTTGATTAGTTGAAAATTT
The DNA here is from genome assembly GCF_003086295.3 of Arachis hypogaea. Lineage (NCBI taxonomy): Eukaryota > Viridiplantae > Streptophyta > Magnoliopsida > Fabales > Fabaceae > Arachis > Arachis hypogaea. The sequence goes on along the minus strand of NC_092055.1, from coordinate 119,578,858 downwards.
GCTAGTAATTGTATCTTTTGAATGTAGAACACTATGGGTTTGTCATTATGTACGTTTTATTTTTTGTTTAGTTATAAACTTTGATGTTTGAAGTTGTTTGTGAACCTCTAATCTTAAGTAATGGATAATTTATTATGTGAAATATTAAATTTTATTAAGTTATAAATTATTGAATTTTATTAAGTTTAATAATTTTATTTAATATTTAATTAAACCGGTTGAACCCCAGTTGAACCCCGGTCGAACCAGTGAACCATTGAACCAGTGACCTCACCGGTTTATTGACCGGTCCGGTTCTCGCAACCTTGGTTAGAATATCAACATCTTAGATACTTTTGATTTAATTAATTAGTGGATATGTTAGGGTTGTTAGATTTAATTAGTTAGAAGACCATTGGTAGAACATTACAAGATGATTAGTTAATGTAGATGAAGTTCTATTTTTTACTGAATAATTTAGAATATTATTAATTAATGTTATTATATGATTTTATCCATAAAATAGAGTATTTTTTAATTAAATTATTTAATTAGTTAAAAGACCATTAATTAAAAGAGAATATCAGAAGATGATTAATTAACTTTTTAACTTTAGATAAATATTTTTTTACCGAATACTTAATTATATTAAGATATTACTAATTCGTGTTGTTATATGATTTTATCCATTATAATGCTGGAGTCATAGTTCTTTTCTAAATCTCAGTGCCCACTCAAACATATCCCTTAATAACCCTCGTAAGGTGTCAAAGTACTACTCGCATCCCTCTTTGTTTGGACTCTACGTTGTATTGATAAGATACCTCTTGTCCTCTATTAGTTTGAACCGGGTCATGAAGTTGGAAGTCATGTGATGTATGAAATAAACATGGTGAGCTGTTGGAGGATGCCAACTACTATTGAATGCATTAAGGGAAGCGCGTATGACTTGATATCTATCAGATGTGAGAAGGCTCTATTGCGGAGTAACTTGTTTCCTCAAATTTGTCAGGATAACGACCATGACTCGGTAGACTCAGACTCCACTAACGATAAAATGTTATAGGCAAAATGTTGTTATTCCTATCTTGGACCACAACAATTAGCAGTATATTCCTGTATTTTCTATACAGATATGTCCTGTCAACTGATACAAATGACTTGCAGTATTTAAACGCTTCGGCACATGGAGGGAAGGTCCAAAATACCTTATAAGCTGGCTATAATCTCTGTTAATCATGTTCCTTTTGCAATAAGGAGCAGCAACATAATCGTGTATGGTCTCAGAGAGGCATTGTTGTATAGCTTGTAATTGGACGAAAATCTTGTTATACGACTTTTTTCAATCACCATAAATTTTGAGCAATCGCCTTCTGCTTTGTCATTCACATTTTTCGATATGATAGCTTGAAATGATAACTCTGTTGTACTACACTTTGCAACACTGGAATGGAAATAAGGGATCAACATGTATAATTGACAGGATCACAGTGCAAATCATATTATGTAAAACTCGAACAATTAATAAATAATTAATTCATAAATTAAAATTTATTCTAAAAAATAAAAAATGTGATTTTTATGGTTTAATATGATAGAGAAAATTAAAACAAGAATTTTGACACTAATTTTAAAGAATTTGGCCCAAAATTAGGCCGAATGGGCCAAACTGGTCAAACTGGATCCAAACCAGGCCCGTGGGCCCAACCCACTCGCCTAATTAAATGAGTTCAGCTCATTTTTCTCTCCACAACATTATTCAAGAGGAAAGCCACAAATTCCTTCCAGTTTTTCCAGCCTTTGATTTCAAAAATATTGAGTAAAGGTGTTGAGATTTTGAGCTCTTTAACGTTAGAGGATCCAATTAGCTTGAGAAAAATGCTTAATCTTGCCTCTTTGATCCGTGAATATGGTAAGAATCCTCAACCCATAGTGAATTTATTGAGTATATGTGATTTGTTGTTGAGTTTGTATGTGTGGGTGTCTATAAGGAAGCTGCGGATTGTACGAGAAAGTTGATATATGGTTGTTGCTGAATTGGTAAGGTTTGGGCTGGTTTTAAAGGGTTTGGAAATTGTATGTTTTGACATTGGTAGGTTTTGAAAATAGAGGTTTGAGGATTTTGTGTAAATTTGATTTTTGGCCAAATTTTGGCGAGCCATAACTCGGCTTTCGGACTCCCAAATTGTTTCAAACTTTTTTCATATGAAAATTGGGTTTGTGAAGTTTACGTCGTTCAAAGAACAGATGAAAAAAATTTTAAAACAAAAAAGTTATGTGTGTCAGAAGTTCGGAGTGCAAAACTAAAATTCTGCAGCATTCAGCATTTTTGCCACTTTGCAAGTCTTGCATACGCGACCACTGTACGCGACGTGACCAACCCTTTCGGGTTTGGCATATTGTGTACGCCAGCAGGGAGCTTGCGTACGCGAGCAGTGGTTTTAGAGGAGTTGCGTACGCGACCACCTGTACGCGACGCGACCAACCTTTTCGGGTTGGGCAGCTCGCGTACGCGAGGAAGCAAAAATGCACACCCTTGACCCTTGTTTTCAGCAAAGATGAGTTTTGTGTTTTAAAACCTAATTTCAAACTTCTAAGCCTCTATTTTCATTCTTTTAGCCCTAAATCCTAATAGTATGCCTAGTAATGAGATGAAGCTAGAAAATGTGGTAACTTGTGGATGAAGGAAGGGGTGAATTAATGATGAATCATGATTAATGATGATTATATGGATTGCTGATGATGGTGGTGGAAGTGTTATTTATGTTATAAGCTGAATGGATGTTTTTAACAATGAATTATGGCTGGTTATGGATTATGTTATGAGCAGGATGGCAGTCTAAATATTGAATCATGGCTGAGTATATACATGTATATGATTATTGATTGATAATGTGATTTGATGCACTTCCGAATATCTGAGATACGAGTTTTCTTGGGTGAAAGCAGTGGCTAGCCACCACGTGCTCCAGGTTGAGACTCGATACTCTGCTGACCCTATGTCGTAAGTATGGTCAGACACTATGAAAGTTTCGGATGAGCTCACCTTCGTGGATAAACACCAGTGTGGGTGTTATTTGATTATGATTATGATTGAGAATTACTCGAGTTGGGGATGCACGACAGAGGGACAGTCCAATGGTTAGCTACCAGGACTTATTAGGTTGGCTTTATAACCGACAGATGAGACTCATCAGCCACTAGGACAGGCATGCATCATATGCATCTATATGTTTGTTTGGTGTGACTTGTTTGGATTGCCTAAGTGATTGCACAAACTATTTGCTACCTGTTTATTTGTTGTAAAAGCTTTCTATTTGTGATTTCCTTGCTTGTAGTAATAATTGTGTTTGTGACATTTGAATTCTAGCGGTGGTTGGGAGGTTTGGAGGAGTTGGAAAGTGGAGTTTTAGATAGACCGAAGACCCTTAGCTAGTTGCCTATTTCATTTTCATGGTTTAGTTATGTTTATAAGCTTTAATTATATGTCAGAAGTTCTAGAATTTCCTTCGGCTTTCCTAGGACATTATATATTAGATATGTGTGCACTGTTACCATGTTGAGAACCTCCGGTTCTCACCTCATGTGGATTTTGTGGTTTTCAGATGTAGGACGGCAGGTACCTCGCTGAGGCATTTTGGAAGCTTTTAATTAGCGAAGATCCTTATACCATTCAATGCCATGATCTGTGTGTTAAGTTTTTTCAGGCTATATAGGGCAGAAATGGCTTAGAGGATGGAGAGGAAGCTTGCAAAAATGGAAGGAACACAAGAAACAAAGGAGATGACAAGCGAAGATCGACGCGTACGCATGGCTCACGCGTGCGCGTGACTTGAAGCTTTTTACAGCGACGCATACGCGTACCTGACGTGTATACGTGACAAGCGAAATTACATGGCGACGCGTGCGCATGACTGACGCATACGCATGACACGCGAAGAGGACCATCGACGCGTAGGCATGACTGACGCATGCGCGTGACATGCGCCACGTGTAGAAGACGCTGGGGGCGATTTTGGGCTGAGTTTGGACCCAGTTTTTGGCCCAGAAACATAGACTAGAGCCAGGGGACAAGCAGAGACTCAAGACACATTCACTTTTACACAATTTTAGTTTTAGTTTTGAATCTGAGAGAGAAAAACTACTTCTTCCTCTAGGGTTCTACACATTCATAGTTTTAGAGCTTTATGCTTTTGATTGGGATATTGAGAAGAGTTACTACCTTCGTTGAAGTTTCCATCATTCTAGTTTGTTTCCTTATTTTCTTATTCTTTTAATCATCCATTTACCCTGTTCAGAATTACATATGGCTTGCATTGATTTTGGAATTTATTAACGCAAGAATTATTTTTACATTTAATTTCATTATTGGCTTGAGTATCATCTTTCCTTAATTTATCATTTCAAAATTAGCTTTTATTAATTTAATTTTAGTTACCATGTCTCTTCTCTATTCCCTTTACATGTCTACGAAATTGGCATCCATGTCAATGGAGTAGGCTCTTAACTTGACTTTGGAGTTGATTGATAGGAGATCCTTGAGTTGGAATACTCAAGTGTTAATTTACAATTGGAAGTTGTTGGCTAATTCTTGAGTCACTAACGCTAATCCTTCCATAGGAGAGGATTAGGACTTGTGAATTAGAGTTGGCTCAATTACTTGACTTTCCTTTATTCGGTAAAGGTTGACTAAGTAAAAACAACAACCTCTTACTATTACACTTGGGAAAAATTCAACAAGGATAGAACTTCTGATTAATCTTCTCCTGGTCAAGGCTTCTTTATTTCAATTACACAAAATCTCTCGTTAATTTTCATTGCTTTAATTTATGATCATTTATTTTTATGTTTTCCAACTTTAAAATTTCTTGGAAAATCCCTGACTAATAAATTGCACTCTTTTGTCAACTCGTTGGAAGACGACCTGGGAATTCTACTCCCAGTATTTTATTCTTAAATTGTGACAACTCTTTTTAAATTGATAAGCGAAATTTTTGTCGGTTAAGAACTGTACTTGCAACGCTATTTTCACTATAAATTCTTAATCGGAAAATTTTCACCCGTCAGGCCACCGCGAGGGTTTTATCGTTTGCATCATCAAGCTCTATCTCTTTCACAATTTAAGCCAGAAAGATTTGAAAAGAAGAAAAAGCTTATAGGTTGATTCCGTTTGAGTTGAGAATAAGGGCTTGTCCTAGAGCCATTTTGGAGAAACTTACAATTTCTTTGACTTTGGATTACTGATTCAATGATTTGAATGGAAACAAACAACTGAGGAAGAAATTGATATGCCTAAAGAAAAAGGTGGAGAAGTGGAGAGACAGTAAGGGTTTTGATGGAGAGGTGATAGCGATTGATTCAGAGACAGCTGTGAATGCGGTGGTGGCTGCGACAGGGGAGAAATTACAGAGTCTGCGAGTGAATAGCAGGAAGAAAAGGGGATGAATCGATTTAGAGTAGGAGATGAGTATTTACAAAGTTATAAACAAAACTTTAACAATTGGTTATTTTTTCTAACAAAACTTATCTTGTATGGATATAACTTTAATTTTAATTTTTTATAGTCAGTTTTGTCAGTATCTAAATATTTTATAATTAGAAATGACTATTTACTAAGTGTTCCGAGGGTTATCTGAAATTGAAAGTCGATCTCGGATGAGATCTTCTGGTGTGGTCAGAGCAGTTGTGTCCGACTTGCTGGATCTTGAGGTGCTACTGATCCTTGGTCACCAGAGGGTGGTGGTACCTGCAAGAGACTCCGATGCTTAAGTTAGAACGAGCTTTAAGCAAGTTTTTTGTAAAATTGGAGTATGAGTTATACCTGGGTACTCCAGTGTATTTATAGTAGTGTTTGATGATCTTCCTTTGAGATAAGTTTGTTATCTTATCTTATCTTTTGTGAGTAAGATCATATCTTTGGCCAACCGCCTTCTAGTAGTCGGTGGTCCTTTCAGTCTGGGCCTTCTTAGGCCTCCTTGGGACTCTGCAGTGATCTTCCGAGCTCTTTGTGAAGAGCTCGTTGTAATGGGCCAACCTTTAAAGAGGTCGGTCCTTTGTCTTCATGTAAATCGGATCTTATAGCTCGGTCCAGGGTATGAACAGTGCCCCTGCTTGAGCTTCAATCTTTCCCTGAGTTTGTGCTTCCGAGCTTTAGCCTTTTTGGGGAAGTCATGTTCAAGCATCTGTTTGGTTGTGTCCAGTCTGCTCCTTCTTGTGCGAGTTTTGCGTCTTTAAATGTTATTTCAAAAATGCGAAGCGTTTTTGCGTTCGCTCCTTTATTGCTACGTTTTTTTCTTCGAGGGGGGGTTTCCTCCTTGGGAATGCGCACGCGCTTTTAATGCCTATTGATTGGGGTTTTATTCTATTTTGCCGTTCCATTCCCTCGCTTTATTTTAAAATTGAAAAGCCTTTAGACCTTGGTTTTCAGTTTCTTGCTTTCATCCATTTCATTTGCTTAGTGAAGAGAGGTTTTTGTTCGTCCTTTGATTGCCCCAGCATCGCTCCTTTCTTAGATTTTTGGAGTTTCCATTTTCTTTTAGTGGAGATTTGTTCGTGGCTTGCTGCTTGCTTGCTTATCTTCTTCCTCAAGTTGGTGCTTTTTCTTCATGCATTTTTTGTTTTATGCGTTTTATTTGTTGCCCTCCTTTGCGCTTTACTCTTGCATGCTCTCTTTATGTACAAAGTTTTGATCTTTGCTTTTCTTTTTGAAAAAAGGTTAAAGCTTTTATGTGCCTTTGTTTCTTGATAGTTACAATCTTTTTATCTTGTTGTTTATGTGGAGAGATGTTAGTATCTAGGTTTCTGCGTCGTTTCCTTTTCAGCACTCTGCTCTGTTGTTGCCTCTAAAGGGTACCCCTGGGCTTTTGGTATTGATTCGTTGCTCTTTGTAAGACCCGGGGTTCCCTTTTGTTTACCGTACCTGATGTTTGTTGGTTGTTTCTTCCTATTATGTTGTTGTTCGAGTTGTTTGGTAGTGACCCCCTTTTTGTTCTCTTGTTGTAGGTGTAGTTTCTATATGTCTTCCCGTAAGAATATTGTTTAGATGTCCACCAAAGTCCCTGCTGGTATGGCCAATTGGTTGGATTCGATAGTTTTGATGTGTGTTACTGTGGCCGATCCAGAGTACTGTGAGAGGCTTAGGAGGTTCCACAATGTGTGTAGTAATAGGGAGGACGAGAAGAATTACGAACTGTTGTCGCCCGATCCTGAGGAAAGGGTTAGTTTCCCTCCCTTAACTCGGGAAGAACGTCCTTTCTTCTATGCCTATGACTATTTCTTTAGCCAGCTAGGTATTACCCTTCCTTTTACTGCCTTTGAAACCAAACTCCTGTGGACTTGTAATGTGGCCCTGTCACAGTTTCATCCGAACTCTTGGGCTTTCATGAAGATTTTTCAGTTATTGTGGCAAGAGCTGGGTGTCTGACCTACAATATCCCTTTTTCTTTACCTGTTTGTGTTGACAAAACCTGGGGTGCCCAAGAAGAAAGCTTCTTGGATTTCCTTCCGAGCTACCCAGGGGAAGAAAGTGTTTTCGATGTTTGATGACTCTTTTCGGAACTTTAAAACTACTATTTTAAAGTCTGAGCTGTTGAGAATGTTCGCCTTTTCTTTTTGGATGAAAATGATGAACCTACTTTTCCTTTATGGTGGCAAAAAGAACCTTAGCCCCTAAGTACCTTTGGAAAAGTTTAGATGAGGTAGAACAGGCCTTTGTGGGTGTTTTAGAGGAGCACTGGGGGAACCTCCTCATCTGGATACGAAGATATTTTTAGGAGATCCTTCCCTCCTTCGTGCTGAGCTAGGTAGCATCCGACCTCTTTCTTTACAGATAGTTTTCTTCTATTGTTTGTGAATTTATCCTTTTCCGACTGTGTAATCGTTTTCCTGGCTTCTTTTTCAAAGATGGTTAAATCTTCAAACTCTATGAAGTCTTTTCGGAAGGCCAAAAAGGCGGTGGTTGCCCAAAATCTGTCAAATAAGACGTTGGGGGAGGGGTCTTCGGCACAACTGCCTCCGAAGAAACTGGTGGCTGAGTCTCAAGGTATGAGGAAGATTATCCCGACCCCGAGAGTTCAGACAGTTCCATCTGACCTATCTCAGACGACCTCTGGTGCTGCCTCCTCTCCTACTGCTGCTGGTCTCCCTCCCAAGAAGCAAAAGACTGTTGGGACTTATAACCTTGATGACAAAGAATTTGATGGTGTGGCCTTTGCCACAGAATTGATTACTCCTCATGGTAAAGTCCCTCTAGACGATATTTTGATCCTTCACCACCTTGATTTTATAACGAGCAATAGCATTCGGATGGCCAATCTTGGTGCGGCCTTATCCCGAGTTGTCCAGAAGTCTCCGGTTCATGCTACCAGAGCCTTTATGGAGGATGCTAAGTCTGAGTATGATAGGATTAAGGCTTTGAAAGACGAGCTGGATGCTGAGGTGGCTAAATTGGAGCTTGATGTTGAGAAGGAGAAGTCTCGAGCTACTGCAGCGGAGGCGAATGCAAATCTGGCCGAGGAGACGGCTAAAAAGTGTAAGGAGAGTTATACCCGCACATATGGCGAGCTCCTGGAGACTAAGGAGAGACTTCAGTCTGCTCAGGACGATTATGCCAAGCCTCAAGGTCATATGGTAAGCAGTATGATCGAGATGTATGAAAATCTAAAGGCCCAAGTCTAGGTTCTTGCTCCCGAGCTCGACCTCTCTTTATTCAGTATGGACAATGTGGTGGAGGATGGCAAGATCGTGCCTGTCCCTGATGAAGATGAAGGTCCTCCCCTGGTGCCGCCAGCCAAGGCTTCTGTAGCTTCAGCTTCTACGGCCCCTTCTACCGAGGTGGTCCCTCCTGAGCCTGACCTAGAGATCCTGACTGGCCCAGACGGGGTTGTTGGAGCCGTCCCTATCTCGACAATCCCTCCTTCTCCTCAGGGTGCCGCTACTGATGCGACTTTGGATCCTTTATGATTCTTTATTATATCTCTTTTTTGATTATGTATTTGGTATAGTCCGACCTGTGGACTTTGTTGAACTTGTTAGTTTTTTGTAAGTTTCTGTGGGTGACTCTGTGACACTTAGTTGCTTCCTAGCAACTTTTACAAAAAAAACTTTAAACTCGGCAGCCTTTGAGTCTTTACTACTTTAATTTGTGTTGAATGATGCATTTACTTTGCTTGTGTTGATATGCTTTGTATTTGGAGGTTGTTTTTCAACCTTTGTTTGGAGGAGGTTGCTCTTCAACCTTTATATAGGTGCTTTGGGTTTCCTTGGTTTGACACCCCTTGAGGTGGGGTTTGCCTTGGTTTCCCTTGCGATAGCTACCTCATTTTAGTCAGCTATATCATTTTTGCAACTTGTCATCCGGGCTTCTTAGTCAGATTCTGTTTCGAGGGTTACTTGAAACTGGAGGTCGATCTCGGACGAGATCTTCTGTACTGGTCAGAGCTGTTGTGTCCGACTTGTTGGACTTGGTGGTGGTGCTGATCCTTCGTCACCAGAGGGTGGTGGTACCTGCAAGGGACTCCGATGCTTAAGTTAGCAAGGGTATTAAACAGGTTTTTTGTAGAATCAGAGTATGAGTTATACCTGGGTGCTCCAGTGTATTTATAATGGTGGGGAGTGACCTTTCTGGAGATAAGATAGTTATCTTATCTTATCTTTTGAGTGAAGTCATCTTATCTTCAAGGGAACCGCCCTTATCTCTCTAGGCTTGGGCTGCCTTTGGATTTGGGTCGTGTTCCTCTGTTTGGGCCCTTTTGGGCTTTCCTGGTGATTTGGCCGAGCTCTTTGAGAAGAGGTCGGATAGTCCTGACCTGAAGAGGTCAGTCGACTTGTCTTTAATCAGCCTGGGTTGTACAGCTCGACCCATGGTATGAACAGTGCCCCTGCTTGAGCTTGGTCTTTTTTAAGGTCGAGTCCCTTAGAGTTCGATCCTTTCTGGAGAAGCCGAGTTCGAGAACTTTTGGTTGGTCTTTGCTGGGTAACATTTTCCCTTCAGTGGTTTTAAATGCAGAACGTTTTCTCACTCCCTTTAACTGCCTCGTGCGTTGCGCTTTTCCTAGGGAACGTGCAAAAGTTTTTAAGGATTTCATTAACTTCCTTTTTTGCCGTTTCCCTCTTTTAACTTTTGAAATTTCAAAGTGCCATCCCTTCAGTTTCTTCCTCTCCTTTCATTTCTCTTATCTGATTACTGGTGCTTCGTTTTTTTGTTTGTAAGGTGATCATCCACCACGGCTTCGTTGTTGCTTTACTCTTTCAGCGTTTTATCGTCTCCTTCCTAATACCGGTTGGTCTTTCTTCCTTTCTCTTTTCTTTTCCACGTCGTTCTTTTCATATTTGATTTTGAGAAAGTTTTGTTTGGAGAAAGTTTGGATCTTTCTTTTTCTGCTGTGTCTGATTGATGTTGTAATGTGTGTTCTGGGAGTTTCTTCGTCTTTTGTATGAACTTTTTTTTGCCTTTTCTGATGGTTGATGCTTTTAGGGCTTTGCATGTTGTTTCTGTTTTCTTTGATTTTGAAGTTCTTGGAATAATGACTTGTTTTGATTCTTTGAAAAAAAGTTGCGTCTTTGATGATTTTCACTTGGCTTGTTTTGATGTTGGTAGTTCCCTTTGCTGATAGACTGTAAAAAGATAGTAGCTTTGATGACATTTTGTGATTAAATTTCTTTTTTCGAAGTTTCGCTATTTGAAATCTTCTTTTTCTTGTTTGAGAGATGTCGAGACGTAAGCTATATATTTTTCTTGAAACCTTGCTCTGTTACTGCCTCCAAAGGATGCCCCTTGATTTTGGTTTGAGTCTTGGTATTTCCTTTTGCTACTTTTTCTGTACGCCTTAGATCGAGTTATATCCGTGTTTGCCCGAGCTGTTTTGTTGATTTGCCCGAGCTGATTGATTAGTAACCATTTTCTTTTTCTTACTGTAGGACTAGTTGACCATGTTTTCTCGCAAAAATATTGTCGAGACATCCTCTAATGTTCCTGAGGGCATGTCTGACTGGCTGGACTCCCTCGTCCTGATGTGTGTTTCAGTAGTTAATTCTGAGTATATCGTGGAGCTTAGAAAACATCATCGGATCTGTAGTAGTAGGGATCAGGAGAAAAGCTATGAATTGGTAGTGCCTAACTCTGATGAAAGGGTTTACTTTCCTACTTTGACCCAGGGGGAACGTCCATTCTTTTATGCTTACGACTACTTTTTCAGCCAAATGAACATCACCCTTCCTTTTACCTCCTTTGAGACCGACTTGTTGTGGTCGTGTAATGTAGCTCCATCCCAGCTCCGTCTGAACTCCTGGGGCTTTATCAAGATCTTTCAGTTGCTTTGCCAAGAGTTGGATGTCAAACCTTCTCAGACTCTCTTTCTTTACCTCTTTGTCTTGACCAAACCTGGGACTACCAAAAAGAGAGCTTCTTGGATTTCTTTCAGGTCTGCCCAAGGACACAAAGTATTTTCTATGTACGATGAGTCTTTTAGGGATTTTAAGAACTACTTTTTTAAGGTCCGAGCTGTTGAGGGATCTCGGCCATTTTCCTTGGAGTCGAATAATATAATGAACCTGCCTTCCCCTTATGTTGGAAAAAGAATGTTGTAGTATCTAGATATACGTGGGAGATGCCTGATGAGGTCGAGCAGGCTTTTGTGAATTTTCTTGGAGGGAATTTGGGGGCAACCTCCCCATCTCGACACAAAGAGATTCTTAGGAAACCCCTCCCTTGTCCGAGTTGAGTTGGGTAGTGGTCGACTTCTTTTTGCTTTGTTCGCTTGCTTTTTGTTTCTATTTCTTACAGTTTTGTAACTTGCTTTGCTGTGTGTTCCAAGGGTTACCTGAAACTGTAGGTCGATCTCGGACGAGATCTTCGGTGCTGGTTGGAGGCGACGTGTCCGGCTTGTGGATGGTGGCCGGGGCTGTTGTGTCCAATTTGCTGGACTGGCTAGCTGCTGATCCTTTGTCACCGGAGGGTTGTGGTATCTGCAAGGGACTCCGATGCTTAAGTTAGCAAGGGTATTAAGCAGGTTTTTAGTAGAATCAGAGTATGAGTTATACCTGGGTGCTCTAGTATATTTATAATAGTAGAGGATGACCTTTCTGGGGATAAGGTAGTTATCTTATCTTATCTTATCTTTGAGTGAAGTCATCTTATCTTCAAGGGAACCGCCCTTATCTCTATAGGCTTGGACTGCCTTTGGATCTGGGTCATGTTCCTCAATCTGGGCTCTTTATTGGGCTTTCCTGGTAATTTGGCCGAGTTCTTTGAGAAGAGGTCGGATAGTCTGACCTGAAGAGGTCGGTCGTCTTGTCACTAAACATCCCGAGTCGGACAGCTCGACCCAGGGTATGAACAGTGCCCCTGCTCGAGCTCAGTCTTTCTTTTTTGAGGTCGAGTCTTAGTTTTAGGACTTCAATCCTTCTTTTGTTGAAGCCGAACTCGAGCATCTGTCAACTTCCTCTTTGTAGAGTTTTTCTTTTTTGAATGCGGAACGTTTTTCCTTTCGCTTCTTCTAAAAGCGCACGCTTTGTATTAGCGTCCTGGTCTTGGGAATGTGCGAGGGTTTAATACCCTCATTAATTGATTTTTAATGCCCCGTTTCTCTTGGCTCTTTTATTTTGAACTTTACACAAAAGAAAATGGTTTCCTCTTCTTTGTAACTTCCCCCCTTTTCTCTATGTCCTTCTGTTTTGCGTTTTTCTTCTGCAACGCTGTGATTGTGGGTGCTTTTGCTCGAAAGGTGATTCTGAATTTTGTTGCTCCATCTTTCAACTTCTTCAGAGCTTTCTCTTTTTTCTTCAGGTTGGCATTCGTTTCTTTACTCCCTTTATTTCTTGGTAAAGTTTGGATTTTTGTTTGAGTGCATTGTTGGAAAGCTTGGACCTTCTCGCGTTTTTGTGCCTGCCTGTCATTGTGATGTACCTTTCTGGCTTTCTTTCGACCTTGTGTATATTTTGGTGTTTCTTCTGATAGTTGAAGCTTTGTTAGGGCTTTGCATGTTGGTTTTACTGCTTCTGTAGATTTTGTGGCGTTTTGGGATAAATGGCTTGTTTGATTTCTGAAAAAAGGTTGCGTCTTCCTTGACGTGTTCTGTTTGCTTGTCAATTTGTTTTTTACTGATAGACCAAAACTGTAGTTGAGAGATAGCTTTATTTGGTTTTTTCTTCACGGAGTGTTGGTTGTGAGAGGGTTCTTCATTGTTGAGATAGCTTTGTAGAGAACGATGGTCTTTTGATAATCTTGCTTTGATTTGCATCTTTCGTGTTGCCTAGAATCTTTTTGCTGGGATGTTTTAGCCTCTGTCGCCTTTTCTGAGTCTTTTGCTCTATATCACTGTCTCCAAAGGATGCTCCTGGACCTTGGTGTGTGTCTTGGGGCTTTCCTTTTACTGTTTGTTTTTTTATGAGTGATATTGTCCAAGTTGTTTTGATATCGCCCGCACTGTATTTGGTTAGTAATCCATTTTCTTTTCTTGTTTGTAGGACTAGTTGGCCATGTCTTCTCGCAAAAATATTGTCAAGGCGTCTTCTAAAGTTCCTGAGGGGATGTTTGACTGGTTGGACTCCCTTGTATTGCTGTGTGTTTCTCTAGCCAACTCTGAATTTTGTGTGGAGCTTAGGAAACATCACCGAATCTGTAGTAGTAGGGATCAGGAGAACAACTATGAGCTGGTAGCACCTGATTCTGATGAAAGGGTTTGCTTCCCCGTTTTGACCCAAGGGGAGCGTCCCTTTTTCTACGCATACTACTTCTTTTTTAGCCAGATGAACATCACCCTACCCTTCACTCCTTTTGAAACCGACTTGTTATGGTCGTGTAATGTGGCCCCCTCTCAACTTCACCCGAATTCTTGGGGTTTCATTAAGATTTTTCAGTTGATTTGTCAAGAATTTGATGTTAAACCTTCTCAAACTCTTTTTCTGTATCTCTTTGTGTTGACCAAGCCTGGGACTACCAAAAAGAAAGCTTCTTGGATTAATTTTAGGTCTGCCCAGGGACATAAAGTTTTTTTCATGTATGATGAATCCTTCAGGGATTTTAAGAATTACTTTTTTAAGATCCAAGCTGTTGAGGGAGCTTGTCCTTTCCTTTTGGATGAGAATGGTGAGCCCCGTTTTCCCTTAGAATGGCAGAAGAACGTAATGGTGTCTAGGTATACTTGGGAAATGTTGAACGAGGTCGATCAGGCTTTTGTCGCTGCCTTGGAGGATATTTAGGGGGAACCTCCCCATCTTGATACCAAGAAATTTTTGGGGAATCCATTCATTGTCCAAACTGTGCTGGGTATTCATTATATTTTGCTCTTACTTTATTTTGCTTTCTTCGTTTTCTGGTTTGTAATATGTTTCTGTGGTTGATTTTGTTTTTCAGAGATGGCAAAAAATAATGACTCTATGAAGGCCTTTAAGAAGGCAAGGAAGGCTACCGCAGCTCAGAACATCTCGGCCAAGGTGGCTGGAGAAGGGTCCTCTCAGGTTCTGTCGAAGCCATCCAGACCGAGCTCTCCTGGACCGAGGAGGATGATCCCTACTCCTCGGGTTCGTTTGGTTGATCTTCCACAGGCTTCTGCTGCTACCTCTTCTCCTACCGGCGCTCCTCCTCCGAAAAAGCAAAAAACAACTGAGCCCTTTAAGCTTGATGCCCCTGATTTTGATGCTGTCGAGTTTGTGGACCATCAAATTGGTCGTTATGGTACCATCCCTACTGACGATGTTTCTCTTCTTCGTCATCTGGACATTATTACTCGGAGCAGCATCAGGATGGCACACATGGGGGCGGCTTTATATCAGACTGCCAAGGATCTTCCTATTCATGCGACGAAGGCCTTTATGGAGGAGGCTAAGTTGGAGTTCGACCGGATGAAGTGTTTGAAGGAGGAGCTTGAGGTGAAGGTGACCAAGCTGGAGAAGGAGTTGGAGGGTGAAAAGGCTAGTTCTATTGCCTTGGCGGCTTCTGCAAAGTTGGCTGAAGACACAGCGTTGTAGGGAAATGATGCGTCTCAGGGAGGATTTGGAGTCTGTCCGAGCTGATTATGCCGAGCTCCAGGGTCACCTTGTAGGTAGCGTAAATGCTTCTTATGAGAACCTGAAGGAGCAGGTTCGGGTTCTTGCACCCGAGCTCGACCTTACTCTCTTCAGCTTGGACAACATTGTGAAGGATGGTAAAATTATTTCTGATGACCCTGATGATGATGTTGATCCTCTTCCTATGCCCGCCGCCAAAGCTTCTGTTGCGCCGACTTCTTCGACCCATGCAGTTATCCGTCCCGAGTCGGATCCTGATTGTCAAATCTTGAAATGGGATGATGGGACGGTGGATGCCGTGCCTCTTCAGACTCGCCCTTCTTCACCCCGTGCTGATGCAGCTGAGAAGTCTTCAGATCCTCAATGATTATTCTGGATGTTTGTGTATATAGCCCGGCTTGTGGACTTTGAACTTTTCATATTTTGTAATCGGTGGTTCTGACTTTTTGATACTCTTTTTTAGTTGCTTGTTTAGCAACTTTATTTTGAAAAACAAAGTAGTTTCTCAAGCTCTTGGGGCTGACTTTTGGTGGCCTCTTGAGTTCTTGTTATTATTATAGCTTGTTCCTTTCATGACATGTTTATCTGCACCTGTCAAATGTCTTTTAGGTTTTTGGGGAATGTTGGAGCCTTGTTGTCCGACCTCTTTTGATTGCCTTTGTATTTTCATATTTGTGGCTTGATTCTTTTGAGGTTGTGGATGTTTGGGTCCAACTTGTATGCCGACTTCTTCACTTTGGCCTGAAGTTATTTCTAGTAATCCGTTTTGTTTGGACCTTTGTTAGGTCTCTTTTAAGGATTTACTTTTTATAACGTTTGTGGGAGTCCGACTTCATCATGTCGGTCTTTGCTAAGTTATTTCTAGTAATCCTCTTTTTGGACCTTTGTCAGGTCTCTTTTAGGGATTACTTTTTATAACTTGTTTGTGGGAGGCCGACTTCATCATGTCGGTCTCTGCTAAGTTATTTCTAGTAATCCTCTTTTTGGACCTTTATCAGGTCTCTTTTAGGGATTACTTGTTTGTGGGAGGCCGACTTCATCATGCCGGTCTCTGCTAAGTTATTTCTAGTAATCCTCTTTTTGGACCTTTGTCAGGTCTCTTTTAGGGATTACTTTTTATAACTAGTTTGTGGGAGTCCGACTTCATCATGTCGGTCTCTTTTAAGTTATTTCTAGTAATCCTCTTTTTGGACCTTTGTTAGGTCTCTTTTAGGGATTACTTTTTATAACTTGTTTGTGGGAGGCCGACTTCATCATGTTGGTCTCTTCTAAGTTATTTCTAGTAATCCTCTTTTTTAGGGCTGGCCAGACCTCTTTCCAGGGATCTACTTTTTATAACTTTGGTTATTGTGGTTGACTGGTCCGACTTCTTTACGTCGGCCGGTCTTTAAGTTATTTTTAGCAATCCATTTTATTAAGACCTCGTCAGGTCCTTTCTATGGATCACTTTCAATAACTTCTTGCATTATTCTGTTTTCATCTTTGCCGATTTTGTAGAAATTGGGTTTGATCCCCGTTTGGTCGACCTTTTGATGAATTTGGTTTTCATCTTTGTTGGTCTTTATCGTGATCGCGCAGTGAATTTGATTTTCACTTTCTACCGATCTGTAGCTTTATAATCGGGCAATGAATTTTTAGCGTTTCAGATTAATGCGTCTTGAGAGTTTGTAGAAAATCTAAAAAACTTTTATTCAAAATAAAATGCAGATATATACATGTGGGAGTTTTATCCCTCTAAGTCGGGCAATTTGTAGATCTTAGCTTGGCACTTCATTAAAAAACCTTTTCAGGAAAAAGAGTGCGCCTTATCCTAAGATCCTTTATCACCCCTAACTATAGTACCTTCTTAGGTTGCAGGCATGCCATGACCTAGGAAGCTCTCGCCCTTCGAGTTCGGACAGTCTGTAGTAGCCCTTTCCAAGTACTTCTATGACTCGGTAGGGTCCTTTCCAATTTGCTGCCAGCTTTTCTTCTCTAGGTCGAGTTGTTCCGATATCATTTCGGATTAGGATGAGGTCATTTTCGGCAAAACCTCGCGGTACTACCTTTCGATTGGATCTTGAAGTCATTCGACGTTTTAATGCCTCTTCCCTGATCCGAGCTCTTTCTCGGATTTCTGGAAGTAGGTCGAGTTCTTCCCTTTGAAGTTGGGAGTTGGCTTCTTCATTGTGGTAGATCACTCTTGCCAACCCTTCTTCGACCACTACTGGGATCATTGCCTCCATTCCATAAGCTAATCGGAAGGATGATTGAAAGATGCAGAAGATTGATGGTTTAGAGGTTATAAAAACTCTCGTTGTGAGTATAGTTACTAAACCAAGCAATCAACCTTTCTTACAAACGTGTTGGTTGTCACAAGTAACAAACCCCTTTAAAAATTGTTAACCGAGTATTCAAATCTCGGGTCGTCTTCTCAAGGAACTGCGAGGAAGTGTGTTCTTATTATTGGCTATAAAGGTTGTAATCGGGGTTTAGAAGGTGAGAAGCAAGTAATTTAAATGACGAGTGAATTAAATGGCAAGTAAAAATAAATAATAACTGTAAAACAACTTTGTGCAAGATAAGGGAAATTAGAAGTCCAACTTAGTTACCCTTCTCAACAATAATGAAAGTTGTATCTTAATTCCACTTGGTCAACCTTTACCGGAGCAAAGGAAAACCAAGGGACTAATTAAATTGACCTTTGAATCCTAATTATTTCCTAAGAAAAGGTTGGGATTATTTAAGTTCAACTTAATTAGCAAGATGACGATTATTAATTATGTTGAGTTTAATAACTGTTGAGTTACTGAATTCTTAACCAAAACCAAAAGGGGAAAAAGTAAATTGCTGAAATAATAAAGGTGTCCTTAGATGGGAAACAATGGCAACTTAAATCAAGAGAACAATCACTAACTGAAAATACCTCAAATTATCATTAATTCAATTAGAAATCTGTAACATGGAATAATTCTTAGATCAATTTATAATAATAATCAATTCAAATGTTGGAATAAATAAATAGAAGTAATACTAAAAGAACATTAAACCTGGATCCAGAGTTACTCTTAAAACAAGAAGAAATCCTAAATCCTAAAAGAGAGAGAGAGAAGATCTCCCTCTCAACTAAATCTAAATCATTGAAAGGTGAAAATATGCGAGCTCTCTTTGAATGGAAGCATTCCCACACTTTATAACCTCTGGTCTATGCTGTCTGTACTTGGATCTGGGCCAAAAAGGGCTTCAGAATTCGCTGGGGGCGTATTCTGTAATTTCTGGTGCGTGGCCTCTGTCACGCGTCCGCGTGGGTCACGCGGTGACGTCATTCGGAGCTTTTCCTTGCCACACGGTCGTGTCAGTCATGCGACCGCGTCATGTGTATTCTGCTTGAGGCGCACGGTCGCGTCAGGCATGCGGCCGCGTCGCTGCTGATTCGTGCTTGGCACGCGATCGCGTCATCCATGCGATCGCGTGGATACGAATTTCTTTAAAGCTCCATTTTGCTTCCTCCTTCCATTCTAGTATGTTTCCTTTTTCCATCCTTTTAAGTCATTCTGCCTTTAGAAAATCTGAAACTACTCAACACACTAATCACGTCATCGAATAGAAATAAAGGTAATTAAAATGATTAATTTTTAAAGCTTAGAAAACATGTTTTTCATTATATGACATAATAAGGAAGGGAAAGTAAAACTATGCAATTAATGTGAATAAGTAGGTGAAGAGTTGAATAAATCACTCTAATTAAGCACAAAAGAACTCATGAAATATGGGTTTATCAACCTCCCCACACTTAAACACTAGCATGTACTCATGCTAAATCCAAGGTAAATAATTAAGGTTAAAGTGATGGAGTGTTATGAAATGCAACCTATGCTAAATGCATCTACCTAATGAGTCATGCAATTCTAATTCATCCACTCATATATAAAGTTTACAAGTAGCTAAGTTAATTCACATTCTCAAGGGGTTATGTATATATATATAGCCAACCCTTAAATAATAAAGTACTTTAGCAAATGAGATGGGAAAGAAAACATTGTACAAACTTGCAAAACAATTAGTAAATTTTGAGCACAGATATATGTTGATGAGTTATTGAACCCTCACTGGATTTTGTGTTTACTCTCTAGTCACTCAGTGTTCATTGGGTTTATTCACTCTATTTTTCTTTTTATTCTTAATTTCTACAGCTTTGTTTTTCATCTAACCAATCAATAATTATAGAATATAGTCATACCAAAAAATCCTGAGGTCTTAATTAAGGTTGTAATGTGGTCAAGGTAAAGGTAAGGATTTATGTATAGGGTCAAGTGAGCTAATAAGTGAATCCTTAATTAGACTAAGATCTCACCTAACATACATATTCAGCAAGATAAAACTTCTTTACCTATTTTCCCATAATTTCCCACTTATTGTTACATGCTCATGTTTCACTTTTTATCATTTTTTCCATGTGCATTGTTTTTATTTTGCATTGGGGAATTTCTTTTGTATCCCCTTTTATATGCTGAAAAAATTAACTTTTTTTTTAATGCACATGATAATTGAATCATTTAGATTTTCTCATGAGCATGCTTCCCAAATTTTATTTTATTCCTTTTAACTTCTCTACCTTTTGTTTCTATCATCCATGTTCCCAAAAGGTTTCCCACATTTAACTCTATTTATAATTTTCTATCTTAAGCTAACCAAGGATTCACTTGGGATTTTATTTTGTTTTTCTGCTTAAGGCTAGTAATTTGGCTAAATAGAATAAAGGGGTTTTGAAAGGCTCAAGGGGGCTAACAAGGGTAATGTAAAAGGTAGGCTAATTTGGGGTGAGTAAGCTAAAATCAAATGATGACCTCAATCATTCTCTTGGTATGTATCTATTCTATATTCTATAATTGGACATATAGATTAAAGCAAAGTAAAGAACATCAGAATAAAAAGAAATGTGACACACAGAAATGAAATTATGGTTTGAATGCAACCATACAATTTAAGCTCAAGACTCACAGACTATGTGTTCTCTAACTCAAGCATCATATATCATTCATATATTGTATGCAGGTTTAGTTAAAAATTCCCATTATTCTCTTGAAAAAATTATTTAGGGTAGCTTTTAAAGTTTTAATGTTCCTCCTTGATGAAATGTTGTCAACTAACATGTAATGCTATATATACAAGGTGTGGGTTGTTTTGATTCTGTTAAAGTTTCTAGTTTACTTCCTTTCTATATTTTTCTATTTAAACTATACTATCTTATGCTAAAAAGGGTAAACTATACTAATTAATCCACTAATAAATCAGAATTGCAAACTAAACTAAATAACTAAAATAAACTAAATGGCTAAAGTATGAACTAAAGATGCAAAATGCAGCACATAGAGTAAAATACACAAGTAGCAATGTATAAGTACTCAGAAAATAACAATAAAAGAAAAAGAGAAAAATACAGAAAAATATCCAAAATAAAAGAAAAAGTATGTAGTGGTTCACCAAAATAAACGCCAGAGATGGCGACCTCCCCACACTTAAAATGAAGCATCGTCCTCGATGCTCAATCAAGCCTGGTGTGAAGAAGTGTTATCAATGGTAGGGATGGTAGCTGGGGTCTCCGTGGTGGTGGCGGGCTGAGGGTCTGGCTGCTGTGGAGGTGGGACGGACTGGAGCGGGATCTCCGGATCTGCAGCCTCTATCTGGGGCATAACCTCCTGATGCGGGGCAGCCTGCTCTGTGGCTGCCTGCTGATGAGTCTCTGCCTGGGAATGAGGCTCCTCCTCGTGCTCATCCTCCTCCTCGTGCTCATCCTCTGATGGCTCTGAAGGGGTGTCGGGCTCGGAGGGGATGTCGACGCCCTGTCTGATCATCAGCTTCAGATGGGAAGAGCGTCGCCTGCTGCAGCGCTCTAATCTCTCATACCGGCGCCTGTTACGACGCTCCATTTGATCAAGCTGGCGGAATAGACGGTGCACGAGGCGATAGACCGGCTCAGAGGCGGGTGGAGGTGCAGTGGTGGCAGCAGGGGCAGCTGGGGCAGCTGTGGATGAAGAGGGTCCAGCAGACGGAGGGGCTGTCTCATCAGTAGCAGTGACAGGTGGTGGTCTGTAGCCCAAAGCAAGGAAGTTCCTGCTGTGCGGGATGATCTTCCTGCAGTCCGCTGCTGGTGGTCTCTCATCGGCATCCTCCCTAGGCACATCAGCCTGACGGCCTAGCCGTGTAACCAGGTAAGGAAAGAGGAGGGTGCCTCGTACGTGGGCCCTGGCCATATAATGCCGGATAAAACGAGGTAAGTATATGTCCTTACCCTCCAGCATACACCAAAGGAGGGTGATCATGGTAGCCGGGATCTCCGTCTCGTGAGTACTCGGCATCACAAAATTACTCAAGATCTGATGCCATAGCCGAGCCTCATCATTTAAGTACACTCTCTTGATCCCTCTAGGCATATTGGTGTTCTGACCCATCTCCCAAGGAACAGCAGGGTCGAGAGCTATCCGTGCCTTTACGGCATCCCAGTCAAACTGCATCTGGCCCATGTCCTCCTCAGCTTGTGCAAAACCATCTGGCTGATCGGACTTAGCTGGGAGCTGGAGAATGGTCTCTATGGCTTCCTCTGTGACCAGAATTTGCTTTCCCCTCAGGTTCACTGCATCTAGGGTAGTAAGGTAGTAGTTGCAATAGAATTCCCGGACCCAAGATGTATTACCTCTGTCAGTGGTCTCTCCAGAAAGTACCAGCCCCTTTGCTTGATTTGCTCAGTAGTGTACTGCTGGAGGGCTTCTGGAATCTTCAAGGTACGTTCCAGGTATAGATTTCTGGAGTTTGCAAAAGCCGGGTACTTCAGTTCACAGTATCGGTTTGCAAATTTTATAGGATCATTTGCAGGAAGCAGCTGGTTAGCTTTCTCCTGCGGTGTGAAGTTCTTCTCCCGCCATGAGGTATCGTGCATTAGAGAAATGATGGACTGGGAGGAATCTCCTCTCTTGCGCTTGCCAGTGGCCTTGCCTTTACCTTTCTTGTGTGAGGCAGACATCCTGAAAAACAGAAAATTAGGAATGGATAAAAAAATAGGAAAGCAAATAGGCAATTAAACAAAGGAAACTCAAAGCGGTAGGGGAGAAATAGAATAAGGAAAATGAGTAATTGAAATGTGATTGAATTTATGTTAAATGGAAAAAAAATAAGCAATATGCCATGGTTAGAAAGTTAGAGGAAAGTGAAAATAATCAGAAAAGAGACCAAAAGGGTTGGTATGGTTAGGATTTGAAAAGAAATTAGTAATTTAAAATCAGTGAGTTAGGAAGGTAAGTGGCATAGAAAAATTCCATGTAACAAGGATTCACAGGTAAGAATAGAAGTACTCATAATTGAACAAGCAGTTTATGAACCAGGAAATCAAAAAGGATGAGAAAGTCTGCCATAGCATGCATGTAAAGGTTTGGGTAAAGCAAAGTAAAACAGATTTCAGAAATGCCAAACCAAAACATGAATGAAAATAATTTTAAAAAAAATTTGGGCAGCATTCCGGCTAAAATTGGATTGTCCCGGAAAATAAACAACAATTTAATCAGTTCATATGAATTAAAAAAAAATCAAGCCGCATGTATATAGATATAAAATAAACATAAAAACTCAATGTAAACAGCAGCAACATACAAGAAAGCAGCATATGAATCATGATTATAGCAGCAACAGATTTGCACATAGGGTAAAACAGAAGTAAGAGTAGTGCAAGTAAACAGACCTAGATCCACTAACCACAGCCTAAGCTACCTAACAACCTAAGAATCCACTACAACATGCAAGTCTAACTATCCTAATTATGAACATAAATGGAATAAAAAATACAGAAAAGTGACGAACAGATAAAAAAATGGTTGCGTGTTGCGGAACCTGGTAAGCGGAAGGGGTGGAACAGGGAAGAAGGTGGCTGCGGCGGCGTCCGGTGCGGTGGTGGTGCACGGCGACGCGGTGGTGGCGGCGGAGGGGGTTGGTGTCGGAGAAAGGGTTTAGGTGGTGGGTGGTGGTTGGAGGGAGAGGATAGGGTTGCTGGCTGAAGGGGTGGGGCGCGGTGGATGGCCGGCGGTGGTGGGCGGTGGTGGCGGTGAGCAGCGGTGGAAAGGGAAGGAGAGAGGAAGAAGGAAGGAGAGAGTAGGGGAGGGGTGGTACGGCGGCGGTGGCGGGTCGGCGGCGGCGTCTGGGTGATGGTGCGGTGGCGGCTGGAAGGTGGTGGGTGGTGGTTGGAGGGAGAGGAGGCAGAGAAGGGGAAGAGGGTTGGGGGTGAGGGCTGTGCGACTGATAGGGTTCGCGGGCTGGGGGGGTTATATTTTCGAATCCACGCAGCCGCGTGGGGCACGCGGTCGCGTGGTTGGGACGAGAATGGGAGTGACGCGATCGCGTGGGGTGCGCGATCGCATGCGAGGGGGAAAGAAGGGTGACGCGATCGCATGGGTCGCGCGATCGCGTCGCTGGAAGTCGTGCTAAACGTACGACTCCAGCGCCGTTTTAGCGCAACTCTCTGTCTCCTTTTGGGGCGATGTGCAATCCATGCAACGCGATCGTGTCGCTCACGCGGTTGCGTGGGATTGGTATTGGGTAAGTGACGCGATCGCATGGGGCATGCAATCGCGTGGGCCAATTTGTGCGAAACGCACAAGGGCCGCACGATTCCAGCCCAACTTTCTGTTCGTTGGATCCTTACGCCGATATATATATCACGCAGCCGCGTGGGTCACGCGGTCGCATGGGTGGTGTTTTTCGCGATATGACGCGATCGCATGGGGCATGCGGTCGCGTCGTGCAACCACTTTTTTTTTTATGCATGAAAAGTGCAGAATGCAATGACTATCATGAATGCTTATGCATGATTCCAGGTTTAATAAATTAAAATGAAAAAGGAAAAATTGAAAGCAATTAACAAGAAATAAATTGAAAAAGAAGCGACCATACCATGGTGGGTTGTCTCCCACCTAGCACTTTTAGTTAAAGTCCTTAAGTTGGACATTGAAAGAGTATCCTGTTATGGTGGCTTGTGTTTAAATTCGTCCAAAAATCTCCACCAGTGCTTGGAATGCCAATAGCCTCCGGGGTCGCAAACTAGGCATGTAAAGCTTCTGCGCAGCTTTAAACAGATATCCAGCCTCCCGGGATGACGAATGTCAGAACATAATCCATGATCCCAAGCTGTGTTTTTAGATCCGCCTTCGTTTTGATTTGTAAGTTTCCATTCGGGCGGGTTAAAGAGTAGAATCTCACCGTGGCGACCAAACGTCCTCCGTGATCCATGCAATTGAGCATGATACCAATCTGTGTACTTCGAGGTGAAGCGTGGAACCTTATTGAACCTGGTGCACCAGCTCTGAATACGAGCCATTTCCCTCTTACTCTTAAAGCCGTAGAGAGCTCTAAGCTGGCCATCTGTTTCAAGCAAACCATATTCAAGTGAATAAGTAAAATTATAAGTTAAGGATTGTACCCACTTGAAGCTTGTATTGGGTGGCAATGGCCTTGGGATAGGTGTTTTTGGTGGTTCTGCAAGTTTCGTTTCCTTGTGCTCTTCTGTGAATTCTTCCACTTTCTTGCAAAGATCTTCGATTGTATCTGTATTCTGGTCAAAGTCTTCTGCGTCTTCCTCATCACTTGAGTCATAGATTGGAGGTTGAGAGAAATCCACCTCCGCATCATCTTCATATTCACTTGGGGAAGATTCTTTGATCTCAGAAAATTCACTTGCGGACGCAAGTTCATCACTAAGAGCACTAGACTTGTGACTATCATCATCAAGGAAATTTGCTTCTTGGATTATTCCGTCTGATTCTTCGTAAACGACTTGCCTTGGAGATTGTACGGTATCCTCCTTAGCATCAATTGTAGTGTCTTGGACGGAGTTTTCCTCAATTCTGTATTCCCAAGGAAGTTCAGCATCGCCTAGATCTTCAACCAACTCTTCTTTTTGAACAATGACAGCTTCTTCCACTTGTTCTAGTACGAATTCATTTTCTGTCTTGTCCACTGGAGTCTTTAGCATTTCTTTCATGCTACGCTCTTCATTGGGCTGTCCACATGGAGCTGTGGTTGATCCTTGTATATTTGAGCGCCTAGTGGCCCATTGAATTAGTGCTTGCTCCAGTTATTGAATGGTTTTTGAAATTTAATCATTGTTTCTTTCAGGCGATCCTTTGCTTCACGGTTTGCCAGACTTGGACATGATACAAAGGAAAGTGGTGATGATTGGGAACGATTGGATTGGTATTGGGGTAAGGAAGGATCATATGATGGCGAATGGTGAAGAGAAGCTTGTGAGTGTGGTGGTTCGAGGTTATGTTGAAAGGATGGTTCATATGCACGGGGTGGGGCTTGTTGGTAGTTACAAGGTTGTCCACCATGTCTTACAGCTGGGTATGCATGGTAGAATGGTCTTTGTCCAAGATATCTCGGAGGGTGTTGCCGCCAAAAGGGTTGATTAGATCCTCTTGGTTCCATCCATCCTTGATTGGTCTGACCTTGATGCACATTCCTGCTATAACTTCTATTTCCTTTAACAATATTAGAACCAAACTCAAAGCGAGAGGGGTGAGAGTTCATAGTAGCAAATAAAGAGAAAAAGGAAAAACAACAATAATTAAACAAGCAAAAGAAAAATATTTACAATAACCAATAATAAGGCACACGTTAGTAGTTCCCCGGCAACGGCGCCATTTTGAAAGATGCAGAAGATTGATGGTTTAGAGGTTATAAAAACTCTCGTTGTGAGTATAGTTACTAAACCAAGCAATCAACCTTTCTTACAAACGTGTTGGTTGTCACAAGTAACAAACCCCTTTAAAAATTGTTAACCGAGTATTCAAACTTCGGGTCGTCTTCTCAAGGAACTGCGAGGAAGTGTGTTCTTTATATTGGCTATAAAGGTTGTAATCGGGGTTTAGAAGGTGAGAAGCAAGTAATTTAAATGACGAGTGAATTAAATGGCAAGTAAAAATAAATAATAACTATAAAACAACTTTTGGCAAGATAAGGGAAATTAGAAGTCCAACTTAGTTACCCTTCTCAACAATAATGAAAGTTGTATCTTAATTCCACTTGGTCAACCTTTACCGGAGCAAAGGAAAGTCAAGGGACTAGTTAAATTGACCTTTGAATCCTAATTATTTCCTAAGAAAAGGTTGGGATTATTTAAGTTCAACTTAATTAGCAAGATGACGATTATCAATTATGTTGAGTTTAATAACTGTTGAGTTACTGAATTCTTAACCAAAACCAAAAGGGGAAAAAGTAAATTGCTGAAATAATAAAGGTGTCCTTAGATGGGAAACAATGGCAACTTAAATCAAGAGAACAATCACAAACTGAAAATACCTCAAATTATCATTAATTCAATTTGAAATCTGTAACATGGAATAATTCTTAGATCAATTTATAATAATAATCAATTCAAATGTTGGAATAAATAAATAGAAGTAATACTAAAAGAACATTAAACCTGGATCCAGAGTTACTCTTAAAACAAGAAGAAATCCTAAATCCTAAAAGAGAGAGAGAGAAGATCTCCCTCTCAACTAAATCTAAATCATTGAAAGGTGAAAATATGCGAGCTCTCTTTGAATGGAAGCATTCCCACACTTTATAACCTCTGGTCTATGCTGTCTGTACTTGGATCTGGGCCAAAAAGGGCTTCAGAATTTGCTGGGGGCGTATTCTGTAATTTTTGGTGCGTGGCCTCTGTCATGCGTCCGCGTGGGTCACGCGGTCGTGTCATTCAGAGCTTTTCCTTGCCACGCGGTCGCGTCAGTCATGCGACCGCGTCATGTGTATTCTGCTTGAGGCGCGCGGTCGCGTCAGGCATGCGGCCGCGTTGCTGCTGATTCATGCTTGGCACGCGATCGCGTCATCCATGCGATCGCGTGGATACCAGTTTCTTTAAAGCTCCGTTTTGCTTCCTCCTTCCATTCTAGTATGTTTCCTTTTTCCATCCTTTTAAGTCATTCTGCCTTTAGAAAATCTGAAACTACTCAACACACTAATCACGGCATCGAATGGAAATAAAGGTAATTAAAATGATTAATTTTTAAAGCTTAGAAAACATGTTTTTCATTATATGAAATAATAAGGAAGGGAAAGTAAAACTATGTAATTAATGTGAATAAGTAGGTGAAGAGTTGAATAAATCACTCTAATTAAGCACAAAAGAACTCATAAAATATGGGTTTATCAGTGATTCCTTTGTAGTGGAGTGTGGGGTCGTCCGATATGCCCATAGGACTTGTGGGAGCTCTTCAGCCCAGGCTCCCTTCGCATCCTGTAATCTCCATTTTAGCCTGGCTAATATGACTTTGTTAGCAGCTTCTGCTTGTCCATTGGCCTGAGGATGCTCTACGGATGTAAATTGGTGTTTTTTGTTTAGATCGACCACCAATTTTCTGAAGCCTACATATGTAAACTGAGTGCCGTTGTCTGTGGTTATAGAGTATGGAACCCCAAACCTTGTGACAATATTTCTATATAGGAATTTTTGACTTCTTTGAGCAGTGGCATTAGCTAGAGGTTCCGTGATATATTTTGTGAAATAGTCTACTCCCACTATGAGGAATTTGACTTGCCCTGATCCTTGGGAGAAGGGTCTGAGAAGATCGAGTCCCCATTTTGCAAATGGCCAGGGTGAGGTTACGCTGACGAGCTCCTCTGGCGGGGCGATGTGAAAGTTGGCATGTTTCTGACATGGTGAACACGTCTTCACGAATTCTGTTACTTCTTTTTGTAAGGTCGGCCAATAGAATCTGGCTCGGAGTACTTTTTTGGTGAGTGCCTGTGCTCCGAGGTAGTTGCCACAGATGCCACTGTGTACTTCTTCTAAGATTTCTTTTGTATTAGAAGTTGGCACGTATTTTAATAGTGGTGTCGAAATTTCTCTTTTGTATAGAGTATTATTTATAATGGTGTAGTATTGTGCCTCCCGTTTTAACCTCTTTGCCTCATTTTTATCTGTGGAGAGTGTTTCTGTTTTGAGGTAGTTAATTATGAGAGTCATCCATCCTTGATCCAGACCTGTTATGGCTAGGACTTTTTCTTCTTCCGAGATTGACGGGTTTTGCAGCATTTCCTAGATGAGGCTTCTATTGTTGCCCCCTGGTTTGGTGCTGGCTAGCTTTGAGAGTGCATCAGCTCGGGCATTCTGTTCTCGGGGTATATGGCAGATCTCATATTCCCCGAGCTATCCGAGCTGTTCCTTGGTTTTGTCCAAGTACTTTTTCATGGTGGGATCCTTGGCTTGGTAACTCCCTGCTATTTGTGAAGTAACTACCCGTGAGTCGCTGAAGATGATAAGCTTTTGAGCTCCAACCTCCTTAGCCAGCTTCAAACCAGCTAGTAGTGCCTCATACTCAGCTTGGTTGTTTGAGGCAGTGAACCCGAATTTGAGGAAAAGTTCGATTTGGGTTCCCTGGTCACTTTCAATTATCACACCCGCGCCACTTCCA
The DNA here is from genome assembly GCF_003086295.3 of Arachis hypogaea. Lineage (NCBI taxonomy): Eukaryota > Viridiplantae > Streptophyta > Magnoliopsida > Fabales > Fabaceae > Arachis > Arachis hypogaea. Next base: position 119,550,434 of record NC_092055.1, on the reverse strand, counting down.
GTTTTGTTTGAGGAACCATCTACATAGAGATTCCATTTTGTAGGGATTTCCGGGGTGTCTGTAAATTCTGCAATAAAGTCGGCCAAATATTGTGATTTGATGGCTGTCCGAGCTTCATATTGAAGGTCGAATTCGGACAACTCGACTGCCCATTGTAAAATTCTTCCTGCTAGATTTATTTTTTGCAGAATGCCTTTTATTGGCTGGTTGGTCCGAATCCTAATAATGTGGGCTTGAAAATACGGACGAAGTCGACGAGATGTTAATATGAGAGCATAAGCGAATTTTTCTATTTTTTGGTAGTTCAGTTCGGATCCTTGTAGTGCCTTGCTGATGAAGTATATAGGTCATTGCCCACTGTTGTTTTCTCAGATTAGTGCTGAGGCTACTGCACGACTTCCTACTGCGAGGTACAGTATAAGCGGTTCTCGTTCCCGTGGCCGAGTTAGGATGGGTGGTTGTCCCAGGAACCTTTTGAAACCTTGGAAGGCTTGCTCGCACTCCGTTGTCCATTCGAACTTCTTTCCCTTCCTTAGAGTGGCATAGAAGGGGAGAGATTTTATTGCTAATCCAGCTAGAAATCTGGACAAGGCTGCCAATCTTCCATTGAGTTGTTGTACCTCTTTGACGCAAGACGGGCTCTTCATGTCAAGTATGGCCCGGCATTTATCCGGATTTGCTTCGATTCCTCTTTGTGTGAGCATAAAGCCCAAGAATTTACCTGCTTCTACTGCGAATGTGCATTTTACCGGGTTAAGCAGCATGCCTTGTCTTCTTAGAGTGTCGAATACTTGGGTGAGGTTGGACAGTAACGTCTCTTCACTTTGCGTCTTTATTAACATGTCGTCTACGTAGACCTCCATGATTTTTCTGATGTGGTCTACAAAGACCTTATTCATTAATCTTTGATAAGTAGCTCCTGCATTTTTGAGTCTGAAAGGCATGACGACGTAGAAATAGTTTGCTTTTGGGGTTAGAAATGAAGTTTTTTCTTGATCAGGTGGGTACATCGGGATTTGATTGTATCCTGAGTAGGCGTCCATAAACGAGATATTTGTATCCGGAGGAGGCATCCACCAGAGCGTCGATACTTGGGAGTGGATATGGATCCTTTGGGCAGGCTTTGTTAAGATCAGTGTAGTCGGTGCACATCCGCCACTTCCCATTTGATTTTCTCACCAAGATGACGTTAGCTAGCTATAGTGGGTACTTGACTTCTCTTATGAATCCTGCCTCCAGTAGAGCTTGTACCTGCTCTTCCACAACTTGGGATCGTTCTGGTCCGAGCTTTCTACGCCTCTGCTGTACTGGCCGAGATCCTGGGTAAACTGCCAGCTTGTGGCACATTAACTTAAGGTCTATGCCCGGCATGTCTACGGCCTTCCATGCAAAAAGGTCGACATTATCTTGTAAGAATTGTACGAGTGATTCCTTCATGTCCCCTATTAAGATCGTGCCAATATTGGTTGTTTTGTCTGGGACGTCTCCAATCTGGACGTTTTCTACTTCACCTTCGGGTTGCGGACAGAGTTCTTCCCGCCCTTGAACTCCACCAAGTTCGATGGTGTGGAATTCTTTTCCTTTTTCTCTGAGATTTAGACTTTCGTTATAACAGCGGCACGCCGTCTTCTGATCTGCTTTTATTGTAGCTATTCCTTCTGCGGTTGGGAACTTCATGCATAGATGTGGAGTCGAGACTACTGCGCCGAGCTGATTTAATGTTGTCCGACCTATTAAGGCATTGTAGGTTGAACTTACGTCGACCACGATGTAGTCTATTTTGAGCGTTCTTAACTGGTTTCCTTTTCCAAAGGTTGTGTGTAGTGAGATGTACCCGAGTGGTTGGATTGGAGTGTCTCCCAGTCCGAACAGGCTGGTCGGATATGCTCTGAGTTCTTTTTCTTTCAGACCGAGTTTGTCGAAGGCAGTTTTGAACAAGATGTCGGCTGAGCTTCCTTGGTCGACTAGTGTGCGGTGGAGGTTTGCGTTGGCCAATATGATAGTGATGACCATGGGATCGTCGTGTCCTGAGATGATGCCCGCTGCGTCCTCCTTAGTAAAAGTAATTGTGGGGATGTCGGGTGTTTCCTCTTTTCCCTCAACATGATATACTTCTTTAAGATATCTTTTGCGGGATGATTTGGAGATTCCTCCTCCTGTAAATCCTCCATGTATTATGTGGATGTGTCTCTCTGGTGTGCGAGGTGATCGCTCAGTTCATCGAACATCTTCATCCCTTCTTCTCTTTCTTTGCTCATGAGCTCATCGACTCGGCTGGCTAGGTAACGATCTAATTTCCCTTTTGTTCCGAGGGTTACCTGAAACTGTAGGTCGATCTCGGATGAGATCTTCTGTACTGGTCGGAGATAACGTGTCCGGCTGGCTAGTTGCAGCCGGAGCTGTTGTGTCCGACTTGTTGGACTGGCTGCACCTCTGATCCTTAGTCACCGGAGGGTGGGGTGTACCTGCAAGAGACTCTGATGCTTAAGTTAGCATGGGTATTAAACAGGTTTTTAGTAGAATCAGAGTATGAGTTATACCTGGGTGCTCCAGTGTATTTATAATGGTGTGGAGTGACCTATTTAGATAAGATAAGTTAGTTATATTATCTTAACTTTATCTTTGGGTGAGGTCAGCGTATCTTCAACGGAACCGCCCTTATCTCTATAAGCTTGGACTACCTTTGGATTAGGCTGTGTTCCTTCATTTGGGCCTTCTTGGGCCTTCCTGTCGATTTGGCCGAGCTCTTTTTGAGAAGAGGTCGGATAGTCTGACCTGAAGAGGTCGGTCGCTTTGTCGCCGATCATCCCAGGTCGGATAGCTCGACCCAGGATATGAACAGTGCCCCTGCTTGAGCTCGGTCTTTCTTGTTGAGGTCGAATCCTTGGCTTTGGTCCTTTTTAGTGAAGCCAAACTCAAGCATTTTGTCGATTTCTTTCTTTGTAGAGTCTTTTTTGAATGTGGAACGTTTCTTCTTTCGCTTCTTCTAAAAGCGCACGCTTTTGCATTTAATATTTTGACTTTGGGAATATGCGAGACTTTAAATACCTTCATTAATTGGTTTTAATTGCCCATTTCCCTTGGTTTTTATTTTGAATCTTTCGATCAAAAAATGGTTTCTCTCCTTCGTAACTTCTTCCTTCGCTCTGTCACTTTCTGTTTTCATCCGCATCGTTCTGCCTTTCCTTGCGTGATAGCGTCATTTGGCGATTCTCTGGGTTGATTCCATTTTCCCGTCTTCAGTTTTTGCAGCTTCTCTTTTGTTCCAGGTTGGTTTTCTCCTTCCCTTTCTTCTGCGTCATTTTCTTGTCTGATTTAGAGAAAGTCTGATTTGGAGAAAGTTTGGATTTTTCTGTTTTACTGTGCCTGATTGTTGTGTATTCTGGGATTTCTTCGTCTTTTTGTGTGATTTCTTTGACTTTCTCTGCTGCTTGATGCCTTTAGAATTTTGCATGTTGCCGTCGCTTCCGCTTGTGCTTTTGATGATTGTATTTGAAATGATGATTTTTGTTTCTGAAAAAAGGTTGTATCTTTGACGATTTTCCTGCTTTCGGCTTTTTTGCTATGCCCTTTTGTTTGGTGAAACTGTAGAAAGATAGTGGCTTTTTGTGTTTTTGCTTCCTTTCCGTTTATTTGAGACATTCGTAAGCTGTAGGAATTTCCTGAAACCTTGCCTTGTTTCTGCCTCCAAAGGATGCCCCAAGACTTTGGTTTTGAGTCTTGGGGTTTTCCTTTTGCCTGTGTCATTTTTGTCGAGTTGTTTTGCCTCTCGTCCGAGATATTTTTTAGTAATCCAATATTCTTTTCTTATTTATAGGATTAGTCGGCGTCATGTCTTCTCGCAATAACATTGTAGAGGTGTCTTCCAAAGTTCTTGAGGGGATATCTGATTGGCTGGACTCCCTTGTCCTAATGTGTGTCTCTGTCGTGGATGCTGAATTTTGTGTAGAACTGAGGAAGCGTCATTGGATTTGTAGTAGCAGTGCCCGGGAGAGGGATTATGAACTCGTAGCTCCTGATTCCGATGAGAGGGCTTGCTTTTCTACTTTCATCGAGGGGGAGCCTCCATTCTTTTACACTTATGAATACTTCTTCAGCCAGTTAGACGTTACTTTTCCTTTTACTACTTTTGAAACCGACCTGTTGTGGTCATGTAACATTGCTCCATCCCAGCTTCATCCGAATTCCTGGGGCTTTATCAAAATATTTCAACTGCTTTGCCAAGAGTTAGGCATAGCACCTTCTGAAACTGTTTTCCTTTATCTTTTCATCTCGGCCAAGCCCGGAGGTTCCTCCAAAAAGAAAGCTTCCTGGGTTTCTTTCAGGTCGGCCCAGGGGCATAAAGTTTTTGCCATGTATGATGAGTCTTTTAAAGATTTTAAGAACTATTTCTTCCGCGTCCGTGCTGTTGAGGGGGTCCGCCCCTTTTTTCTTGATGAAAATGATGAGCCTGCTTTTCCTCTAGAGTGGCAAAAGAATGTGAGAGTGCCACGTTATACATGGGAGATGCTTAATGAGGTTGAGCGGGCTTTTGTGGTTGTTCTTGAGGATTTGTGGGGGAAACCACCCCATCTGGATACAAAAAAATTCTTGAGTGATCCGTCTTTGGTTTGAACTGCTTTGGGTACTGTCTGATTTGTTTTTATACTTGCTTTTTGAGCTTTTCTTTTCCTGTGTTGTAACTTGTCGTTATGGTTGATTCTGTTCTTTCAGAGATGTCAAAAAATAATGATTCCATGAAGGCCTACAAGAAGGTGAAGATGGCTGTTGCTGCTCAGAACATCTCGGCCAAGGCGGCCGGGGAGGGATCTTCCCATGTGCTAGTGAAGCCGCCCATGCCGAGTTCTCTTGGGCCGAGAAAAGTGATCCCCACTCCTCGAGTTCGTCTGGCTGAGCCTCCACAGTCTTCAGCTACTACTTCTGGTGCTCCTCCCAATAAGAAACAAAAAACAACTGAGGTCTTCAACCTTGATACCCCTGATTTTAATGCAATCGAATTCGTAGATCAACATATCGGTCCCTATGGTACCCTCCCCATGGATGATGTGTCAATCCTTTGCCATCTGGATTTTATGACCCGAAACAGTGTTAAAATGGCATACATGGGGGCTGCCTTGTACCGAACTGCTCAGAATCTTCCTCTCCATGCCACTAAAGAATTTATGGAGGAGGCTAAACAGGAGTTCGACCGGATGAAGGGCCTGAAGGAAGAGCTTGAGGTAAAGGTAGCCAAGTTGGAGAAGGATCTGGAGAATGAGAAGGCGAGTTCCCTCTCTCTGGCGGCTTCGGTGAGGCTGGCCGAGGATACGGCTATGAGATATAAGGACAGTTATATGACATCTTATCGGGAGGTGGTGCGTTTGAGGGAGGAGTTGGAGAATGCCCGAGCTGATTACTCTGAGCTCCAAGGTCATCTCGTTAGCAGTGTGACTGCTGCTTACGAGAACCTGAAGGAGCAGGTTCGGATTATTGCTCCCGAGGCTGACCTCACTCTCTTCAGCCTGGAGAATGTCGTTAGGGATGGTAAGGTTGTCCCTGATAATGAGGATGATGATGACGTTGAACCTCTCCCTGTTCCTTCTGCCAAGGTGTCAACTCCTACTGTTCCTCCTGCTGAGGTCGGCCCTCCTGTTTCTGATCCTGACTGCCAGATCTTAAACCGGGACGATGGTACTGTGGATGCTGTTCCTCTCCAGGCTCGCCCTCCTTCTCCTCAGACTGGTGCTATTAAAAAGTCTTCTGATCTTTAGTTTTTAGATATCTGTGTAGTTGGCCCGGCTTGTGGGCTTTTAACTTTTTACTTTGTGGTTGGTATCCTTTGATGACACTCTTTTTGGTTGCTTTTAGCAACCCATTAAAACAAACGCAACGAGTTGCTTCTAAGCTTTTTTGGGTCTGATCCTGAAGCTTGGTATTTTATATCATGCTTGCTTGCACTTCTTTATGTGCTTTGAGAATGTTGAGGCCTTGTTGCTCAGCCTTTTTGAGCTATTTTTAAGTGTCAATCCATGACCGGCTTCTCTTATGTTGTCCTTTTCCAAGTTTATTTGTAGTTGACCAATGCTATCATGTCGATCTTTTGCATAATTTGTTTGAGAGGTCTTTTCGGCCTTCTTTCGACTTGTCTGTGGTGTCTCCTTTTTGGTTGAGGTAGGACGACTTTCGTTCGACAACTCTTAGTGTTCTTGGTGGAACCTTTTTAGTTAGTCTTGAACAATTTCGTTAGCCTTGTCGGGTGGCTTATTGGGTAAAGCTATGTCCCTTTTAGCGCTTGTTTCTTTTTGGTCCGACTTTTCTTGCCGGTCCTTCTTTAGCTTTCTTTGGTCCGATTTCTCTTGTCGGTCCAAGCTGTAGTTTTGTTGGTCCGACTTCTCTTGTCGGTCCAAGCTGTAGTTTTCGTTGGTCCGACTTCTCTTGTCGGTCCAAGCTGTAGTTTTTGTTGGTCCGACTTCTCCTGTCGGTCCAAGCTGTAGTTTTTGTTGGTCCGACTTCTCCTGTCGGTCCAAGCTGTAGCTTTTGTTTTTAAGTTATTCCTAGTAATCCTCTTTTTGGACCTTTGTCAGGTCTCTTTCAGGGATTACTTTTATAACTTTCTTTCGTAGGAGATCGACTTCGTTAGGTCGATCTCTTCTAAGTTATTTTGTAATCCTCTTTTTTGGACCTTTGTCAGGTCTCTTTCAGGGATTACTTTTATAACTTGTTTGTAAGAGGTCGACTTCTTTGCGTCGTCCTCTTTCTAAGTTATTTTTGTAGTCCTCTTTTTTGGACCTTTGTCAGGTCTCTTTTAGGGACTACTTTTATAACTTTTTCATTTTGGGCTGACTTTGTCACGTCGAGCCCTTCTAAGTTAAAGTAATCCTCTTTAATAGGGTTGGCCAGACCTCTTTCTAGGGTTTACTCATAACTTGGGTTGACTTGGTCCGACTTCTTAACGTCGGCCAGTCTTTAAGTTATTATTTTAGCAATCCGTAAGACCTCGTCAGGTTCTTTTTTGGATCACTTTCGATAACTTCTTACATTATTATGTGCTCATCTTTGCCGATTTGTAGAAAGTGGTTGTCATCTCTAGATCGTCTTTTGGGTGAATCGCGTTTTCACCTTTATCGGACGGTTTATCTTTATCGTGATCGTGCAGTGAAATTGTTTTTCACTTTCCACCGATCTGTTGCTTTATAATCGGACGATGAATGCTTCAGATTAATGCGTCTTGAGATCTTGTAGAATATCTAAAAAATATATTTTATTCAAAGGAAAGTGCAAATATATACATGTGGGAATTTTTCATCCCTTTAAGTCAGATAGTGTCTGAGTTTCAACTTGGTGCCTCGTTAAAAAATCTTTTCAGGAAAAAGAGTGCATCCAATAATGAGATCTTTTACCTTTTCTAACTGTAGTACCTTCTTAGGTTGCAGGCGTGCCATGATCTGGGAAGCTCTCGTCCATCGAGTTCGGACAGTCTGTAGTAGCCCTTCCCAAGTACTTCTACGACTCGGTAGGGTCCTTTCCAGTTTGCTGCCAGCTTTCCTTCTCCTGGTCGAGTTGTTCTGATATCATTTCGAATTAGGATGAGATCATTCTCCGTGAAACTTCTCGGCACTACCCTTTGATTATATCTGGAAACCATTCAACGCTTTAGTGCTTCTTCCCTGATCCGAACTTTTTCTTGGATTTCAGGTAGTAGGTCAAGCTCTTCCCTCTGAAGTTGGGAGTTTGCTCCCTCATTGTAATGAACCACTCTAGGCGATCCTTCCTCGATCTCTACTGGGATCATTGCTTCTATTCCATATGCTAACCGGAAGGGGGATTCCTTCGTGGTGGAATGCGGTGTCGTTCGATATGCCCATAGGACCTGTGGAAGCTCCTCTGCACAAGCTCCCTTTGCATCTTGTAATCTCCGTTATAACCCGGCCAATATGACTTTGTTGGCAGCTTCAGCCTGTCCATTGGCTTGTGGGTGTTCAATGGAGGTGTACTGGTGCTTTATATTCAAGTCGGCTACTAGTTTTCTGAAGCCTGCATCTGTGAATTGAGTGCCATTGTCTGTGGTTATTGAATATGGAACCCCGAACCTTGTGACAATGTTTCTATATAGGAATTTCCGGCTTCTTTGAGTGGTGGCGTTGGCTAGGGGTTCTGCCTCAATCCACTTTATGAAATATTCTACCCCTACTATGAGAAATTTAACTTGTCCTGACCCCTGGGGGAAGGGGCCGAGAAGATCGAGTCCCCATCTTACAAACGGCCAGGGCGAAATTACACTGATGAGCTCTTCTGGCGGGGCAATGTGAAAGTTGGCATGTTTCTGACATGGTGGGCATGTCTTTACAAATTCTCTAGCTTCCTTCTGTAGAGTCGGCCAATAAAATCCCACTCGGAGTACCTTTTTGGCGAGAGCTCGTGCTCCGAGATGATTGCCACAAATGCCGCCGTGTACTTCTTCTAGCACTTCCTTTGTGTTGGAGGTCGGCACGCATTTTAGTAATGGTATTGAGATCCCTCTTTTGTACAGGATGTTGTCTATGATGGTGTAGTACTGTGCCTCCCTTTTTAACCTCTTTGCATTCTTTTCTTCTGTGGGGAGTGTTTCTGCTTTGAGGTAGTTGATTATGGGGGTCATCCATCCTTGGTCCTGACTTGTTATGGCTAGGACTTTTTCCTCTTCCGAGATTGACGAATTTTGTAATATTTCCTGGATGAGGCTTCTATTGTTGCCCCCTGGTTTGGTGCTCGCTAGTTTCAAGAGTGCGTCAGCTCGGGCATTTTGTTCGCGAGGTATGTGGCAGATCTTATATTCTCTGAGTTGTTCGAGCTGTTCCTTGGTTTTATCCAAATACTTTTTCATGGTGGGATCTTTGGCTTGATAGCTCCCTATTATTTGTGATGTGACCACTTGTGAATTGCTATAAATGTTGAGTTTTTAAGCTCCAACCTCTTTAGCCAGCTTCAAACCAGCTAATAATGCTTCATATTCCGCCTGGTTATTTGAGGCCGGGAACCCGAACTTGAGGGAGAGCTCAACTTGGGTTCCTTGGTTGCTTTCTATTATCACGCCTGCGCTGCTTCCAGTTTTATTTGAAGAACCATCCACATAGAGATTCCATTCTGTGGGGGTTTCCAGGGCATCTGTGAATTCTGCGATAAAGTCGGCCAGATACTGTGATTTGATGGCCATCCGAGCTTCATATTGGAGGTCGAACTCTGATAACTCGACTGCCCATTGTAAAATTCTGCCTGCTAAATCTGTTTTCTGCAATATTCCTTTTATGGGCTGGTTAGTTCGAACCTTAATAGTGTGAGCCTGGAAGTACGGGCGAAGTCGTCGAGATGTTAGAATGAGAGTATAGGCAAACTTTTCTAGTTTCTGGTAGTTCAGCTCGGATCCCTGTAGCGCTTTGCTAATGAAGTAAACGGGTTGTTGCCCACTTTCGTCTTCTTTGACTAGTGCTGAGGCTATCGCCCGGCTTCCTACCGTGAGATATAATATGAGCGGTTCCCCTTCCCGTGGCCGAGATAGGATAGGCGGCCGTCCTAAGAATTCCTTGAAGTCTTGGAAGGCTTGTTCACATTCCGTCGTCCATTCGAACTGCTTTCCCTTCCTTAAAGTAGCATAGAAGGGGAGAGATCTTATCGCTGCTCCTGCTAAGAATCTGGATAGGGCGGCCAACCTCCCGTTGAGTTGCTGTACTTCTTTGACACAGGTGGGTCTCTTCATGTTGAGTATGGCTTGACATTTATTCGGGTTTGCTTCAATTCCTCTTTGTGTGAGCATGAAACCTAAGAATTTACCTGCTTCTACTGCAAAGGTGCATTTTGCGGGATTGAGTCGCATGTCGTGCTTTCTTATAGTGTCGAACACTTGAGCCAGGTCGGACAATAACGTATCTTCGCTTTGTGTCTTTATCAACATGTAGTCCACATAGACTTCCATGATTTTTCCAATGTGATCTGAGAAGACCTTATTCATTAGCCTTTGATAAGTAGCTCCCGCGTTCTTGAGACCGAAAGGCATCACGATGTAGCAGTAATTTGCTTTCGGCGTTAAAAACGAGGTCTTTTCTTGATCTGGTAGATACATGGGGATTTGGTTATATCCCGAGTATGCGTCCATAAACGAGAGGTATCTATATCCGGAGGAAGCATCTACCAGAGCGTTGATACTTGGGAGTGGGTAAGGATCTTTTGGGCAGGCTTTGTTGAGATCGGTGTAATCGGTACACATTCGCCACTTCCCATTTGATTTTTTCACCAAGACGACGTTGGCTAGCCATAGTAGATTTGACTTCTCTTATGAATCCTGCCTCCAGTAGTGCCTGTACCTGCTCTTCCACAGCTTGGAATCGCTCTGGCCCAAGTTTTCTTCGTCTCTACTGCACCGACCGAGATCCTGGATAGACCGCCAACTTGTGGCACATTAGCTTGGGGTCTATGCCTAGCATGTCTACGGCTTTCCATGCGAAGAGATCGATATTGTCGCGTAAGAATTGTATCAGTAATTCTTTTGAGTCTCCTCTTAGGATCGTTCCTATATTAGTTGTTTTGTCCGAGGTGTCTCCGATCTGAACCTTCTCTATCTCGCCTTCTAGCTGCGGACGGAGTTCTTCTCGTCGCTGAACTCCGCCAAGCTCAATTGTATGAAACTCTTCTCCTCTGCCTCTGAGGTTTAGACTTTCGTTATAACAGCGGCGCGCCATCTTTTAATCTGCTTTTATTGTAGCTATCCCTTCTGTAGTTGGAAATTTCATGCATAGATGCGGGGTCGAGACTATTGCGCCAAGTTGATTTAGTGTGGTCCGACCTATTAGGGCATTGTAGGCTGAACTCACGTCAACCACAATGTAGTCTATCTTGAGCGTCTTGGACTGGTTCCCATTTCCGAAGGTTGTGTGCAGTGATACGTATCCTAGTGGTTGTACTGGGGTATCTCCTAGCCCGAACAAGCTGTTTGGGTATGCCTTAAGCTCCCTTTCTTCCAAGCCGAGCTTGTCGAAGGCAGTTTTGAATAAGATGTCGGCGGAGCTCCCTTGGTCTATTAATGTGCGATGTAGATTGGCGTTTGCCAGTATGATAGTGATGACCATGGGATCGTCGTGTCCCGGGATGATGCCGGATGCGTCCTCTTTAGTGAATGTTATCGCAGGGATGTCGGGTGCTTCCTCCTTTCCCTCGACATGATATACTTCTTTGAGATATCTTTTGCGAGATGATTTGGAGATCCCACCTCCTGCGAATCCACCGTGTATCATGTGGACGTGTCTCTCTGGTGTCTGAGGTGATCGTTCAGTTCGTCCGGCATCTTCGTCCCTTCGTCTCTTTCTTTGGTCATCATCTCGGGTGGCCAGAAATCGATCTAATTTTCCTTCTCTTACCAATTTTTCTATGATATTTTTTAAGTCGAAGCACTCGTTGGTGGAGTGCCCTCGGACTCGATGGTATTCACAGTATTCCTTCCGGTTTCCTCCTCCTCTTTTGCCTTTGAGTGGCTGCACTGAGGGGATTTTCTCTGTATGGCAGACTTCTTTATATACGTCGACCAGAGATGCCCTGAGAGGAGTGTAATTATGGTATTTTTTTATTTTTTCCCCTTGTCGATCTTCTTTTCTTTTGGATTCCTTGTCTTTATCTCGGTAGGGGGTCCCAGATTTTGAGGCTTCTCCCAACCGAGCATTTTCTTCCATGTTGATATATTTTTCTGCTCGCTCTTGTACTTCGTCTAAGGAGGTAGGGTACTTCTTTGATATAGATTGGCTAAAAGGTCCCTCTCGTAAGCCATTGATGAGTCCCATGATGGCGGCCTCTGTTGGTAAACTTTGTATGTCCATGCATATTTTGTTGAATCTTTCCATGTAGTTGCGGAGGCTTTCCCGATCTCCTTGCTTGATCCCTAGTAAACTGGGGGCGTGCTTGGCCTTATCTTTCTGGATGGAGAATCTGGCCAGGAACTTTTTAGCCAGGTCGTCAAAGTTTGAGATGGACTTGGGAGGTAGGTTGTCGAACCATCTGATTGCTGTCTTCGTGAGAGTTGTTGGAAAGGCTTTGCAGCGAACGGCATCTGGAGCGTCGGTGAGGTACATTCTGCTTCTGAAGTTGCCGAGATGATGGTTGGGATCTGTGGTGCCGTCATACAAAGTTATATCTGGAAGTTTGAAGTCTTTAGGGATTTTAGTTTTCATGATTTCCCTAGTGAATGGATCTTGATCCTTGCGAGAGTTGTCCTCAGGAGTGGTCCGGGTAGCCTTTGCTTTGAGATCGGCTTCAAGTTGTAGGAGTTTGTCTTCCAGTTCTCGATGTTGCCGTACCTCTCTTTGAAGATCCTTCCCAACCTCTCGTTGTTGTTGGTTTTCTTTTTTGAGTTGCTTTAAACGATCTTGAAGTGCTTCTATTATCCCGAGATTTGATGAGTTTTTGTCTCCGTTGGATTCTGGAGCATCCTTCAGTGTAGTGTCCGCGTTCTTGTGCGGCATTCTGTTTTCTAGATCTGAATCGTGGTCGTTGTCATGGCTGTCCGCCATGGTGTTGGGATGACTTCCAAGTTCCCCGGCAACGGCGCCAATGTTCCAGGGTTACCTGAAACTGTAGGTCGATCTCGGATGAGATCTTCTATACTGGTCGGAGATGACATGTCCGGCTGGCTTGTTGCAGCCGGAGCTGTTGTGTCCGACTTGTTGGACTGGCTGCACCTCTGATCCTTGGTCATCGGAGGGTGGGGGGTACCTGCAAGAGACTCCGATGCTTAAGTTAGCATGGGTATTAAACAGGTTTTTAGTAGAATCAGAGTATGAGTTATACCTGGGTGCTCCAGTGTATTTATAATGGTGTGGAGTGACCTTTTTAGATAAGATAAGTTAATTATATTATCTTATCTTATCTTTATCTTTGGGTGAGGTCAGCGTATCTTCAACGGAACCGCCCTTATCTGTATAGGCTTGGACTACCTTTGGATTGGGCTGTGTTCCTTCGTTTGGGCCTTCTTGGGCCTTCCTGTCGATTTGGCCGAGCTCTTTTTGAGAAGAGGTCAGATAGTCTGACCTGAAGAGGTCGATCGCTTTGTCGCCGATCATCCCGGGTCGGATAGCTCGACCCAGGGTATGAACACCTTCTCTTACTAGTTTTTCTATGACATTTTTTAAGTCGAAGCATTCGTTGGTGGAATGTCCATGGATTCAATGGTATTCGCAATATTCAGTCCGATTTCCTCCTCCCTTTTTGCTTTTGAGTGGTCGAGCTGGGGGTATTTTTTCAGTATGACATACTTCCCTGTAGAGATCCACAAGGGACACCCGAAGAGGAGTGTAATTGTGGTATTTTTTGATCTTTTCCCCCTGTTGATCTTCTTTCTTTTTTGACTCTTTATCCTTATCTCAGGAGGAGTAGGAGAATTCGAATTTTGAGGTCTCTCCCAGTCGAGAGTTTTCCTCCATGTTGATGTACTTTTCTGCTCGTTCTTGTACTTCGTTCAGAGATGTGGGGTATTTTTTCGATATAGATTGGCTAAAAGGTCCCTCTCGCAAGCCATTGATGAGACCCATAATGGCGGCCTCTGCTGGTAGACTTTTTATGTCGAGACATGCTTTGTTGAATCTTTCCATGTCGCTGCGGAAACTTTCCCGATCTCCTTGCTTGATTCCTAATAGACTTGGGGGCGTGCTTAGCTTTGTCTTTTTGGATGGAGAATCTGGCCAGAAACTACTTGACTAAGGGTAGATTGTCGAACCATTTAATTGCTGTCTTCGTTAAAGTAGTTGGGAAGGCTTTGCAGCGAATTGTATCTGAGGCGTCGGTGAGGTACATTCTACTTCTGAAATTAATGAGATGATGGCCGGGATCTGTTGTGCCATCGTATAAAGTCATGTCGGGAAGTTTGAAGTCCTTTGGGATTTTGGTCCTCATGATCTCTTTGGTGAATAGCTCTTGGTCTTTACAGGAGTCGTATTCGTGACCGGATTGGGTATTTTTGGCCTTGAGATCTGTTTCGAGTTTTAGGAGTTTGTTCTCTAACTCGCGGCGTCGCCTAACTTCCCTTCGTAAGTCTCTCTCAGCTTCTCGTTGATGCTCCACTTCTTTTTTGAGCTGTTTTAAGCGATCTTGAAGTGCCTCTATGGCTCCTGTATTTGGTGAATTCTTGTCGTTGTTAGGTTGAGGAATATCTTTTGGTGTGGTGTCCGTATTTTTGTGCGGCATCCGGTCTTCTAGATTAGAGTCATGATCGTTGTCATGGTCGTCCGCCATGGTGATGGGATGACTTTCAGGTTCCCCGACAACGGCGCCAATGATCTGAGGATTACCTGAAACTGTAGGTCAATCTCGGATGAGATCTTCGGTGCTGGTTGGAGGCGACGTGTCCGGCTTGTGGATGGTAGCCGGGGCTGTCGTGTCCAATTTGCTGGACTGGCTGGTGATGAGCGGATAATTTATACGCTTTTTGGCATTGTTTTTAGTACATTTTTAGTAGGATCTAGTTACTTTTAGGGATATTTTCATTAGTTTTTATGTTAAATTCACATTTCTGGACTTTACTATGAGTTTGTGTGTTTTTCTGTGATTTCAGGTATTTTCTGGCTGAAATTGAGGGACTTGAGCAGAAATCAGATTCAGAGGTTGAAAAAGGACTGCTGATGCTGTTGCATTCTGACCTCCCTGCACTCAAAGTGGATTTTATAGAGATACAGAATTCGAAATGGCGCGCTTCCAATTGCGTCGAAAAGTAGACATCCAGAGCTTTCCAGCAATATATAATAGTCCATACTTTGGCCAAGAATTGCGACGTAAACTGGCGTTCAACGCCAGCCTTCTGCCCAAATCTGGCGTCCAGCGCCAGAAAAGGATCCAAAACCAGAGTTGAACGCCCAAACTGGCACAAAAACTGGCGTTCAACTCCACAAATAATCTCTGCACGTGTAACACTCAAGCTCAGCCCAAACACACACCAAGTGGGCCCCGGAAGTGGATTTATTCATCAATTACTTACTCATGTAAACCCTAGTGACTAGTTTAGTATAAATAGGACCTTTTACTATTGTATTAGGCATCTTTGGTCTCAGTTTTATTCCATTATTCATCTTAGGAGACTATTGATCTCGTTTAGGGGGCTGGCCATCTCGGCCATGCCTGGACCTTCACTTATGTATTTTCAACGATAGAGTTTCTACACTCCATAGATTAAGGTGTGGAGCTCTGCTGTTCCTCAAAGATTAATGCAAAGTACTACTGTTTTCTATTCAATTCTTCTTATTTCTCTTCTAAGATATCCATTCGCTCCCAAGAACGTGATGAAGGTGATGATTATGTGTGACGCTCATCATCCTTCTCCTTTATGAACGCGTGCCTGACAAACACTTCCGTTCTACATGAAATAAAGCTAGAATGAGTATCTCTTAGATCTCTTAACCGGAATCTTCGTGGCGTAAGCTAGAATGATGGCGGCATTCAAGAGAATCCGGAAGGTCTAAACCTTGTCTGTGGTATTCCGAGTAGGATTCAATGATTGAATGACTGTGACGAGCTCCTAACTCGCGATTGCAGGGCGTTAGTGACAGACGCAAAAGGATAGTAAATCCTATTCCAGCATGATCGAGAACCGACAGATGAATAGCCGTGCCGTGACAGGGTGCGTGAGCATATTATTTACTGAGAGGATAAGATGAAGCCACTGGCAAGGGTGATGCCTCCAGACGATTAGCCGTGCCGTGACAGGGCATTGGATCATTTTCCCGAGAGATGACCGAAAGTAGCCGTTGACAATGGTGATGTATCACATAAAGCCAGCCATGGAAAGGAGTAAGACTGATTGGATGAAGATAGCAGGAAAGCAGAGGTTCAGAGGAACGAAAAGCATCTCCATTCTCTTATCTGAAATTCTCACCAATGAATTACATAAGTATCTCTATCCCTATTCTATTATATTAAATTCGAAAACACCATTATCACTTTATATCTGCCTGACTGAGATTTACAAGGTGACCATAGCTTGCTTCATACCAACAATCTCCGTGGAATTCGACCCTTACTCACGTAAGGTATTACTTGGACGACCCAGTGCACTTGCTGGTTAGTTGTATCGAAGTTGTGACAACTATGAATTAAGATCAAAGCACCAAGCTTTGGAGCCATTACCAGGGATTGTTTGAGCCTGGAGATCACAATTTCGTGCACCACGTTTTTGGCGCCGTTGCTGGGGATTGTTTGAGTTTGGACAACTGACGGTTCATCTTGTTGCTCAGATTGGGTAACTTTCTTTTCGTTTTCTTTTCAAAAAGTTTTCAAAAATTTTTCAAAAACTCTTCTTTTGTTTTCGAAAAAAAAAAAGAAAAAAAAATGTTTTCAAAAAATAAATTATTCTATGGCTTCAAAATTTTTAAGAATGAATTCTAGTGTTTCATGAAATATGTTGAATCATATCTGGCTGTAACGCCATACCCAAACTACTTTGGGATTGGTATTCAACTATTCACTCCAGCCCATGTAATTATATGTTGAAGCCTGGCTGGCTGTAAAGCCATATCTAAATTCATTTGGACTGAGGCTTGCAATTGGTTATCAAGAGCAAGCTAGTTGGAGCTAATCCACCTGCTACTGTTCCTGATCTACCCGCTGTTGATCCACGATCACCTGCTGAAGCTTGGCTGGCCATTGGCCATGTCTAATGTTTTGGACTGAAGCTTTCATTGAAAGCTTGGCTGGCTGGTGAGCCATGTCTAATTCCTGGACTGAAGCTTTAGACTAACATGGCAAGATTCCTGGAATTCATATTAAAAATTTTGGAATCCTTATTTTTCTTTTTCATATAATTTTCGAAAAATATAAAATAAAAATCCAAAAAAATTAGAAAATCATAAAAATAAAAAATATTTTCTGTTTCTTGTTTGAGTCTTGAGTCACATTATAAGTTTGGTGTCACTTGCATATGCATCTTGCATTTTTCGAAAATATCATGCATTCATTGTGTTCTTCATGATCTTCAAGTTGTTCTTGGTAAGTCTTCTTGTTTGATCTTGATGATTTTTTGTTTTGTGTCTTTTCATGTTTATCATATGCATTCTTGAATTCTTAGTGTCTAAGCATTAAAGAATTCTAAGTTTGGTGTCTTGCATGTTTTCTTTGCATTAAAAATTTTTCAAAAATATGTTCTTGATGTTCATCATGATCTTCATAGTGTTCTTGGTGTTCATCTTGACATTCATAGCATTCTTGCATGCATTCATTGTTTTGATCTAAAAATTTCATGCATTGCATAATTTTCATGTTTTCATAAAAATTCAAAAATCAAAAAAATATCTTTCCTCTTTTCTCTCATCAAATTCGAAAATTTGGATTGACTTTTTCAAAAATTTTTAAAATCAAGTTGTTTCTTATGAGTCAAATCAAATTTTCAATTTGAAAATTTTATCTTTTTCAAAATCTTTTTCAAAAATCAAATCTGTTTCAAAATTTTTTGGTTATTTTCGAAAATTTCAAAAATATTTTTCAAAAATCTTTTTCTTATTTTTATCACTAATTTTCGAAAATAACATAATCAATTAATGTTTTGATTCAAAAATTTGAAGTTTGTTACTTGCTTGTTAAGAAAGATTCAAACTTTAAGTTCTAAAATCATATCTTGTGATTTCTTATGAATCAAGTCATTAATTGTGATTTTAAAAATCAAATCTTTTTCAAAACTAATTTTATCATATCTTTTCAAAAATATCTTCTTATCTTATCTTTTTCAAAATTTGATTTCAAAATATCTTTTCTAACTTCCTAACTTCCTATCTTTTCAAAATTTGTTTCAACTAACTAACTAACTTTTTGTTTGTTTCTTATCTTTTTCAAAACCACCTAACTAACTCTCTCTCTCTCATTTTCAAAAATATCTCTCCCCTTTTTCAAAATTTCTTTTTAATTTATTAATTATTTTAATTTTTAAAACTTAATTTTCGAAAAAATACTAACCTTTTTCAAAAACCATTTTCGAAAATCACTAACTCTTTTTCAAAAATATTTTTGAAAATTCTCTCCCTCCCATCTCATTCTATTTATTCATTCATATCCTAACATCTCATCTCACATCTCTTCCATTCGTACAGTTGCATTTCTTCCTTTACATCACATCCTTTATCTCCCCCTCTTCTTCCACTCACAAAGGGATCCCTATACTGTGGTATAAAGGATCTCTATTATTATTATTATCATTTTTCTGGCCATTCTTCCTTGTCATATGAGCAGGAGCAAGGATAAGAACATTCTTGTGGAAGCAGATCCAGAACCTGAAAGGACTCTGAAGAGAAAATTAAGAGAAGCTAAAATACAACAATCCAGAGATAACCTTTCAGAAATTTTCGAACAGGCAGAGGAGATGGCAGCCGAAAATAATAATAATGAAAGGAGGATTCTTGGTGACTTTACTGCACCTAATTCCAATTTACATGGAAGAAGCATCTCCATTCCTGCCATTGGAGCAAACAATTTGAGCTGAAACCTCAATTAGTTTCTCTGATGCAGCAGAACTGCAAGTTTCATGGACTTCCATCTGAAGATCCTTTTCAGTTCTTGACTGAATTCTTGCAGATATGTGATACTGTTAAGACTAATGGAGTAGATCCTGAAGTCTACAGGCTCATGCTTTTCCCTTTTGCTGTAAGAGACAGAGCTAGATTATGGTTGGATTCTCAACCCAAAGACAGCCTGAACTCTTGGGATAAGCTGGTCACGGCTTTCTTAGCCAAGTACTTTCCTCCTCAAAAGCTGAGCAAGCTTAGAGCTGATGTTCAAACCTTCAGACAGAAAGAAGGTGAATCCCTCTATGAAGCTTGGGAAAGATACAAACAGTTGACCAAAAAGTGTCCTTCTGACATGCTTTCAGAATGGACAATCCTGGATATATTCTATGATGGTTTATCTGAGCTATCAAAGATGTCACTGGACACTTCTGCAGGTGGATCCATTCACCTAAAGAAAACGCCTGCAGAAGCTCAAGAACTCATTGACATGGTTGCTAATAACCAGTTCATGTACACTTCTGAAAGGAATCCTGTGAGTAATGGGACGCCTATGAAGAAGGGAGTTCTTGAAGTTGATACTCTGAATGCCATATTGGCTCAGAATAAAATATTGACTTAGCAAGTCAATATGATCTCTCAGAGTCTGCATGGAATGCAAGCTGCATCCAACAGTACTCAAGAGGCATCTTCTGAAGAAGAAGCCTATGATCCTGAGAACCCTGCAATAGCAGAGGTAAATTACTTAGGTGAACCTTATGGAAACACCTATAACTCAACATGGAGAAATCATCCAAATTTCTCATGGAAGGATCAGAAGCCTCAACAAGGCTTTAACAATGGTGGAAGAAATAGGTTTAGCAATAGCAAACCTTTTCCATCATCAACTCAGCAACAGACAGAGAACTCTGGACAAAACACTTCTAATTTAGCAAATCTAGTCTCTGATCTATCTAAGGCCACTGTAAGTTTCATGAATGAAACAAGGTCTTCCATTAGAAATTTGGAAGCACAAGTGGGCCAGCTGAGTAAACGGATCACTGAAATCCCTCCTAGTACTCTCCCAAGCAATACAGAAGAGAATCCAAAAGAAGAGTGCAAGGCCATTGACATAAGCGCCATGGCCGAACCTGTGAGGAGAGGAGAGGACGTGAATCCCAAGGAGGAAGACCTCCTGGGACGTCCAGTGATCAATAAGGAGCTTCCCTCTGAGGAACCAAAGGACTCTGAGGCTCATCTAGAGACCATAGAGATTCCATTGAACCTCCTCATGCCCTTCATGAGCTCTGATGAGTATTCCTCTTCTGAAGAGAATGAGGATGTTACTGAAGAGCAAACTGCCAAGTTTCTTGGTAAAATCATGAAGCTGAATGCCAAATTGTTTGGCATTGATGCTTGGGAAGTTGAACCTCCCTTGTTCATCAATGAACTAAGTGATCTGGATCAACTGACATTGCCTCAGAAGAGACAGGATCCTGGAAAGTTCATAATACCTTGTACCATAGGCATCATGATCTTTAAGGCTCTGTGTGACCTTGGTTCAGGAATAAACCTCATACCCCTCTCTGTAATAGAGAAACTGGGAATCTATGGGGTGCAAGCTGCTAAAATCTCACTGGAGATGGCAGACAGCTCAAGAAAATAGGCTTATGGACAAGTAGAGGACGTATTAGTAAAGGTTGAGGGCCTTTACATACCTACTGATTTCATAGTCCTGGATACTGGAAAGGAAGAGGATGAATCCATCATCCTAGGAAGACCTTTCCTGGCCACAGCAAGAGCTGTGATTGATGTTGACAGAGGTGAAATAGTCCTTTAATGGAATGAGAACTCCCTTGTATTCAAAACTCAAGGATCTCCCTCTGCAACCATGGAGAGGAAGCAGCAAAAGCTTCTCTCCAAGCAGAGTCAACCAGAGCCCCCACAGTCAAACTCTAAGTTTGGTGTTGGGAGGCCACAACCAAACTCTAAGTTTGGTGTTGAACTCCCATATCCAAACTCTAAGTTTGGTGTTGGAGAGTCTCAACAAAGCTCTGCACATCTGTGAGGCTCCATGAGAGCCCACTGTCAAGCTATTGACATTAAAGAAGCGCTTGTTGGGAGGCAACCCAATGTTTATCTAACTCTATTATTATTATTTTTCATGTTTTCTTAGGTTCATGATCATGTGGAGTCACAAAATAAATATAAAAATTGAAAACGGAATCAAAAACAGCAGAAGAAAAATCACACCCTGGAGGAGCATCTGTCTGGCGTTCAGCGCCAGAACAGAGCATGGTTCTGGCGCTGAACGCCCAAAATGGGCAGCTTCTGGACGCTGAACGCCAGAACAGGCATGGTTCTGGCGTTCAACGCCAGAAATGGCACACAGATGGGCGTTGAACGCCCAAAATGGCCACCAACCTGGCGCTGAACGCCCAGAGTTGGATACAAAGGCATTTTTACATGCCTAAGGGGTGCAGGGATGTAAATCCTTGAAAACCTCAGGATCTGTGGACCCCACAGGATCCACTCAGGATCTGTGGACGCCACAGGATCCACTCAGGATCTGTGGACCCCACAGGATCCCCACCTTCCTCCACTCACTTCTTCTTACCACTCTCTTT
Source organism: Arachis hypogaea (assembly GCF_003086295.3). NCBI lineage: Eukaryota > Viridiplantae > Streptophyta > Magnoliopsida > Fabales > Fabaceae > Arachis > Arachis hypogaea. Next base: position 119,529,355 of record NC_092055.1, on the reverse strand, counting down.
CACACAACCCCATAAACACTCTTCCCTAAAAACCCCTCACCAATCACCTCAATCTCTCTTCCCCACTAAACCTTCACCACTCACATCCACCCACTCTTCCCAATAAACCTACCTCATAAACTCCACCTACCTTCAAAATTCAAAACCAATTTCCCACCCAAACCCACCCATATGGCCGAAACCTTCCCCCCTCCATTCCCTATATAAAAACCTCCATTCTTCATCAAATTCACACATCACACCCCTCTACACTCTCCTTAGCCGAAACCACATCTCCATCTCCCTCTCCATATTTCTTCTTCTTCTTCGAGCAATATTCTAAGTTTGGTGTGGTAAAAGCATAGCTTTTTTGTTTTTCCATTACCATTGATGGCACCTAAGACCGGAGAATCCTCTAGAAGAGGGAAAGGGAAGATAAAAGCTTCCACATCCGAGTCATGGGAGATGGAAAGGTTCATCTCCAAAGCCCATCAAGACCACTTCTATGATGTTGTGGCCAAGAAGAAGGTGATCCCTGAGGTCCCTTTTAAACTCAAAAGAAATGAGTATCCGGAGATCCGACATGAAATTCAAAGAAGAGGTTGGGAGGTTCTAACAAACCCATCCAACAAGTCGGCATCTTAATGGTTCAAGAGTTCTATGCCAATGCATGGATCACCAAGAACCATGATCAAAGTAAGAACCCGGATCCAAAGAACTATGTTACAATGGTTCGGGGGAAATACTTGGATTTTAATCTGGAAAGTGTGAGGTTGGCGTTCAACTTGCCATACATGGAAGAGAACGCACGCCCCTACACAAGGAGAGTCAACTTTGATCAAAGGTTGGACCATGTCCTTAAGGACATATGTGTAGAAGGAGCTCAATGGAAGATTGACTCCAAAGGCAAGCCGGTTCAACTAAGAAGATTGGACCTCAAGCCTATTGCTAGAGGATGGTTGGAGTTTATCCAATGTTCAATCTTTCCCACTAGCAACCGGTCTGAAGTTACTATAGACCGGGCCATCATGATCCATAGCATCATGATTGGAGAAGAGGTGGAAGTTCATGAGATTATACCTCAAGAACTCTACAAGGTGGCTGACAAGTCCTCCACCATGGCAAGGTTAGCCTTTCCTCACCTCATTTGCCACCTATGCAATTCAGCTGGGATTGACATAGAGGGAGATATCCTCATCAAAGAGGACAAGCCCATCACTAATAAAAAGATGGAGCAAGCAAGAGAGCCCAGTCATGGAGCTCAAGAGGCGCAAGAAGCTCATCACCATGAGATTCCGGAAATGCCTCAAATGCACTTTCCTCCACAAAACTATTGGGAGCACATCAACACCTCCCTAGAAGAATTGAGTTCCAATATGGGACAACTAAGGGTGGAACATCAAGAGCACTCCATCATGCTTCATGAAATAAGAGAACATCAAAAAGCAATGAGGGAGGAGCAACAAAGACAAGGAAGAGATATAGAAGAGCTCAAGGACATCATTGGTTCCTCAAGAAGGAAACGCCACCATCACTAAGGTGGATTCATTCCTTGTTCTTCTTTCTTCTGTTTTTCGTTTTCTATGTTATGTGCTTATCTATGTTTGTGCCTTCATTACATGATCACTAGTAGTTAGTAACTTTGTCTTAAAGATATGAATGTCCTATGAATCCATCACCTCTCTTAAAATGAAAAATGTTTTAATTCAAAAGAACAAGAAGTACATGAGTTTCAAATTTATCCTTGAACTTAGTTTAATTATATTGATGTGGTGACAATGCTTCTTGTTTTCTGAATGTATGCTTGAACAGTGCATATGTCTTTTGAAGTTGTTGTTTAAGAATGTTAAATATGTTGGCTCTTGAAAGAATGATGACTAGGAGACATGTTATTTGATAATGTGAAAAATCATAAAAATGATTCTTGAAGCAAGAAAAAGCAGCAAAGAACAAAGCTTGCAGAAAAAAAAAATAGGCGAAAAAAAAAATTAGAAAGAAAAAGAAAAAGCAAGCAGAAAAAGCCAAAAGCTCTTAAAACCAAGAGGCAAGAGCAAAAAGCCAATAACCCTTAAAACCAAAAGGCAAGGGCAAATAAAAAGGATCCCAAGGCTTTGAGCATCAGTGGATAGGAGGGCCTAAAGGAATAAAATCCTGGTCTAAGCGGCTAAACCAAGCTGTCCCTAACCATGTGCTTGTGGCGTGTAGGTGTCAAGTGAAAACTTGAGACTGAGCGGTTAAAGTCAAGGTCCAAAGCAAAAAAAAAAAGAGTGTGCTTAAGAACCCTGGACACCTCTAATTGGGGACTTTAGCAAAGCTGAGTCACAATCTGAAAAGGTTCACCCAATTATGTGTCTGTGGCATTTATGTATCCGGTGGTAATACTGGAAAACAAAGTGCTTAGGGCCACGGCCAAGACTCATAAAGAAGCTGTGTTCAAGAATCATCATACTGAACTAGGAGAGTCAATAACACTATTCGAAATCTGAAGTTCCTATAGATGCCAATCATTCTGAACCTCAATGGATAAAGTGAGATGCCAAAACTATTCAAGAGGCAAAAAGCTATAAGTCCCGCTCATATGATTGAAACTATGTTTCATTGATAGTTTGGAATTTATATTATATTTCTCTTCTTTTTATCCTATTTGATTTTCAGTTGCTTGGGGACAAGCAACAATTTAAGTTTGGTGTTGTGATGAGCGGATAATTTATACGCTTTTTGGCATTGTTTTTAGTACGTTTTTAGTAGGATCTAGTTACTTTTAGGGATGTTTTCATTAGTTTTTATGTTAAATTCACATTTCTGGACTTTACTATGAGTTTGTGTGTTTTTCTGTGATTTCAGGTATTTTCTGGCTGAAATTGAGGGACTTGAGCAGAAATCAGATTCAGAGGTTGAAAAAGGACTGCTGATGCTGTTGGATTCTGACCTCCCTGCACTCAAAGTGAATTTTCTGGAGCTACAGAATTCGAAATGGTGCGCTTCGAATTGCGTTGGAAAGTAGACATCCAGGGCTTTCCAGCAATATATAATAGTCCACACTTTGGCCAAGAATTGACGACGTAAACTGGCGTTCAACGCCAGCCTTCTGCCCAAATCTGGCGTCCAGCGCCAGAAAAGGATCCAAAACCAGAGTTGAACGCCCAAACTGGCACAAAAACTGGCGTTCAACTCCACAAATGACCTCTGCACGTGTAACACTCAAGCTCAGCCCAAACACACACCAAGTGGGCCCCGGAAGTGGATTTATTCATCAATTACTTACTCATGTAAACCCTAGTGACTAGTTTAGTATAAATAGGACCTTTTACTATTGTATTAGGCATCTTTGGTCTCATTTTTATTCCATTATTCATCTTAGGAGACTATTGATCTCGTTTAGGGGGCTGGCCATCTCGGCCATGCCTGGACCTTCACTTATGTATTTTCAACGGTAGAGTTTCTACACTCCATAGATTAAGGTGTGGAGCTCTGCTGTTCCTCAAAGATTAATGCAAAGTACTACTGTTTTCTATTCAATTCTTCTTATTTCTCTTCTAAGATATCCATTCGCTCCCAAGAACGTGATGAAGGTGATGATTATGTGTGACGCTCATCATCCTTCTCCTTTATGAACGCGTGCCTGACAAACACTTCCGTTCTACATGAAATAAAGCTAGAATGAGTATCTCTTAGATCTCTTAACCGAAATCTTCGTGGCGTAAGCTAGAATGATGGCGGCATTCAAGAGAATCCGGAAGGTCTAAACCTTGTCTGTGGTATTCCGAGTAGGATTCAATGATTGAATGACTGTGACGAGCTCCTAACTCGCGATTGCAGGGCGTTACTGACAGACGCAAAAGGATAGTAAATCCTATTCCAGCATGATCGAGAACCGACAGATGAATAGCCGTGCCGTGACAGGGTGCGTGAGCATATTATTCACTGAGAGGATAAGATGAAGCCACTGGCAAGGGTGATGCCTCCAGACGATTAGCCGTGCCGTGACAGGGCATTGGATCATTTTCCCGAGAGATGACCGAAAGTAGCCGTTGACAATGGTGATGTATCACATAAAGCCAGCCATGGAAAGGAGTAAGACTGATTGGATGAAGATAGCAGGAAAGCAGAGGTTCAGAGGAACGAAAAGCATCTCCATTCTCTTATCTGAAATTCTCACCAATGAATTACATAAGTATCTCTATCCCTATTCTATTATATTAAATTCGAAAACACCATTATCACTTTATATCTGCCTGACTGAGATTTACAAGGTGACCATAGCTTGCTTCATACCAACAATCTCCGTGGGATTCGACCCTTACTCACGTAAGGTATTACTTGGACGACCCAGTGCACTTGCTGGTTAGTTGTATCGAAGTTGTGACAACTATGAATTAAGATCAAAGCACCAAGCTTTGGAGCCATTACCAGGGATTGTTTGAGCCTGGAGATCACAATTTCGTGCACCAAGTTTTTGGCGCCGTTGCCGGGGATTGTTTGAGTTTGGACAACTGACGGTTCATCTTGTTGCTCAGATTGGGTAACTTTCTTTTCGTTTTCTTTTCAAAAAGTTTTCAAAAATTTTTCAAAAACTCTTCTTTTGTTTTCGAAAGAAAAAAAAAAGAAAAAAAATGTTTTCAAAAAATAAATTATTCTATGGCTTCAAAATTTTTAAGAATGAATTCTAGTGTTTCATGAAATATGTTGAATCATATCTGGCTGTAACGCCATACCCAAACTACTTTGGAATTGGTATTCAACTATTCACTCCAGCCCATGTAATTATATGTTGAAGCCTGGCTGGCTGTAAAGCCATGTCTAAATTCATTTGGACTGAGGCTTGCAATTGGTTATCAAGAGTAAGCTAGTTGGAGCTAATCCACCTGCTACTGTTCCTGATCTACCCGCTGTTGATCCACGATCACCTGCTGAAGCTTGGCTGGCCATTGGCCATGTCTAGTGTTTTGGACTGAAGCTTTCATTGAAAGCTTGGCTGGCTGGTGAGCCATGTCTAATTCCTGGACTGAAGCTTTAGACTAACATGGCAAGATTCCTGGAATTCATATTAAAAATTTTGGAATCCTTATTTTTCTTTTTCATATAATTTTCGAAAAATATAAAATAAAAATCCAAAAAAATTAGAAAATCATAAAAATCAAAAATATTTTCTGTTTCTTGTTTGAGTCTTGAGTCACATTATAAGTTTGGTGTCACTTGCATATGCATCTTTCATTTTTCGAAAATATCATGCATTCATAGTGTTCTTCATGATCTTCAAGTTGTTCTTGGTAAGTCTTCTTGTTTGATCTTGATGATTTTTTGTTTTGTGTCTTTTCATGTTTATCATATGCATTCTTGAATTCTTAGTGTCTAAGCATTAAAGAATTCTAAGTTTGGTGTCTTGCATGTTTTCTTTGCATTAAAAATTTTTCAAAAATATGTTCTTGATGTTCATCATGATCTTCATAGTGTTCTTGGTGTTCATCTTGACATTCATAGCATTCTTGCATGCATTCATTGTTTTGATCTAAAAATTTCATGCATTGCATAATTTTCATGTTTTCATAAAAATTCAAAAATCAAAAAAATATCTTTCCTCTTTTCTCTCATCAAATTCGAAAATTTGGATTGACTTTTTCAAAAATTTTTAAAATCAAGTTGTTTCTTATGAGTCAAATCAAATTTTCAATTTGAAAATTTTATCTTTTTCAAAAATCAAATCTATTTCAAAATTTTTTGGTTATTTTCGAAAATTTCAAAAATATTTTTCAAAAATCTTTTTCTTATTTTTATCACTAATTTTCGAAAATAACATAATCAATTAATGTTTTGATTCAAAAATTTGAAGTTTGTTACTTGCTTGTTAAGAAAGATTCAAACTTTAAGTTCTAAAATCATATCTTGTGATTTCTTATGAATCAAGTCATTAATTGTGATTTTAAAAATCAAATCTTTTTCAAAACTAATTTTATCATATCTTTTCAAAAATATCTTCTTATCTTATCTTTTTCAAAATTTGATTTCAAAATATCTTTTCTAACTTCCTAACTTCCTATCTTTTCAAAATTTGTTTCAACTAACTAACTAACTTTTTGTTTGTTTCTTATCTTTTTCAAAACCACCTAAGTAACTCTCTCTCTCTCTCATTTTTGAAAATATCTCTCCCCTTTTTCAAAATTTCTTTTTAATTTATTAATTATTTTAATTTTTAAAACTTAATTTTCGAAAAAATACTAACCTTTTTCAAAAACCATTTTCGAAAATCACTAACTCTTTTTCAAAAATATTTTCGAAAATTCTCTCCCTCCCATCTCATTCTATTTATTCATTCATATCCTAACATCTCATCTCACATCTCTTCCATTCGTACAGTTGCATTTCTTCCTTTACATCACATCCTTTATCTCCCCCTCTTCTTCCACTCACAAAGGGATCCCTATACTGTGGTATAAAGGATCTCTATTATTATTATTATCATTTTTCTGGCCATTCTTCCTTGTCATATGAGCAGGAGCAAGGATAAGAACATTCTTGTGGAAGCAGATCCAGAACCTGAAAGGACTCTGAAGAGAAAATTAAGAGAAGCTAAAATACAACAATCCAGAGATAACCTTTCAGAAATTTTCGAACAGGCAGAGGAGATGGCAGCCGAAAATAATAATAATGAAAGGAGGATGCTTGGTGACTTTACTGCACCTAATTCCAATTTACATGGAAGAAGCATCTCCATTCCTGCCATTGGAGCAAACAATTTTGAGCTGAAACCTCAATTAGTTTCTCTGATGCAGCAGAACTGCAAGTTTCATGGACTTCCATCTGAAGATCCTTTTCAGTTCTTGACTGAATTCTTGCAGATATGTGATACTGTTAAGACTAATGGAGTAGATCCTGAAGTCTACAGGCTCATGCTTTTCCCTTTTGCTGTAAGAGACAGAGCTAGATTATGGTTGGATTCTCAACCCAAAGACAGCCTGAACTCTTGGGATAAGCTGGTCACGGCTTTCTTAGCCAAGTACTTTCCTCCTCAAAAGCTGAGCAAGCTTAGAGCTGATGTTCAAACCTTCAGACAGAAAGAAGGTGAATCCCTCTATGAAGCTTGGGAAAGATACAAACAGTTGACCAAAAAGTGTCCTTCTGACATGCTTTCAGAATGGATCATCCTGAATATATTCTATGATGGTTTATCTGAGCTATCAAAGATGTCACTGGACACTTCTGCAGGTGGATCCATTCACCTAAAGAAAACGCCTGCAGAAGCTCAAGAACTCATTGACATGGTTGCTAATAACCACTTCATGTACACTTCTGAAAGGAATCCTGTGAGTAATGGGACGCCTATGAAGAAGGGAGTTCTTGAAGTTGATACTCTGAATGCCATATTGGCTCAGAATAAAATATTGACTCAGCAAGTCAATATGATCTCTCAGAGTATGCATGGAATGCAAGCTGCATCCAACAGTACTCAAGAGGCATCTTCTGAAGAAGAAGCCTATGATCCTGAGAACCCTGTAATAGCAGAGGTAAATTACTTAGGTGAACCTTATGGAAACACCTATAACTCAACATGGAGAAATCATCCAAATTTCTCATGGAAGGATCAGAAGCCTCAACAAGGCTTTAACAATGGTGGAAGAAACAGGTGTAGCAATAGCAAACCTTTTCCATCATCAACTCAGCAACAGACAGAGAACTCTGGACAAAAC